>NC_057812.1:263192975-263560700 GCF_018294505.1 Triticum aestivum | reverse complement strand
GGAGAAAGTAATATCATCAAAGACCCCAGATGCTTGGTGTTCAAGAGGAGAGATGTCACATGTCTTTAAGAGGGGAAAGACATGTTTGGTTGCTTGCTTTAGCTCAAGCTCTGTTGTTTCCTTTTTTGTTGCTCTGATTTTCTGTTCCCTATCTTCTCCCAATATCCCATGCAGATTCAGGGGGAGCAAGACATCTATGGGAAGGAAATCTCTGATTTTATTGCATATCTTTACCTTTGGGGACATGTCTATATCCAATGTGGTACTTAGTACTCACTCTACATGTCATCCCAGTCTTGGTTCTCTTGTGGTTTCTCTTGTTTGCTCTGGTCAGTAGGTGTATCTGTGTTATTTAACCTTGTTTGCGCAGGTTCATCCCATCCTAAGCTAAATCAAGACCACAAGGTAAGTATATGCATCACAGTCATGTGAATGAGAAGTTCTTGCTGATGTACATATTGTTTGCAAGAAGGACTCATGAGCATGAAGGTACATTTCTCACGTTCACATCATTCGCTCTGATGCATATAGCCAAGATACATGTAACACATTGCTTACTCTGTCATGATTACGCATTCACATGCTCCTATATTCAATATTCACATGATTGCATATATGTAGGGGAGCCTATGCATGTTACATGTCTTTCCAAAGCTTTACTTGCTATTCTCTATATCTTTATCTAAAGCTTTGATGTATGTTTTCATAAATTACCACAAAGGAGGAGATTGAAAGCACAAGTGCTCCCTGGGTGGTTTTGGTAATTAATGTCAACATATCTCTTGTTGGACTAACACTTTTACCTAGTATGTTTCAGATAAGTTGAACAATGGAGTGGCATGGACTAGAGGATGTGGAACCCCTTCAAAATGCTAAGGACAAAGGATTGGCTCAAGCTTCAAGATCAAGACTCTACATTTTCTATTTTAGTGATCCAAGATCACATTGAGTCTATAGGAAAAGCCAATACTATTAAGAGGGGATGAGGTGTTGCTTAATGGCTTGCTTGCTCAAAGTGCTTAGTGATATGCTCCAAAACCCTCAACTACCTTCCCACATCCACATATGACCTAAACCAAAAGTCAAACTCGGCCCCATCGATTTTATCTATCCGGCGCCTCCGAGTTTCAGATGTCATAGCCACTGCCACAAACCCTAGCAAATCGGTTTCACCAATAGGGATCTCGGTCTCACCGAGATGGGATTGTAATCTCTCTATGTATGTCCATTACCAAAATCGGCCTCACCGAGTTTGAGCAATCGGTACTACCGAGATTACAATGCAAACCCTCTGGTTAGCTTATTACCAAAATCGGTCCCACCGAGTTTGTGTAATTGGTCACACCGAGTTTGCCTGACCAACTCTCTGGTTAGCTTATTACCAAAATCGGTCCCACCGAGTTTGTGTAATCGGTCACACCGAGATTATGTTATGCCCCAACCCTAACCATATCGGTCCTACCGAGTTGCATCTCAGTCCCACCGAAAATCCTAACGGTCACTAGGTTTGCTGAATCGGTCCGACCGAGTTTAACCATTCGGTCCCACCAAGTTTGGCAAATTGTGTGTAACGGTTAGATTTTGTGTGGAGGCTATATATACCCCTCCACCCACTCTTCATTCGTGGAGAGAGCCATCAGAACATACCTACACTTCCAATACACATTTTCTGAGAGAGAACCACCTACACTTGTGTTGAGGTCAAGATATTCCATTCCAACCATATGAATCTTGATCTCTAGCCTTTCCCAAGTTGCTTTCCACTCAAATCTTCTTTCCACCAAATCCAAATCCTGTGAGAGAGAGTTGAGTGTTGGGGAGACTATCATTTGAAGCACAAGAGCAAGGGGTTCATCATCAACACACCATTTGTTACTTCTTGGAGAGTGGTGTGTCCTAGATTGGCTAGGTGCCACTTGGGAGCCTCCAACAAGATTGTGGAGTTGAACCAAGGAGTTTGTAAGGGCAAGGAGATCGCCTACTTCGTGAAGATCTACCGCTAGTGAGGCAAGTCCTTCGTGGGCGACGGCCGTGATGGAATAGACAAGGTTGCTTCTTCGTGGACCCTTCGTGGGTGGAGCCCTCCGTGGACTCACGCAACCGCTACCCTCCGTGGGTTGAAGTCTCCATCAACGTGGATGTACGATAGCACCACCTATCGGAACCATGACAAAAACATCCGTGTCTCCAATTGTGTTTGAATACTCCAAACCCTTCTCTTTACATTCTTGCAAGTTGCATGCTTTACTTTCCGCTGCTCATGTACTCATTGCATGCTTGCTTGGTATGTATTGTGTTTGTTAAACTTGTGCTTAAACTCCACTTAAACTTAAGAATATTAAAAACTGCAACTTTTGGCACTTAGTGTCTAATCACCCCCCCCCCTCTAGACACCTCTTCTCGATCCTTTCGCCATGGGAAACGCAAGGAATGACGATGAAAGACTTATTTTTGTTGTTGAGGAATTGAGGAGGAATGTGCAGCCATCTTGGAGTAGGTAGTATCTATAACCTAGTAATACATTGCTAAGTGGGAAACCATTTAAGTTTTAATCGGTGTGAACATGTTTGCAATTAAATATAGTGTGGTAATTTGGAATGTAACGGGAACCAAGCTCAAAATTTATTGACGATTCTAGTTTCGAAGTGCGGCACAATTCCCGGATGGTGTAACGTGGGCACGTGTTCTCGGATGCGTACGGCACGTTTGCACCATAGGATACACCATAATTGGCGACGTCAGCACAAGACTTGTTCCATCAACCATGCGTGCTCGTTATTACCATCGTGCATGCTTATTTTAATTAGAATGTGTGCCCGTCTAGCACATGCACCTTGATCTATCTGACCATTTCTGTTTATTGTGGCTAATCGTAAACAATTCATCTGTGTGAAGTGTATGTCGTCTATCGCGCACATCTTGATCTGGCTAACCATTTTTGTTGTTTTTTTTCATCGCAAACAGTTCATCTGAGTGAATTGTATGTCGTCTATCGCACACACGTTGATCTGGCCAATCATTTCTGTTGTGTTGCCTAATGATAATCAGTTCATCCGAGTGAACTGTATGATGTATATTGCACACACCTTCATATGTCTCACTATTTCTGTTGCTATGCTCACCGCATACAGTTCATTCGAGTGAACTGTATGCCATTTATTGCACACGCAACTCTAGTCTGAATCGTGTTTGATGTCTCCGCCATCGCAAATAGTTCATATCATTTTTTATGGTTTTCTTACACCACCGTTTGCGATTAATGCCCCACACACAGTTTCGCCGAAGGGCCTCTGATTGTAGTGCCGCGTTAGCAGCATTCTGCAGTAGTGGGGGTTGATGCATGTTTTCATCCAACTTTCTCCGGTAGAAAGTTTGGGGCACTCTTTGAAGTTCTTTCTGTTGGACTAAATATTATGAATTTGAAGTTGTTCGATCCATATCAAATAATCAACTCAAGGATACTTGTGGTGACATTGGAGTATCTAGGTGACATTAGAGTTGGTTGATGTCTAACATATGGTGTAGTATGAATTCTAGGACTGTTTGTGACACTTATAGGGATGACTCAATAGATAGATTGGAAGAGATAACTTTGAGGTGGTTTCGCACCCTACAATAATTTCATCTTATGTTCTCCGCTAGATAAGAACTTTGGAGTGACTCTTTGTCGCACGTTGAGGGATTGCTATATGATTCAATTATGTTAGAACTGTTGAGAGATTGCACTAGTGAAAGTATGAACCCTAGGCCTTGCTTCTAAGCATTGCAATACCATTTGCGCTCACTTTTGTTACTTGCTATCTTGTTGTTTTTATATTTTTCATATTACAAAAACCTATATCTACTATCCATACTACACTTGTATCACCATCTCTTCGCCGAACTAGTGCACCTATACAACTTTCCATTGCATTGAGTGTGTTGGGGACACAAGAGGTTTCCTGTATTTGATTGAAGGGTTGTTTGAGAGACACCATCTTCATCATATGCCTCCCATGGATTGATAAACCTTAGGTCATCCACTTGAGGAAAAATTGATATTGTCCTAGAAAACTCTGCGCTTGGAGGCCCAACACGAGTCTACAAGAATAAGTTGTGTGGTAGACATCAAGCTCTTTTTTGGCGCCGTTACCGGGGAGGTGAGTGCTTGAAGGTATATCTTTAGATATTGAAATTGAATCTTTTAGTTTCTCGTTTTATCACTAGTTTGTTTTATAAATGAAAACTACAAAAAAGTGGAATTGAGGTTGCCTCATATGCTTCATCTTTATAATGTCTTTCTTGGAAATGATGGATCAAAAGATTGTGCCAGAGTGTTAGAATAAGAATTCAATAAAATGTTTGACATAAAATCTTTGAGTGATAAGCATGATTGCAATGTTGTTAGTATGATTTCTATGAATATCCATGATGCTAATGATATGCAAAGCCATAAGCTTGGGGATGCTATGTTTGATGAAGATGATATTTTAGTCCCCCGAGTTTTGATGAGAAAATCTATTATGATGATTATATTGATGAAAGTGGGTTTGTAAGAGTGTCAACTTTATGTAATAATGATCCCACTATTTTGGAGGGTGTTGAATCTTATCGGAATAATGATAAAAGTGGATCTGGAGAGGTCATGACTTTATTTAGTGATGAATCCACTATGTTGGAAGAGGTTTCAATTGATTATGACAACAAAGTTGCTATCTTTGATGATTATGATGATGACATGTATTCTATAAAGAATAATGATAACCATGAAACTTTTCATGATTTTAATACTCAAATCGATTATGCCAATCAAGTATCACATGATAGTTATTTTGTTGAGTTTTCTCCCACCACTATTCATGAGAATAAATTTGCTTATGTGGAGAGTAGTAAATATTCTATGTTTGTGGATCATGAAAAGAATGCCTTATGTGATAGTTATATTGTTGAATTCATTCATGATGCTACTGCAAATTACTATTAGAGAGGAATATATGCTTCTACATATCTCAATAATATCAAGTTTCCTCCCTATGTGTTGATAGTTTCGAAGTATTGCTTGTTTTGGCTTCCTATGCTAGTTGATTCTTGCTCCCACAAATTGTTTGATCACAAAATCCCTATGCATAGGAACTGGGTTAGGCTTAAATGTGCTATTCATATGCTTCATGATGCTCTCGTTATGTTTCAATTCTTTACTTTTATGTGAGCATCATTGAAATCATCATGCCTAGCTAAAATGCATTAAAGAAAAGCGCTTGTTGGGAGACAACCCAATATTTACACCTACTTTTTTTGTGTGTTCACATGATTAAGCTATTGTATTAATCATGTCTTGTAGCTTTAGCTTCAATAAATTGCCAAGTAAAACCTTTGGGATAGTGTGGATGATAGTTGACTTGATTCTGTGCAAAAACAGAAACTTTTGCGCCCAATTCTAGAATTACCACAATTCATTGGTATGTGATAAAATTCTGAAATATTTACACATGGTTGATATACAAATTTCCTACATTGTCCTAATTTTGTAGAATGTTTGGTGTAAACGAAGTATGGTGTTTGATCAAATCATTACAGACTGTTCTGTTTTTGACATATTCTGTTTTCAATGCATAGTTTGCTTGTTTACACCATACTGTAAATATAAGTCGTAGAAATGAGAGGGTACAGTAGGCATTGTGTGAGAAAAATTACGAATCTTTTCTTGACAGTACCAAAGTGAATGATTTGTTGTTTTTCATAATAACTTGTCTCATGAAGTTCCATTAAGTTTTGTGTGATTGAAGTTCTCAATTTTTGGGTGAGATATCGATATGGGGAGAATAAGGAGTGGCAATACCATAACCTTGGGGACGCCCAAGGCACCCCAAGGTAATATCTAAGGAAGACCCAAGTGTCCAAGCTTGGGGATGCCCGGGAAGGCATCCCTCTTTCGTCTTCAACATTATCGGTAACCTCACATGGAGCTATATTTTTATTTTTCACACGATATAAATTTTGCTTGGAGTGTCATTTTATTTTTTTGAGTCTTACTTGCTAATTAGCACAATGTTGGTGTCCTTTATTTCATTAAAAATGTCAATTATAGCCTTTACCATTGCTTATTTTGCAAGTCTATATGTTCCTATTTGAAAACATAAAGTTTTCTATTGTTGTCTGAATTCTTCAGAAAAGCCAGAACTTGATAAAGTCTTGAAATTTTTATACAGTGAGCTATGATAAATTTTCCACAGTGTGGTAATTTTTCAATATTTTTGGAGTTAAATAAGTATGAACATTTTTCATCATTACAAACTGTCATGTTTAGATAGATTGTTGTTATGTACATATGTTTGTTTGTTTAATCATTCTATTTGAGGATAGGAGTATTAAATATGCAAAGGCATTTAGTATGCAATGTTAAATAATAATTTTACTAATCTGTCACAATAGAGAATGATAAGGTTTTTCATTGATTTATACTAAGTTATCTCACGAGTTCTTATTGAGTTTTGTGTGCATGAAGTTTTTGAGATTTAGGGCAACCATGATATGAGAGGAATCAAGGAGACACAAAATCTCAAGATTGGGGATGACCAATGCATCCCAAGTTAATATATCAAGAAGTCTCAAGCATCTAAGCTTGGGGATGCCCCGGTAGATATCCCACCTTCCTTCATCAACAACTATCGGTTAGTTTTGGTTGAGCCTAAGTTTTTACTTGTTTGTTGTATGAATGAAATACTTAGATCTAAAATTTTAAAATGAGAGAGTGTCCTCACATATCTACTTAATTATTTAACTACTCATTTGATCTTCACTTATATCTTTTTGGAGTAGTTTACATTTACTCTTGTGCTTCACTTATATCCTAAGATTAAATTGTTGAATGAATTGAATGTCATAAATCTGAAATTATATATGCTTCAAATGCTTAGTAGTAGTTTCACATTTGGTTAGAAAGTAAAATCTATTGAAGTTTGACAATCACCATCTTGGCCATACAAGCAATTCATGAATGACAAGTATAGGGAAGAGAAATTTCACATACAAATATATTATCTTGGACATCTTTTATGATTGTGAATACCCATTAATTATTTTCAAAATTGAGAAATTAGTTGAAGTTGTACAAGTAAGACAACATAATGAGTTATGGTTGGGTATATTTGTATAGAAGTTATATTGTTATGGATCCTCCAACATGTGGTGCTTGTTGAGAATCTTTTGCTAGCCAAAATCTCTGTACTAAGCAGGAATACTGCTTGTGCATCCAAATCCTTGAGCCAAATTTCTTCCTATAAGAGTCCGCCATATCTACCTATATACAGTATTACCCTGTAGTTCCAAGTAAATTTGCATGTGCTATCTCTAAATCTTCTAATAAACATATGTTTTGTGTGTATGTACCGCTCATGAAGAGATAGGGGGTGGTCAGTATCTTCCATGCTAAGTGGGTTATTCTCATGATGAGTGTTTATTCGCTTATGAATGCACGAAAGAGGTTGGTAATTGGGATGCCCAGTCCTGTAATCAAAATGAAAAAATATATAATGAAAGAAACTCCCCCGGAAAGTTGATTGCATAGAGGGCACCCGAGGATTCGGCTAGCCATGGCTTGTGTTTGAATGGTTGAGGGGGAGTAAACTTTACCTTTCCGCTTAGGAACCGCCGATAATGTGTTAAGCATGGAAGAGACTAAGAATTCTCGGTCATGACGTTGACAGGAAAGGCACACCACTCAAAATGTATTCATCTTTGTTTTAAGCAATGAGCTCTGGCACCTCTGCAAATCCATGCTTCCCTCTACAAAGGACTTATCTTTTACTTTTTCTGTTATTTTTCATTTTGTTGAGTTAATTTATTATTCCAACCTATTATTTAGTTGGCAAGCATCATGTGGTGGGGAAAGATCTAGGCATATATGGCCATTCAAATATATTTGATCATGAATTATTATTTTTTACAATTTATCTCTATGATAAATGAGTTGGGAGGCGAAACATTAAGCCCCTATCTTTCTATGTGTTCGATGGATGCCATTTGTTCTAAAAATATGCTTTGAGTACTAGCAATCATAGAAGACTATATGGTAATTGAGTATGTGGAGCTCTTACTTGGATTTTTGTTGAAAACAAGTTGAATTGAGATTGTTTGGTGACTAAGAACATAGGTTTTTAAGTTTCAAGGGAATGCATTGTTTGAACCATAACATGTGAATTGATTGCTACTTTATCATGATGAGTTTTATGAGAAATAGTTGTTGTTTATGATGCTAGGAAAAGTGATTGAAATTATCAACGATCAAACTTATGCACTATGCTAGCATTCACACTTCATAAATTATTTCTTTTGTCATTTACCTACTCGAGGACGACAGGAACGACTAAGCTTGGGGATGCTAATATGTCTCCAACGTATCTATAATTTATTAAGTATTCATGCCATGTTTACAACGATTTTATATGGTGTTGGTATGATTTGGTTAGAACTAACCTGGACTGACGCTAGTTTCACCAGAACTACCGTGGTGTTGTTTTTTGTGCAGAAATAAAAGTTCTCGGAATGGGCTAAAAATTTACTGTGATTTTTTATGGACCAAAAGAGACCCTTGAAGCTTCCTGGAAGGACCAGACGAGACACGAGGATGTGACAAGCCTAGTAGGTGCACCCTGGGGGTAGGGAGGGCCTACCGAGCTTGTCGCTTCCTCGTGGGCCCCCTTGACGTGAAACCAATGCCAAAAATTCCTATAAATCCAGAAAACCCCATAACTTGACCTAGAACTTCCGCTCTTCCGCCGCAAGCCTCCGTACCAAAGCGGTCTCATCTGGAGGCCTTCTCTAGCACCCTGCCGGAGGGGGAAATCATCACCAGAGACCATCTTCTTCATCCCGACGGTCTCCATGATGAGGAGGGAGTAGTTCATCCTCAGGGCTGAGGGTATGCACCAGTAGCTATCTGTTTGATCTCTCTCTCGCTCGCTCTCTATCGTGTTCTTGATTTTGCACGATCTTGATGTACCGCGAGCTTTGTTAATATATATAGTTGGATCATATGGTGTTTCATCCTCTCTATCTTGTTGTGATGAATTGAGTTTTTACCTTTTAGGTTTCACTATTATCGGATTGAATATTTTGCATTTGAGAACACTTGATGTATGTCTTGCATGTGGATACCCATGGTGACAATGTGGTGTTCTATTGATTCACTTGATATATGTTTTGGTATTCAACTTGCGGATTATCATGACATTGGGGTAATCTATGCATAGGGGTTGATGCACGTTTTCGTCCTACTTTCTCCGGCAAAAACTTTGGGGCACTCTTTGAAGTTCTTTGTGTTGGATTCAATATTATGAATCTGAAGTTGTCATGCATATCGAATAATCAACTCATGGATACTTGTGGTGACTTGGAGTATCTAGGTGACATTAGAGTTGGTTGATGCGTATCATATGGTGTTATTTTAGTACAAACTCTAGGGCTGTTTGTGACACTTATAGGGATGGCTAATAGATTGATCAGAAAATATGAGTTTGAGGTGGTTTCGTACCCTACAACAATTTCATCTTATGTACTCTGCTAGATAAGAACTTTGGAGTGATTCTTTATCGTACGTTGAGGGATTGCCATATGATCCATTATGTTAGCATTGTTGAGAGATTGCACTAGCGAAAGTGTGAACCCTAGCTACGCCTTGTTTCTAAGCATTGCAATACCACTTATGCTCACTTTTGCTACTTGCTACCTTGCTGTTTTTATTGTTCCTATTATAAAAACCTATATCTACTATCCTTATTACACTTGTATCACCATCTCTTCACCGACTAGTGTAGCTATACGATTTACCATTATATTTGGTGTGGTGGGGACACAAGAGACGCTTTGTTATTTGGTTGCAGGGTTGTTTGAGAGAGACCATCTTCATCGTACACCTCTCACGAATTGATAAACCTTAGGTCATCCACTTGGTGGAAAATTCCTAGTAGCTACAATACTCTGCATTTGGAGGCCCAACATGAGTCTACAAGAATAAGTTGTGCAGTAGACATCACCCACATCATCATTCTCTTTGAAGTGCTAAGTCCATGGCTCACACTCGGGTATTGAGTGAAGTTGAAAATGCTGAAGTGCGTGAAAAAGGATGATGTAATTGCTTGGTTTGGCACCGGGGTACTCTTGATTTGATATATCTTACAGGGAAGAACGAGCGTGGCATGCTTACCACAACTGAGTGTATAGAGGTTGTTTCCTTTAGCTCCATTATTATGAAAGGCAATGATGAATTACATGCATGTTTTGTATTATTGTTTAATATCAAATTGATAGACTATTGCCTTGAATCACTTGGATCCTAATACTCATGCCATAATTAGATTACATGATCAGGATTATGCCAGGTAGCATTCAACATCAAAAATTATCTTTTTATCATTTACCTACTCAAGGACAAGCAGGAATTAAGCTTAGGGATGCTGATAACTCTCCGTCACAACTTTCACATACTTTTGGCAACAATTTATATGATTTTCTAGTGCCTAGTGTCAGTTCCTGTCTGTTGCATGTTTTTTTGTTTCGCAAAAATCCATATCAAACGAAGTCCAAATGTGATAAACTTTTACAGAGATTTTTTGGAACATATGTCATTTTGGGGATAAAAATGAATGCGAGACAATGCTCGAGGGGCCCACAAGCTCACATGGCGCGCCCTACCCTAGGGCACGCCGGGCAGGCTTGTGACTCCACCATAAGTCATTTGGGTTGTCCTTCTGCCACAAGAAAGATAATATCCGGATAAAAATCCCCTTGAAATTTCAGCCCAATCGGAGTTACAGATCTCCCGGAATATAAGAAACGATGAAGGGCCAAAAAACAAGAACGTGAAACAGAAGAGAAACACACACAGAGAGAGAGAGAGATCCAATCTCGGAGGGGCTCCTGCTGTGACGCCCGGATAATTAAGCTACAATAACTCTCTACTGATGATGCCACGTCACCACGATCACTGTTGATAAACTCGCATTGATTCAAACCCCGTTTAAATTCAAGTTTAAAATCAAGTCAAACTATAAAAGTTTACAAACGTCAAAACTAAGATGTGAAAAATAATTCATAGATAATTACGGTGGTGAACCAATATTTTTACAAAGTGAATACATGCCCTTAAATGAATAAAATAGGGGCTAAAAACCATTGTTAAATGCTTTTAAATAAAAAAATACAAACCTATTTATTATTGTACCAAACTAATTGTTGCTCTAGCCTAAATTGCAATAGTAATTAAGGTGCAAGTTTCATATTTTACAACACTATTTTACTATTGAAAATTAAAATTAAAATTAAAATAGAAATAAATAAAAAGAAAGGAAAGAGAAACTAACCTACTATGCACCTGGGCCTTGAGGTGAACAGGCAAGGCCCAGCCCACCTGGAGCTCGTCCCCAACCTCTTTGTTCATCAGAGGCTGGGTGGACGCCGCGCCGTCGTCCATGGCCATGGATGGCCACGTGCTGAACATCTAGCCCCACCCCGGTGTCTATAAGGCCCTCCTCGACCATGCACGCGAACCCTAACTACCCTCCAGACCCCCCTGTCTTCGCCCCTCTCCCACATGCCCGAGCTCGCCGACGCTGTCGTCGCCATGCTGCCACCGTAGGGGTGGTCACCGGCCTCCCCACGCCATCGAAGGATGCCCAGGAGCTTCGCCAGCCACACCTTCTTCTACCTCGCCACTGGATTGGAGATGGGAGGCCACCTCGTCGACACCCGAACCAACTTCTCCCTCCTCGACCGCCACCGCCATCGCCGTCGACGATTCTGGCACCTGCACTACACAACACGCCTCCCTAAGCAACTCCCCGTCATCGATGTGAGCAGCACTGCATTCCCCCTCCGTTCTCTCTCTCGATTGCTTCCTGTTGCTGCTAGCTCCGACATTGCCGATGCTCGTCGCCGCCGCCTTGCTTTGCTGTCGTGGCCGCTGCATGCGCAGCCCATGTCCGAGAATCACACCGTACTCATGGCACCACCAGGAACCCGACGAGCCTGCCCGCTGCCTTTGCCTTGCCCCTAGCCCCGGTTACGGCCACGCCCGACTCCGGCCACCGCCACTGCTCAACGTCGGCACCAACTCCGGCAGCCTCAGCTCCTCCCAGTGCTCCCACGCGCTGCGGCGCCCTCTCCCCGTTCGAACGCGCCCGCCCGCGCCTATTTTGGCTGTCGGACGGTGAATCCCGGCGCACGGTCGCGCCCTCCGCTGCGGATTTGGTCGCCGAAGCTAGCTCCGGCACCACTGCTGACCTGGCCGACCGGGGCCACCCCTCGAGTCACTGACCCATGGGCCCAGAGGCCGACTGGCATGTTGACTTCGGTCAACACTGACTGGGCAACCCCTAGTCACTGACCAGTGGGCCCGGGGCCCCTTGTTGACCAGTTGACCAAGTCAACTGTGCTGACTAGGCTGGCCCAATCACTGACATGTGGGCCCCGCGCTAATTTAACTCATTTTATAAATAAATAAAAGGTTATTTAAACTGTTAATTAACTAATTAGCTAATCAGTCTTTGACTAATGGGACCCACCCTCCTAATTAATCTGTAACAAGTTAGTTAGTCCCCAATTAACTAATGTGACACTGACAAGTGGGGCCCACTGGTCAGGTTTGACCTGGTCAGCTGGGTTCGGCCTGCTGACGTCACACCTACTTCATGATGATGTCATCATTTTCTATTCTGGATAATTCGAATTTAAATAAATAATTAAATTCTAGAAATTATTTAAAACTTTGAAAATTCATATAAAATAAATCGTAACTCGGATGAAAATACTTTGTACATGAAAGTTACTCAGAACGACGAGTCGAATCTGAATACGCAGATTATTCGTCCGCCACGCATCCCTATCATAGCGAACCTGCGACATTCCCCCTCCGGTCCGTTTGTCCGAAAACGCGAAACACCGGGAATACTTTCCCGGATGTTTCCCCCTTCACCAGTATCACCTACTACCGCGTTAGGTCACCCCTAGCACTATGTATTGCCATGTTATACTTCGTGATGCTTTGATTGCTCTGTTATTTTTTTTCCTACTCCGTTACTTCTTTCCGGTAGACCCCGAGACTGCCGGCGACCCCTAGTTCAACTACGGTGTTGACGACCCCTCCTTGTGAGAGCAACCAGGCAAGCCCCCCCCCCCTTGATCACCATATATCGCCTACTCTTCTCTCTACTACTTGCATTAGAGTAGTGTACCATGTTACTGCTTTCCGTTAATCCTATTCTGTTGCATAGCCTGTCATTGTTGCTAAAGTTGTTGATACCTTACCTGCATTCCTAAATGCTTAGTATTGGATGCTAGTTTATCATCAGTGGCCCTACATTCTTGTCCGTCTGCCGTGCTATACTATCAGGCCGTGATCACTAGGGAGGTGATCACGGGTATATACCTATATACATATACATGATACATGTGATGACTAAAGACGGGTCAGCTCGTAGAGTACCCGCGAGTGATTCACAGATAGGGGGCTGAAAGGACCTTTGTCTCGACGGCCCTCTGGGTGGATCTCTGTGGCAGAGCGACAGAGCAGGTTGAGCCCACCCAGGAGAGAGGTGGGCCTGGCCCTGGTTGGCGTTCGCGGTTACTTCAAAATAACACGCTTAATGAGATCTTCGTATTTGATCTGAGTCTGGCCACTGACCTATACGCACTAACCAACTACGCGGGAATAGTTATGGGCACTCAACATCGTGGTATCAGCTGAACCTTCGTGACGTCAGCGACTGAGTGGTGCGCGCCGGGTTGGACCGCATAACGCAACTTTCTTTGTAATGGAGGTTGCTAGGTCGGCTCACCGGCCGCATATGCAACATGCAGGTGTGCAATGGGCCCAGACCCCTGCGCCATAGGATTTAGACCGGCGTGCTGACCTCTCTGTTGTGCCTAGGTAGGGCTGCGACTTGTTGATCTTCCGAGGCTGGGCATGACCCAGGAAAGTGTGTCCAGCCAAAGGGGATCGAGCGTGTTGGGAAATGTGGTGCACTCCTGCAGGGAAGTTTATCTATTCGAATAGTCGTGTCCCTCGGTAAAAGGATGACCCGGAGTTGTACCTTGACCTTATGACAACTAGAACCGGATACTTAATAAAATACACCCTTCCAAGTGCCAGATACAACCCGGCGGTCGCTCTCTCATAGGGCGATGAGGGGAGGATCACCGGGTAGGATTATGCTATACGATGATACTTGGTGAACTTACCATCTACTCTCTTCTAGATGCTTCAAGATGGAGGCTGCCAGAAGCATAGCCTTCGGTAGGACTATCTATCCCCCTCTTATTCTGGCAATTCTGCAGTTCAGTCCACCGATACTACCCATTTCATTGATACCAATGCATATGTAGTGTAGATCCTTGCTTGCGAGTACTTTGGATGAGTACTCATGGTTGCTTTCCTACTTCTTTTTCCTCTTTTCCCGGTTACGGCGATCATATGATGGAGTCTAGGAGCCAGAGGGTCCCCAGGATGATTCTACGTGGAGTTCGACTTCGAGGAGTAGTTAGGAGGTCCCAGGCAGGAGGCCTCGCCTTTTCAATCATTGCTACTTTTGTGCTAGCCTTCTTAAGGCAAACTTGTTTAACTTATGTCTGTACTTAGATATTATTGCTTCTGCTGACTCTTGTGCATTCGAGCTTATGTATTCGAGCCCTCGAGGCCCTGGCTTGTAATATAAAGCTTGTATTATTTTAATTTGTGTCTAGAGTTGTGTTGTGATATCTTCCCATGAGTCCTTGATCTTGATCGTACACATTTGCGTGTATGATTAGTGTACGATTAAATCGAGGGCGTCACAAGTTGGTACCAGAGCCGACTGCCTGTAGGAATCCCCCTTCCAAACTCCTTGGCCGAAGTTGAGTCTAGACATTGCAAAACTTTTACTAACATGGTTGTGTGTCTTACAGGCCCATGTTGCCATTGGGTGGTATTAGGATCTTTTATTCCTCGACTATACTCTAGGACTCTTATCTCTCTTCTCTTCGGGTTAAATGAATTTGCTAAAACTCTAACAATGGGTTCTCGTAACAACTTTCTCCTAGAGAGCCACTTGTTACAGATGATCGCCTGTTGCACCAGAAGATTTTGAAGTTACTCTCCGAAGTTCTCCCAAGACTTGTGCCATCGCTTTTACAATCCCCTACCACCGATGTATCCTTATGGATAACTACCTACATTTATCGTTCATACATTCATCCCGAGTTGATCTTGTTATTACATGATACCCCGAAATACTCGTTGTTATTTCGAGAATCCTTGTGCCTACTGCCTAGCAGTTCCTTATCACCTGAATACACCTACAAATTAATCCTCACACACACCGAGGATTTGTTTCTCCCCAGTTTTTCATATGTTTCACCAAAGTCTTCAAAATACTACTTGATCTTTCAAAAATCCTGAGCAGCCTATTGCTCATGAAATTCTTGCTTGCTTGCATTATGGTTAATCCCATCAGTCTCGTAATCTTGTCGGCGCCCCTTGTCATTTTCATTTTGAGTCTGTTGATTCAATATGTTGAGAATGCTCACAATCCTCAATCAGATCCTAGAATTCATCCTTCCGGCTCAGACATCATTTTAAACATGAGTTGTATCTCGACCAATAAAATTGCCATCGATTGTACCCCTAAGGCTATTCAACTTATCCATCACTAATCAGAGCATTGCTTATGATCCCTTGTCTTGGGATTCATAATTCGTTGCATTTGAGCTTTGAGTTAGTCAGTTGTTTCAATAATTTGATCTCCTTGCGTTGTTGCTTCTTCTGATTGTGTGTCGATGCTCACATCAGCTCTGTTGTGGACCGTCAGATCCTTTGTTGAATTATCATCTGAAAGTGTCCTTTGTATACAAAAACCTCGAGAAGTTCTTTCCCAGATACATAATGCCATTGGTAAATCTATTCTCTGATATGGACAACGATGCTCTGCTTTCGAGCTTGAGTTATTTACTTCTGAACTTTGTAGTATATGTTCCTAAGATACCCGATGGGTTGGACCAATGCCTTCCCTAATCTGTGCAAACCCGAGAGTTTTCATGAGTCATATTCTCCTGGTGATTTACTAGATAAAATTTCAACACTAGAACTCCATCGAAAATGAGAGGTGAATGATAGGTAATGCATTGGATAAGTGGGAGCCGACCTTGAAATTTGTGTTCATGCCCATGGAAACGATGTAGAGCTTATCATGGGAGCTTCTCATAATGGTAATTATCTCCTTGTTACAAATTCGTCTTACATCTATGGTTTGGTGATTTACAAATGTGGTCCGAGCCATATTATTTCCTTTGATTTCAATTGTCAGACAAGTTAAAAGGCACTTGTCTTCCGCCGATAAATATACCACTCCAACCTCTATTCTGATCCGCCTTCGAGTATTACCCTCTGGTATCTCAAGAAATTAATGGAACTACATAACTTCTTATGAGTTCCTCATCAACTATTATTTCTCGCTGATTCCAATTTTCCATGGGTTCGGAGCTGTTAAACACACAAGGACATACATAACTGAATCGATTACGCACTCCGATTCGATAACTCTTAAGTAATTTTCATTGGTTACAAGTTAATAAACCTTCAAGTCATTCCTAGCCTAATCGGCTATATCATTATCGTGCTGGTTTTAACTGTGCTGACTGGTCCTTATTCCCGGAGCACAACTTTCGATGATGAGCTAAGCTTACATCGGTACTCCTCGTCCTATCATTCACCTCGAACAACAAGCTTGATTCCGAATTGGTTTCGTATCCGTGGTTCCAATAATCTTTCGCTACAACACTCCTTTTGCTTGATGCAGACGTTGTTCGATTGCTTCTTCATGGATCCTCTCGACAAAATTTGTCATGATCATCATCAACATTTTGACTCCTTCCAGAATATCAATCAAATTCATGATGTCAAGTACCATCCTTGTCCCTCAATGATTTGGGTTATCATCAACAACATTATAACTTTCCCTCCAACACAAACTTGTTCATGTTTTGTGTTATACCTGGAGATCCTTGCTATCCAGCAATTATTCTTCTTTACCTTGGAGTATTACCATCTTTTATGTCAAGAATGTCGTGAGAAATTCACCACCTCTTATGAATTCTTGATACAGGTGATACTTCTTGCCATATCCGTTCATTCCTTGGTCCCTGTGTTATTTCTAACCGAAAAACCGACAATTGAACTATGCTGTGCGACTTCAAAATTTCTAGCAACCCTATTGCTTTGAAGTTAATGGTCGATATTTCACTCTTAGACCATTGGTTATCAAATCACAATTCTAACATTGATCATGCTACCTAAGCCCATATTTCGGGTGCACCTTTCAACCAATGTTTAACTGTGTATGTTTTCCTCGAGCATACCTCGTTATATCATTTGATCTGAATCTCGGTCAGATATGATGGTTGGAACATATTTCCAAGAGTTATAACAATGGTTTTTTATGTGACCCGGTAAGGTGATGTCGTGCCTAGCACACTTGGCCGGAGGCCCTGTTGTCATAGCTTCCTTTTTATTAAGGTTAACCGTTCTGCCATGAGAAAATTGTAAAACTTATTTTATAAGTTGTTTCTGATGGATCCTTTGTATCCAAAGTCTAACCTTTGCTTGAAGACCATGCCAATGCTATCTCGAAGCATGTTTGTACTCCGATTTTCAATAAGATCATTTGAAGAACAATGCTAAATTTTCTTTGTCCATTATCCAAAAACCGTTGTTTGGGTTATCTCATGAAATTCCTCTCCCCTTACCTAAATGGTTTTACTTTCTTTCTATCCTGTCATGGATATCATGCTCTGCTTGTCCTTGGGAAGGATATATCCCTGAAACATGTGTTTAAACACATTTTCCTTTCCATTGTTCTGTTTAATCTGATGATCACCTTTTCTTTTCCATTGTTTTGTTTAACCTTACTGGTGATCTATATGATCTAAGTAGTAATATTCTCCTGCTTAGGTAAGCACCTAGTTCAACCACTCTGTCAGTAAGACCCTGTTAATATTGTTGATAACATTTCGGTAACCACCGATGGACGAGAACTTTACCTATTGGTCCGCCTCATTCAACGAGCAGGAAAATGGTTCTCTTCGTCCCTCACCCTTGGTACCGACGTTGTTGTCGACATAATCGACAGGCTACCCTCTGACTTGCCTTGTTGTAATGACCATGCAAGATGTCACCGCTCCTCCTATTTTTGACCCACATGGTGGGCCCATAACCCACAGTTCCATACGATCGAAACCAGACTCTCTTGTACATCCTTGATTCTGAAGTATCCTTTGCACTTAACTTCGCATGTAATTCACGAGTCACCTTCCTGGAGATGATCTATTCTGGTATCAAACACAATACTTATTCCCGTTGCTCTAAACTACTTTTCAGGCCTTGTTACAGGCGTTGAATAATCGCCTATGCGCTTGAAACTTCTGCACCTTCTTACTTTGCTCTCGATAATTTCTTAAGTTTCAATTCGAGAGTTACTTTCCGCCACCTTCCCCCATATTATCTACCAGATAAGCAACCTTGTAGAGGTCCGTCCTTTCGAAGCTACCCTTATCCTTTCTGTAAGTACGATGAAAACTCCGCAGAAAGGATGCCGACTTCATCATCATGTCTGGAAGCAGAGAAAGGAAGACATCAATGTGGTGGATCAACCTTGTTGAGAAGAGCAACCAAGACCAAGAATACTCGCTAGAATTTCGTAACCAATTCTTGCCCCTTAACTTCACCTCTAAAATCTCGGGACGGGATTTCTTGTAGTGGAGGAGAATTGTGACGCCCAGATAATTAAGCTACAGTAACTCTCTACTAATGATGCCACGTCACCACGATCACTGTTGATAAACTCGCATTGATTCAAACCCCGTTCAAATTCAAGTTTAAAATCAAATCAAACTATAAAAGTTTTCAAATGTCAAAACTAAAATGTGAAAAATAATTCATAGATAATTATGGTGGTGAACCAATATTTTTACAAAGTGAATACATGCCCTTAAATGAATAAAACAAGGGCTAAACACCATTGTTAAATGCTTTTAAATAAAAAATACAAACCTATTTTATTATTGTACCAAACTAATTGTTGCTCTGGCCTAAATTGCAATAGTAATTAAGGTGCAAGTTTCATATTTTATAACACTATTTTACTATTGAAAATTAAAATTAAAATAGAAATAAATAAAAGAAAGGAAATAGAAACTAACCTACTATGCACCTGGGCTTTGATGTGAACATGCAAGGCCCAGCCCACCTAGAGCTCGTCCCCAACCTCTCTGTTCATCAGAGGCTGGGTGGACGCCGCGCCGTCGTCCGTGGCCATGGATGGCCACGTGCCGAACATCCCGCCCCACCCCGGTGTCTATAAGGCCCTCCTCGACCCCGTGCGCGAACCCTAGCTGCCCTCCAGACCCCCCCTCTCTTCGCCCCTCTCCCACACGCCCGAGCTCGCCAACGCTTTCGTCACCATGCCGCCGCCATAGGCGTGGCCACTGGCCTCCCCGCGCCATCGGAGGATGCCCAGGAGCTTCGCCAGCCATGCCTTCTTCTACCTCGCCACTGGATCGGAGATGGGAGGCCACCTCGTCGACGCCCTATAACACCCACGATGCGGCTATATCTCCCATGTGTCAGAGCACGACTGAGAGGCATAGCCGCATAGTAGGCATATCGCAAGAGGGGTAATCTTTACACATCTCATGTACTGAATAATAAAGGGATAAAGAGTTGGCTTACAATTGCCACTTCACACAATACATAAATATAGCATTACATCATCCAGAATACAATCAAGGTCCGACAACGGAACCAAATAAAGAAAGACAACCCCTATTGCTAGATCCCCGATCGCCCCAATCGGGCTCCTCTACTGATCAAACAACAATGAAACAACACAACGAACAAGATCTTCATCGAGCTCCCACTCGAGCTGGGTTGCGTCACCTGCACTGGTATCATCGGCACCTGCAATTGGTTTTGGAAGTATCTGTGAGTCACGGCGACTCAGCAATCTCACACCCTCGCGATCAAGACTATTTAAGCTTATGGGTAGGAAAGGGTAGTGAGGTGGAGCTGCAGCAAGCACTAAGCATATATGGTGGCTAACTTACGCAAATGAGAGCGAGAAGAGTAGCAAAGCACGGTCGTGAACTAGAAGTGATCAAGAAGTGATCCTGAAACTACTTACATTCAAGCACAACACGAAACCGTGTTCTCTTCCCGGACTCCGTCGGAAAGAGACCATCATGGCTACACACGCGGGTGATGCATTTTAATTAAGTTAAGTGTCAAGTTCTCTACAACCGGATATTAACAAATTCCCATCTGCCCATAACCGCAGGCACGACTTTCAAAAGTTCAAAACCCTGTAGGGGTGTCCCAACTTAGCCCATCACAAGCTCTCACGGTCAACGAAGGATATTCCTTCTCCCAGGAAGATCCGATCAGACTCGGAATCCCGGTTACAAGACATCTCGACAATGGTAAAACAAGACCAGCAAAGCCGCCCGAATGTGCCGACAAATCCCGATAGGAGCTACACATATCTCGTTCTCAGGGCACACCGGATTGTCCAAGATTCCGGTAGGCCAACCCAGAGTTGCCCCTGGTGGTCACCGGCTGCTGACAGGTTGGACAATGACTTAGAGGAGCACTGGCCCGGGGGTTTAAAATAAAGATGACCCTTGAGTCTGCAGAACCCAAGGGAAAAAGGCTTAGGTGGCAAATGGTAAAACCAAGGTTGGGCCTTGCTGGAGGAGTTTTATTCAAAGCAAACTGTCAAGGGGTTCCCATTATAACCCAACCGCGTAAGGAACGCAAAATCAAGGAACATAACACCGGTATGACGGAAACTAGGGCGGCAAGAGTGGAACAAAACACCAGGAATAAGGTCGAGCTTTCCACCCTTTACCAAGTATATAGATGCATTAAAGTAAATAAGATATAATAATGATATCCCAACAATATCCATGTTCCAACATGGAACAAACTTCATCTTCACCTGCAACTAACAACGCTATAAGAGGGGCTGAGCAAAGCGGTAACATAGCCAAACAACGGTTTGCTAGGACAAGATGGGTTAGAGGCTTGACATGGCAATATGGGAGGCATGATATATCAAGTGGTAGGTATCACGGCATAGCAATAGAGCGAGTAACTAGCAAGCAAAGATAGAAGTGATTTCGAGGGTATGGTCATCTTGCCTACAAAGTTCTCCGAGTTGACAAAAGCTTGATCCTCGTAAGCATACTCAACGGGTTCCTCAATCACGAACTCGTCTCTCGGCTCTACCCAAAGGCAAGAACACAAGCAAAAGGACCAACAATCAATCACGGTGCAAGCGCAAGCAGCATGATGCAAAACATGACATGATATGCGGGATGTGATATGCAATGCATATGCGTGCCCCGGAAGGAAAAGATTGAATCAGGCCTCAACTTGGCAAACCAAGTGTGCCTTTGGAAATATGAGTTTATTTCGGTTGAAATCGATATAAAGATCACCGGAATCGGATGCACGGTTTGCAAATGGCAAGCAAAACAATAATGGCACAATTCTGCGATTAACAGCACAATGCCAACTAGAATGCAACAAGAAACTAAGCTACTGCACTCCAACATAGCAACAAAGCACATGGCAGGGACCTACTCAAGATGCTTGACAAAATATGAACACTGAGTTACAGCTAAATCACACAAGACCAGGTTCAAACAAGCATGGAAAAAGTGCAAAAGATATCAGCATCACAGACTTAGTGAAAATACGAACATGCCAGGAATTAACATCAGGAAGCAATGTTTAGAGCAAGATAACAACATGCTACAGGAACAGAACATAGCAATACAAAGCATGGCATGAATGTACTCAAAGCATATAACAAAAGTCCCTTACTAACCATTAGCCAAAAAGGATCAGAAGATATGATGGCACCCATGTAAACATAGCAAGTTTCGTTAACAGATTCAGACTTAGCAGAAAAACTGAGCATGGCATAAACAAAATTATGAAGGCATGTTTGCGAGCTCGATTCACTCACCACAAGGCATTACATGATAAACTAAGCATACTACCAGCAAGAAGACATGTCCAAGAAGCTAACCATGGCAAGAACAATCTCATAGTATGCATGGATCAACTACAACAACATTGGCAAAATTGATTAACACGTAAACAATCTGCCAGGAATATTTTATAGAAAAAGTAGAGCAAGATTGAGTCATGCTAGGACACTCCATAAATGCAAACAGGGACATGGATGGATATAGCACAACCATATGTCAAAATCATCCTTACTGAACATACCCAAAAGAAGCATGGATCTCTCTGTAGCAACATGAACACATGGCATAAAAAAATAACAGCAGACAAAGACTTAGTGAAATTCTAAGTCCCTGAAATCAGCAATATCACGAGAGCTACTTTCCATGCTTGTGCTAGTTACCACACTGATCACAAAAATACATGGCATACACCCCTGTAAAGATGGCATGGCATAGCCCAAAACACATGTAGAGCTCATGCCCATATGCAGCACACAATAATCATGGCAAAAATGACAAATGCTCATAAACTGCTAAGTAACATGAACTAACATTTCATAGCACTCTTGCATCAACAATTTGGGCATCAAGATGGACTCAAACAAGCAAGGCACAATATGAAGAGCACATAATGATGAACATTTTGATATATCATGCATGCAAAACGGATCTACGGATGAGGAGTTATGATGCAATGAACATGGCTAGAAAATGTTACAGGGAAAGGGGACTTAGTGGAATTCATCACCTCCTAGAACAGATCTAGGGTTTCTCACTGCGCGGAAACCAAGGATGGTTGGCTCGCCAGAGAAGGACGCCGGAGAAGGCAGGGGCTGCGCCGGCGAGGCAGATCCGGGGTGGATCCGACCGGATCTCGCCGGATTCGGGCGCGAATGTCGAGGGACGGCGCCGGGCGGCGAGCGTGGCAAGGTGGGGTGGCGAGCGCCGGAGTCGGTCGACAGGGCGGCACGTGGAGGCGGCGACGCTAGGCGTGGGATGGCGGCGGAGAGGCGCGTGCGCTTGGGGCGCGGGCGGCGGCGACTCGGGCCGGGAGGGCCGCGGTCGGGCCCGCGGGCCGGCGCGGTGGGAGGCGGCGACCTGCCATGTGGCGCGATGCCACTGGCTGCGGGCGGCGGCGCGGGCGTGTCCGGCGGGAGCGGACACGTCTGGCGGCGGAGAGGACGAAAAATTAGGGTTTCGTCCGCGAATTGGACGGGGGAGGCCTTTATATAGGTAGAGGGAGCTAGGAGAGTCCAAATGAGGTGCGGTTTTCGGCCACGCGATCGTGATCGAACGACCGAGAGGATGGAGGGGGTTTGGATGGGTTATTGGGCCACTTTGGAGGGGTGTTGGGCTGCAACACACACGAGGCCTTCACGGTTCCTTGGTTAACCGTTGGAGTATCAAACGAACTCCAAATGGCACGAAACTTGACAGGCGGTCTACTGGTGGTGAACCAAGGCCGCTTGGCAAATCTCGGTCCAATTTGAGAACGTTTAACACCCACACACGAAAAGAGGCAAAATGGGATGCCAGAGGACGTAGGAGCGTCGGATTGCAATACGGACAACAGGGAAAATGCTCAGATGCATGAGACGAACATGTATGCAAATGAGATGCACATGATGACATGATATGAAATGCATGACACACAAACAAATGACAAGGAAAAAACAGCGAATAACTGGAAGACACCTGGCGCAACGGTCTCGGGGCGTTACACGCCTGCACCAACTTCTCCCTCCTCGACCGCCACCGCCATCGCCGTCGACGATTCCGGCACCTCCACTGCACCACACGCCTCCCCGAGAAACTCCCCATCATCGATGTGAGCAGCACCAGGTTTCCCCTCTGTTCTCTCCCTCGATTGCTTGTTGTTGCTGCTAGCTCCGCCATTGCCGACACTCGTCGCCGCCGCCTTGATTTGCCGTCGTGGCCCCTGCCTATGCAGCCCGCGTCCAAGAATCACACCGTACTCATGGCACCACCAGGAACCCGACGAGCCCGCCCGCTGCCATTGCCTTGCCCCTAGCCCCGGTTGCGGCCACGCCCGACTACGACCACCGCCACTTCTCAACGCCGGCGACTCCGGCGGCCTCAGCTCCTCCCAGTGCTCCCACGCGATGCGGCGCGCTCTCCCCGTTCGAACGCGCCCGCCCGCGCCTATTTTGGCTGTCGGACGGTGAATCCCGACGCATGGCCGCGTCCTCCGTTGCGGATTTGGTCGCCAGAGCTAGCTCCGGCGCCACCATTGACCTGGCCGACCAGGGCCACCCCCCGAGTCACTGACTCGTGGGCCCCAGAGGCCGACTGATCGGTTGACTTCGGTCAACGCTAACTGGGCAACCCCCAGTCACAGACCAGTGGGCCCGGGGCCCCTGTTGACCAGTTGACCAAGTCAACTGTGCTGACTAGGCTGGCCCAGTCACTGACATGTGGGCCCACGCTAATTTAAATGATTTTATAGATGAATAGAAGGTTATTTAAACTGTTAATTAACTAATTAGCTAATCAGTCTTTGACTAATGGGACCCACCCCCCTTATTAATCTGTAACAAGTTAGTTAGTCCCTAATTAACTAATGTGACACTGACCAGTGGGGCCCACTGGTCAGGTTTGACCTGGTCAGCTGGGTTCGACCTGCTGACGTCACACCTACATCATGATGACGTCATCATTTTCTATTCTGGATAATTTGAATGTAAATAAATAATTAAATTCCAGAAATTCTTTAAAACTGAAAATTCATATAAAATAAACCGTAACTCTGATGAAAATACTTTGTACATGAAAGTTACTCAGAACGACGAGACGAATCCGTATACGTAGTCCGTTTATCCGCCACGCGTCCTACCATAGTGAACCTGCAACCTTCCCCCTCCAGTCCGTTTGTCCGAAAATGCGAAATACCGGGAATACTTTCCCGGATGTTTCACCCCTTCACCAGTATCACCTACTACCGAGTTAGGTCACCCCTAGCACTACGTATTGCCATGTTATACTTCGTGATGCTTTGATTGCTTTGTTATTTATTATGTTCCTCCTCCGTTACTTCTTTCCGGTAGACCCCGAGACTGCCGGCGACCCCCAGTTCAACTACGATGTTGACGAGCCCTCCTTGCCAGAGCAACCATGCAAGCCCCCCCTGATCACCACATATCGCCTACTCTTCTCTCTACTACTTGCATTAGAGTAGTGTACCATGTTACTGCTTTCCCTTAATCATATTCTGTTGCATAGCATGTCATTGTTGCTACAGTTGTTGATACCTTACCTGCATTCCTAAATGCTTAGTATAGGATGCTAGTTTATCATCAGTGGCCCTACATTCTTTTCTGTCTGTCGTGCTATACTATCAGGCCGTGATCACTAGGGAGGTGATCATGGGTATATACCTATATACATATACATGATACATGTGATGACTAAAGATGGGTCGGCTCGTAGAGTACCCGCGAGTGATTCATAGATTGGGGGCTAAAAGGACCTTTGCCCTGGCGACCCTCTGGGTGGATCTTTGTGGCGGAGCGATAGGGCAGGTTGAGACCACCCAGGAGAGAGGTGGGCCTGGCCCTGGTCGGTGTTCACGGTTACTTCAAAATAACACGCTTAACGAGATCTTGGTATTTGATCTGAGTCTGGCCACTGGCCTATACGCACTAACCAACTACGCGGGAACAGTTATGGGCACTCAACGTCGTGGTATCAGCCGAAGCCTTTGTGACATCAGCGACTGAGCGGCGCGCGCTGGGTTGGACCTCGTAACGCAACTTTCTTTGTAATGGAGGTTGCTAGGTCTGCTCACCAGCCGCGTACGCAACATGCAAGTGTGCAATGGGCGATGGGCCAAGACCCCTGAGCCATAGGATTTAGACCGGCATGACGACCTCTCTGTTGTGCCTAGGTAGGGTTGTAATGTGTAGATCTTCCGAGGCCGGGCATGACCCAGGAAAGTGTGTCCGACCAAAGGGGATCGAGCGTGTTGGGAAATGTGGTGCACCCTTGCAGGGAAGTTTATCTATTCGAATAGTCGTGTCCCTTGGTAAAAGGACGACCCGGAGTTGTACCTTGACCTTATGACAACTAGAACCGGATACTTAATAAAATACACCCTTCCAAGTGCCAGATACAACCCGGTGATCGCTCACTCACAGGGCGACGAGGGGAGGATCGCCGGGTAGGATTATGCTATACGATGATACTTGGTGAACTTACCATCTACTCTCTTCTATATGCTTCAAGATGGGGGCTGCCAGAAGCGTAGTCTTCGATAGGACTAGCTATCCCCCTCTTATTCTAGCATGATGCAGTTCAGTCCACCGATAGTACCCATTTCATTGATACCAATGCATATGTAGTGTAGATCCTTGCTTGCGAGTACTTTGGATGAGTACTCATGGTTGCTTTCCTACTTCTTTTTCCCCTTTTCCTGGTTACTGTGGTCATATGATGGAGTCCAGGAGCCAGAGGATCCCGAGGATGATTCTACGTGGAGTTCGACTTCAAGGAGTAGTTAGGAGGTCCCAGACAGGAGGCCTCGCCTTTTCGATCATTGCTACTTTTCTGTTAGCCTTCTTAAGGCAAACTTGTTTAACTTATGTGTGTACTCAGATATTATTGCTTCCGCTGACTCTTGTGCATTCGAGCTTATGTATTCGAGCCCTCGAGGCCCCTGGCTTGTAATATAAAGCTTGTATTATTTTAATTTGTGTCTAGAGTTGTGTTGTGATATCTTCCCATGAGTCCTTAATCTTGATCGTACACATTTGCGTGTGTGATTAGTGTATGATTAAATCGAGGGCGTCACACCTGCCCTCCGGGATTCATGGTGGCCAAGGACAAGAGGGGAAACCCTCTCCCATCTAGTGGGCGGCCAAGGAAGAAGAAGATGGAGGGGGCTCTCTCCCCCTCTCCCTCGGTGGCACCGCGGTGTCGCCGAGGGAACCATCATGATGGTGATCTACACCAACAACTTCACCGCCATCATCACCAATTATCCCCCCTCTATGCAGCAGTGTAACCTCTCTATTCCTAGTGAAATCCCTACTTAAACATGCAGCTTTATGCCACTTATTATTATCCAATGATGTGTTGTCATCCTATGATGTTTGAGTAGATAATTTTTGTCCTACAGGTTAATTGTAGTATGGTGTGATTGATATGAGTTGTATGTTGATATGGCGTTGTCCTATAGCACCCTCCGTCTCACACAAGCATGTGGATTACTGATGTAGGGTGTTGCAATATGTTCATGATTCGCTTATAGTGGGTTGCGAGAGTGACATAGGCTTAAATATGAGTAAGGGGATTGTTGCATATGGGAGCAAGGGGGCTTTACACTTAATGTTGTGGTTGGGTTTTACCTTAATGATCTTTGGTACTTGCGGATGCTTGCTTGAGTTCCAATCATAAGAACATGTGATCCAAGTACGGAAACTATGTTAGTGTATGCCTTTCCCTCATTGCATACAATAGTTATCACGCTTGTTATATTCAATTGCCTCTGGACAATCTTTCTCGTCATTCTCCAAAAAGCTTACTACTAAAAAAACTAATTATTTATTATCGCAAAGTACTCCTAGCTTTAATCCTGGAAAATAAAGTAGTTTTATTCTTGTTCTAGGTAAAGCAAACGTTAGTGTCCGTAGAGATGTATCGGTGGTTGTTGGTGTACTAAAGTTTGGGTCCTTTGGTACCCCTTACTTGTGCACGGGCAGTTGCAGCCGCACCCGCAGCAAGGCTTAACGGGGGCAGCTGGAAGGAAAAATACAAGACAACCAAGACAGCGCCCAAGCCAGTAACCAGAGAGCAGAAGGCAAGCTGGACCCCCGGCAAGATCCTTGTCGGGCCGGCTCGTGAAGCCCCAGCAAGATCCTTGCCAGGGCGGCTTGCGAAGCACTGACAAGACCACCACCCTTGAGGTTGAGTGCTCTGGCACCATCGACAATGTCAAGACCAAAACCCAGGGGCGCTTGCGCGGTGGCATGTGATGTCTACTACACAACCTTCTTCCTGTAGACGTTGTTGGGCCTCCAAGTGCAGAGGTTTGTAGGACAGTAGCAAATTTCCCTCAAATAAATGACCTAAGGTTTATCAATCCGTAGGGGACGTAGGATGAAGATGGTCTCTCTCAAGCAACCCTGCAACCAAATAACAAAGAGTCTCTTGTGTCCCCAACACACCCAATACAATGGTAAATTGTATAGGTGCACTAGTTCGGCGAAGAGATGATGATACAAGTGGTATATGGATAGTAGATAATAGTTTTTGTAATCTAAAAATACAAAAACAGCAAGGTAACTTATGATAAAAGTGAGCGTAAACGGTATTGCAATGCGTTGAAACAAGGCCTAGGGTTCATACTTTCGCTAGCGCAAGTTCCCTCAACAATGATAACATAATTGGATCACATAACCATCCCTCAACATGCAACAAAGAGTCACTCCAAAGTCACTAATAGCGGAGAACGAACGAAGAGATTATGGTAGGGTACGAAACCACCTCAAAGTTATTCTTTCCAATCAATCCGTTGGGCTATTCCTATAAGTGTCACAAACAGCCCTAGAGTTCGTACTAGAATAACACCTTAAGACACAAATCAACCAAAACCGTAATGTCACCTAGATACTCCAGTGTCACCTCAAGTATCCGTGGGTATGATTATACGACATGCGTCACACAATCTCAGATTCATCTATTCAACCAACACAAAGGACCTCAAAGAGTGCCCCAAAGTTTCTACCGGAGAATCATGACGAAAACATGTGCCAACCCCTATGCATAGGTTCATGGGCAGAACCCGCAAGTTGATCACCAAAACATACATCAAGTGAATCACGTGGTATCCCATTGTCACCACAGATACACACGGCAATACATACATCAAGTGTTCTCAAATCTTTAAAGACTCAATCCGATAAGATTACTTCAAAGGGGAAACTCAATTCATTACAAGAGAGAAGAGGGGGAGGAGAAACATAAGATCCAACTATAATAACAAAGCTCGCAATACATCAAGATCGTGCCAAATCAAGAACACGAGAGAGAGATCAAACACATAGCTACTGGTACATACCCTCATCCCCGAGGGAGAACTACTCCCTCCTCGTCATGGAGAGCACCGGGATGACGAAGATGGCCACCGGAGAGGGATTCCCCCCTCCGGCAGGGTGCCGGAACGGGTCTAGATTGGCTTTCGGTGGCTCCCGATCTATTGTGCTCTGCGATATTTTTAGGGTATACGGAGATATATATAGGCGGAAGAAGTACGTCAGGGGGGTCACGAGGGGCCCACGAGGGTGGAGGGCGCGCCCTAGGGGGTGGGCGCGCCCCCCTACCTCGTGGCCTCCTCGAAGCTTCCCTTACGTGCACTTCAAGTCTTCTGGCCTTCTTTCCTTCCAAAAAAGAGCTCCGTGAAGTTTCAGGTCAATTGGACTCCGTTTGATTTTCATTTTCTTCGAAACCCTAAAACAAGGTAAAAACAGAAACTGGCACTGGGCTCTGGGTTAATAGGTTAGTCCCAAAAATGATATAAAAGTGTATAATAAAGCCCATAAACATCCAAAACAGTAGATAATATAGCATGGAGCAATCAAAAATTATAGATATGTTGGAGACGTATCAGCATGCAGATCTTTGTGAAGAGCAGAAGGCAAAGTTCCTAGCAAGGTTCTTGCCAGGGGCGTTTGCGAGGCCCGGGCAAGATTCTTGCTGGGGACGATTGCAAGGCCACGGCAAGGCTCGCGCACGACAAGGCCCCGCCGCCCTACCACCATTCTAGCACAACAACTAGCCTGCCAACCAGGCAAGCACCTACGTGACAGCATGCAGATCTTTGTGAAGATCCTGCCACCGCTCTAGCATGGCGGCTAGCCAGTCAGCTTGGTGTTGCAGGCCTCGTCATCCTGGATGCGTGTCAAGACGAGGTGAGGCAGTGACGGATGGGACGGGCTCTGTTTTTGTCCCCAATAAAGTTAGAGGTTACGTAGGCAGCGCATTTAATGCGTTTCTCCTAAGGCGCCAGTGATAAGCACGTGCACTGTAGCACTTTACACCTCTTATGTGCCTGCAAGCCACTGTGGTAGCCCCTTGGTATAAAAGGAGGCCCAGGGCGATGGAGGAAGGGACTTTTTGGACTTTTCGGCCCAGTTTGCATGTGTAGCAGCTAGCCGAAGCTCAAAAACACTGAATATACACTAAAAGCAGGACTAGGGTTTTACGCTTCTCAGCGGCCCGAGCTTGGGTAAAAATCCCTCGTGTTGATCATTAGATCTGCTCTTTTTGCACCCCTTTTCCCTACCAAACTGTAGAAGGGATCCAAAGGATCCCATAGGTGTCGTTTCCCCGACATCTTTGGTGCGCGAGGTAGGAGGGAGTAAGGTTGTGCAAACCTGATCTAGCAGTTAGTGCATCGGTCCCTTGATCACCATGGCTCCCAAGAAGATGGCGATCACGGAGTTCGTCTGTAGCCAATCTGCCTATGCCAGCACGGACGGGCGACGATATAGAAGCGGGTGGTGGCGGAGGTATGAATCACGAGAATCCATGATGTTCTGGCGACCGAAGCCAAGCGAGCGGTATCGTCCATGGCCGCGATGACGATCCGCGCGCCGCTGGGTCCAAAGACGAAGCCTTGCTGCCTACCGGCGACACAGCAACCTCCAAGACACCCCCGCCGACGCGTGCACCACGGTCTTCCCAGGTCGTGCACGACAGGCGGCGCCACGACATTGGAGACCACGAGCGTCCCCATGGAAAAATCCCTCAGCATCACTCTCGAGATGCGTAGGGTCGGCATGCACGCCATGACGCTAGTGGAAACGGCGCATGACCGTGGAACCGTGACGGGGCTCCTTCTGATGTGGTTAGAAGTCCGAGCACCTCCCGTTCCGCACGCCTGTCGCTGTCACCCACACCAGCTGAAGCATTGGCATGAGCGTAGCTACTCCTTGATTTTCCTCCTACTGCGGATAATCAAGAAGATTGGAGAGCTGCTATCAAGAGCCTTATTGGCCACGCCAATAAAGATGGGCACCAGGAGGCAGGTCCTTCGCGGCGTCGGTGCACTAAGCCGGCGCATGCCGATGGCGGAAAGGTCGGAGCCATTGCAACCATGGTGCTCTCCCCTCCACCACGACAACAATGGTCGCCAGCACAGCGGGTTGATGCCCGCGATGATGGCTCCACAGCATCGTCCAATCCGCGAGCTCATCGCGACCAACGTCAAGTTCTTTGGGAACGGGTCAAGGAAGACGCTCGAACTACCATCAAGCGGCGGCGGGAAGCGCACCGTCAATCTGATAGGCGTGCAGGGCCCACTATAGACAGGCCTGCGCCGGGGGATTCTAGTGACTTACCTTATGAGTTGGGTTATCCAGCTTTCACCCATGAGCTGCCCCAATTCCAGTGGCCCACTACCCGCATGTTCAAACCAGAGATCCCAGAGAAATACGACGGCAAGACTCATCCATCCGAGTTCCTAAGTGTTTACACCATCACAATGCAAGCTGTCGGGGCTCGGGATGGCAAGGTGCTCACCAACTACTTCCCATTGGTGCTCAAGCCAAATGTCAGGTCATGGTTGATGCACCTGCCAGTAGATTCCATCTCCTCTTGGTCAGATCTGTGCCACAAGTTTGTCGGCGCCTTTACCAAAGGCCACCAAGCTCCTGGCCAGGTGAGTGATTTACATCTCATCCCCCAAAAGGATGGTGAATCCTTGCACAAATACATACGGAGGTTCAGTCGTGTGTGGTACAACATCCCAGATGTTCATCATGTCGCTGTCATCAGCGCGTTTGATCAGAACATGTGCAACCGCAAGATGCGTGAAGAGCTGGCAATGAACAAGGTTAGGGATGTTGCCGAACTTTATGTTTTGGCTGACCGATGTGCTCGGGATGAAGAAGGAAGCAAATACCCTGGCGAAGATGCCAGCACGGGAAGTGACTCCGGAGATGAAGACATCGTCGCCCCGACAAAGAAGGGCCAACGGTGCAACAAGAAGTGCAAGGGCAAGACCGTTCTTGCCATGGAGGAATCCGGCAACCCCGACACTGCCAAGAAGGCCAAGGTTGATGACCCTGACAAGGAGGTTGCTGGGTGCGCCGCCTGCCAGGCCTTGGCGGCCACCGAGAGGGCTCCGACAAACAATACTGCAAGATCCTTCGCACCAAGGGTCATGACCTCCAAAACTGCCGGCAAGTTGAGCAGCTTGTGGAAAGGCAGAAAGCCGAGTATGGGAGGAGAGATAAGGAGAAGGGCCAAGATGGTGCTGAGGGGTCTGGCAAGAAGCACGGGGCCGTGGGGGCCTCCGCGGCCAGGACAAACAACAAGAGACGCCTACTCGGGGCCGAGACGAGAAAGAGGGAGATGATGACCATGAATAGGACGACGAGTCCAGCGAGCATGAGTTTCAAAAGCCACAGAAGCCATGCGCATTGATGGCGGTGGCTCGTTGCATTCTTCTCACCGCCAACTTAAATAGTGGGAGCGTGAGATTAATGTGACTGAGCCATTGACCGATGCCCAAAAGCCATTTAAATGGTCCCACACGCCTATCATTTTTGACATTGAGGATCACCCTGACCGCACAACCACAGTCGGGTGTTTATCGTTGTTGGTTTCGCCAACAATTCACAACCTCAAGGTGACGAAAATGTTAGTTGACGGTGGGCTAGTCTGAACTTGATCTCGCCCAAGGTGATCAAGAGGTTGCAAATCCCTGATGGAGATCTCGAAGAGACGGGCACGTTTCAAGGGATCAATCTGGGGAGGAGCCAGCCCAAGGGTAAGATCACACTACCAATCACATTTGGTGGTGAGCTGAACTACAGGACAGAGAAGATCGCTTTTTATGTCGCCAAGATCCCGTTACTGTATAATGGGATCCTTGGCCGTCCAGCACTGGCCAAGTTTATGGCGGCGTCACACTACGCCTACAAGACATTGAAGATGCCCGCCCCAATGAGTATCATCACTGTCGGCTCCGACAAGAAAGACGCGCTCATCTACGCCGACCAACTCTACCGGAAGGCGGTGGTAGCAACTGCCGCCGAGGCACTTGCTCCTACCACTGGAGCTCCCGGGGAGAAGAAGACCGACAAGACCTCTTGCACCGGCAAGGCCTCTTGCGCCCACTTCGGCAAACGCGCCTCCTCGGAGTGCTGCATTCCCGTCGAGGGCGTGCCAAAGAGCTCCACTGGCAAGGGCAGGAAATCCAAAGCAGCACCACCAGAGACCAAGAAGGTGCTCGTGAAGGAAGATGGCACGGGCGTAGCTTTCACTATAAGCTCCACCCTCGACAGCAAATAGGAAAGCGCGCTCATCGCCTTCCTGTGGGTGAATGTCGATGCATTTGTATGGCAAGCATCTGACATCCCCGGCGTTCCCAGGGAGGTGATTGAGCACCATCTTGATGTCTGTCCTCATGCGCAGCCAGTCAAGCAGAAGGTCAGGAAGCAAGCTTTGGAGCGGCAAGAGTTCATCATCGAAGATACCAGGAAGTTGGAGGCGGCGGGCTTGGTCAGAGGAGTGCTCCAGCCAACGTGGTTGGCCAATCCGGTTGTGGTGTCCAAGGCGAATGGGAAATGGAGGCTGTGTATTGATTATACAGACATCAATAAAGCCTATCCAAAGGATCCTTTCCCTTTGCCACGCATCGACCAGATCATGGACTCCAGTGTCGGGTGCGACTTGTTGTCGTTGCTTAATGCCTACTCAGGGTACCATCAAATCTTCATAATGAAGGAAGATGAAGAGAAGACCGTGTTTATCACCCCCATGTGGTACGTATTGCTTTATATGAATGCCTTTCGGGTTGAAAAGCGCTGGTTCAACGTTTGCAAGAGTGGTTCAGATTGGTTTTGATCCCCAGCTACATAGAAATATGAAAGCTTATATGGATGACATAGTTGTCAAAACCAAGGATAAGGCAACACTTGTCCAATATTTAGAAGAAACATTTGCAAATTTGCGCAAGATCAACCTCAAGCTTAACCGTGAGAAGTGTGTGTTTGGTGTCCCATCCGGCAAACTTCTAGAGTTCTTTATGTTTCAGCGTGGGATCTAAGCAAATCCCGACAAGATCAAGGAGATTGAGCAGATTGAAGCACCAAGACGAGTCAAAGATGTGCGTCAGCTTACTGGTTGCGTTGCCGCTTTAAGTAGATTCATCTCCAAGTCTGTTGAGCGTGACCTGCCCTTTTTCAAGATTTTGAAAAAGGCACGGCCAATGAAATGGACTCCGGAAGTGGAGGCAGCACTGCAAGATTTGAAGAGGTACCTCTCCTCTACGCCAATACTAGTCGCGCCTAAACCGCAAGAGCCGTTGCTGCTATATCTAGTGGCAACGAATCAAGTGGTCAGTGATGTGCTAGTGGCGCAGAGGGAAGTTGAAGAAGAAGCAACAGAAGTGGCAAGGCCGTCAGATGACGAGCTAGAGCTCTCCCCGGCAGGGTCTGGTGCCGGCAAAGCGAGACACCCGGTAGAGTCTGGTACCGGCAAGGCAGAGTCTGATGCCGGCAAGGCAGGACCTGCACAAGCAAATGAAGTGATATAGAAGAACAAGAAGGTGCAGCACCCAGTTTATTTTGTCAGCTCCCTCCTGCAGGGGGCTAGATCAAGATACTCTGGTGTGCAGAAGTTGCTTTTCGGCCTCCTTATGGCTTCAAGGAAGCTGCGCCACTATTTTTAGGCACATGAGATCACTGTCATCACTCGCTTCCCACTGCAACAGATCTTGCACAACCCAGATGCAACTAGAAGGATTGTGGAGTGGGCGTTGGAACTGTCAAGCTTTGGTCTCAGGTTTAAAAGCACTTCGACAATTCAGAGCAGAGCTTTGGCAGAGTTCATTACAGAATGGACCTCAACGTCTAACGAGGAAATTCAAGAGACTACTCTCCCCGGGAAGGAAACGAGTCGCGATTGGATCGTGTACTTTGATGGGGCTCTCGCTGCAAGGCACCGATGTTGGTGTGATGCTTGTCACACCAACGAGAGAGCACCTCAAGTACGTGGTTCAGATACACTTCCCTCGGGAGAGATCGACAAACAACACTATGGAGTATGAGGGACTGCTTGCCGGTCTCAGGATCGCGACAGACCTCAGAATTAGGAAGCTCATCATCAGAGGTGATTCGCAGCTTGTCGTCAAGCAAGTTAACAAGGATTATCAGAGCCCGTTGATGGAAGCTTACATAGATGAAGTGAGAAAGTTGGAGGAGCGTTTTGATGGTCTGCAAGCAAAGCATGTTCCTCGAGAAGAGAACAGCATTGCTGACGACCTGTCAAAACATGTTGCCCTCAAGTTACTTGTGGAACCAGGGACCTTTGTGCTCCAATTAACTCAGCCATCCATTGAACCATCGACAGGACAGAATAAGCGAAGGAAGTCAGGCCCCGGCAAGTACTTTCCCGTTGAGCTCCCAGGAGCTGCCAGCAAGGAAGTTGCCGGGGACGCCAAGCTTGACGGGGAGTGACAGCCTCCGGGAGGGCCTTAAGCCCTTGCCATAGGGACAACTGCTCCCATGGCAGAGAACATGCCTTTAGTCCTTGCCGTTGAGCCTAAGGCTCCAGCATGGGCACAACACATCTTTCAATTCCTCCAAATAGGGGAACTTCCTAAGGAACAAGAAGAAGCAGAGAAAGTAGCCCGTCGGTCTAACATGTACCAGTTTGCGGGCGATGTCATGTACAGGAAAAGACCGAACAACGTGAAATTAAAGTGCATTCCTCGAGAGGACGGACTGGAGCTGTCGGTAGAGATACATGGAGGCATATGTGGCTCTCACATAGGATCAAGGGCTCTTGCTGGCAAGGCATTCCCGCAAGGTTTCTTTTGGCCCACTTCTCTCCAGGATGCAACTGCACTAGTAACAAAGTGTGAAGTGTGTCAGTTCCATTCGAAGAAACTCCATCAGCCAGCTCAAGCTCTTCAGACGATCCCTCTTTCCTGGCCATTTTCGGTCTGGGGGCTCGACATACTGGGGCCCTTCCCCCGTGCTGCCGGGGGCTTTGAGTACTTCTACGTTGCGATCAACAAGTTCACAAAGTGGACCTAAGTGGAAGTAGTGAGAAAGGTGACAACATAGTTAGCCGTCAAGTTCTTCAAAGGACTAGTTTGTCGTTTTGGTGTGCCAAACAGAGTCATCACTGACAACGGCACACATTTCACAAGCCGCACCTTCATGCGGTATATCCAGGACCTCAGTAGCAAAATATGTTTTGCTTCTGTCGCTCATCCAAGAAGAAATGGCCAGGCGGAAAGGGAAAATGCCGAAGTGCTGCGGGGCCTCAAAACAAGGACTTTTGACAGGCTGCACAAGGGCGGAAGACACTGGATTGATGAGTTGCTGGCGGTTCTTTGGTCAATCAGGACAACACCGAATCGATCCATCGGCCAGACGCCCTTCTCCCTTGTGTATGGGGCAGAAGCAGTTCTCCCCACAGAACTCATATACGGGTCACCTCGGGTGCTTGCTTATGATGAGCTTGAGCAAGAGCAGTTGCAACAAGATGATGCTACGCTCCTTGAGGAAGATCGTCTTCAGGCTACTGTGTGAGCTACGCGCTACCAGTAAGCCTTGTGCTGCTACCATAGCTGCAAGGTTCACGCCCAAAGCCTTGAGGAAGGTGACCTTGTTCTTCGGCGCGTTCAATCAGCCAAGAATTCCAACAAGTTGACGCCAAAGTGGGAAGGCCCTTATCGGGTAATACGAGTCACCGGGCCTGGCGCAGTCCGCTTGGAGATCGAAGATGGCATTGCAGTGAGCAAATCCTGGAATATCGAACATCTTCGCAAGTTTTACCCATAAGGCGCGGTTGCTAGGACTCCCGTCAACCCCCTCCTTTGTATTAGCCTTGCCGGCAAGGCATATAACCTTATGTACGAAGCCAAGCGGAAACCCAGTTCGCAGTTGAATAAGTTTAAGTATGTACATTCCTTGTTGATTTCCATGTTTTTATATATGTATGCTTGTCTAGGATATTGTACTACGTTTGCTTCCAGCAAGTACTGATGAACTGCCAAGGTTTTGCGTCTCTGTTTTCTCTTCTTTCTTTTTTCTCAAAGGACAGAAGGTTCCCTCGCATACAATTTGCCGGGGGGGGTAGAGAGTGTGGACACCAACAAGCGACGTTCGAAGTGGCATCTTGCAGAAAAGAACATAGCAGCGAAAAGCTAAGTCTCAAAACTTGAGTAAATTACTTTAAATGTAAGGTTATTTTCCTCGAATAGTTTCGGTTCTTGTATGGAAAACCTGCACATGAGGGAACTTTGTCGGGATTGGTCGCGCCCTTTCTCTATTTCGAGTCCGCTCAACAGTTCAAGTGGCTGCGCTAAGAACGGCAAGGTGCCTTGCTGGCAGCGACACCCCCAGCAAGCTGCTAAGGATCCATCCTCAAAGCGCCCGCGGCAAGGGTGCATGCATCAGCAAGCTTTTTCCCAACAAAGTGTAGGGTGTATGACATACAAAGAGAGATCAAACAAGGAAGATAGCATGCATTCAATCCAAAACAAAGCAAGTTATATTACATCAATGGTTGCCACAGTTCTAACATAAGAAAAATTGTCTTGGGCATGAATTCATGGCGGCAAGGAGAAGCGAAGCAGATAGTCCCGGCGTTGGCCTTCCACCCTCTTGACTTGGTCAACCAAGTCGATGATGGGAGCGACGAGCTCTTCAAGCGCCTTGCAATCTATGTCTTCCGGCAGGCTATCGAGCACGTTGGTGAGGTTGAGGCCAGGGTTCTTGTACGCCACCTTGCTGAGCACCTTGAGGAGGACGCCTCGGCAGAGCTTGCGGGATTCGTTCGCCAATTGGGTCGCTCGGCTAGAGTGGAGCAGCTTCAGGGCGTCGAGGACGGCCTTGAAGAACATGATCAGCCTGGCACTCGAAGTCACCCTCTCCTCGTGGGAGAACCTAAAGCTCAGCATGCCCATGATGGATAGTTGCGTGGTGAGCCACTCGCGTGACGTCGATGAGGCGCTCAGTCCAGGTCCCCACACCTTTCACATAATCATTATAGGTGGCAGCAGTGCTCTCAAGCAGTTACTTCTCCTCCAGGAGGTCCTTAGCCAGGATCTTCTCTCGAGCCCTGCTGCCCTCAAGGGTCTCCAATAGTGTGGTCAGCTTCAGCTTCAGATCAGCCATAGAGTCGTTGGCGGCAGAGATCTGATTGGTCTTCTCAGATATGGTGACCTGCAACTCTGCCAAGGTGTAGGCAGTCTTGTCCCTGTCGCTCTTGAGCGTCGAGACCTCCTTGTTGTGCTTCTCCAGCTCCACCTACAGTTTCTCCACCTTCCGGGCCAGCTCATTCTTGGCAGCCTCTGCAGTATTGGCGACACCAACGGCTTCCTTCAACTTGCCGGCATGATCCAGGACCAGAGCGTCAAGTACATCCTTATGCTTTTGCTCCAGCTCTGGGTCCGCTACGTGACAAGTTTCTCAACTTCTTCATCCTTGCCATGGAGCTTGATGGCAAGCGCCTCCTCACGAGCGGCAAGGTCTTCTTCGTGGGCATCGAACAGGATGTCGTGCTCCCTTAGTTGGGTGTCTTCCTTGGCGCCCTCTTGAGCGGCCTTGCCCTATGCATTCTCAATATCGGACTGCTTCAGAAGGAGCTCGTCCTAACACCGACCCAGCTCCTCCTGGCCAGTCCCCAGCTCTTGTCGGGCCTCGGCAAACAAGACGTGCATCTGCTCGATGCGCCTTTGGAAGTCTGCCTCTGCCACATCGACAACCGTTGACCTAGAGTCCAGTTTCTCCTTGCGGGCACAGTGAAGCGTGTGGAGCTTCTGAAAGTTGCTGCTCATGGCTTGGAGGAGCTGGTCTTCCTTGGAACCGCTGCTCCTGGCGCTCGGCTCATCGACGACTGATGTATACTACACAACCTTCTTCTTGTACACATTGTTGGGCCTCCAAGTGCAGAGGTTTGTAGGATAGTCGCAAATTTCCCTCAAGTGGATGACCTAAGGTTTATCAATCCGTAGGAGGCGTAGGATGAAGATGGTCTCTCTCAAGCAACCCTGCAACCAAATAAAAAACAGTCTCTTGTGTCCCCAACACACCCAATACAATGGTAAATTGTATAGGTGCACTAGTTCGGTGAAGAGATGGTGATACAAGTGGTATATGGATGGTAGATAAAGGTTTTTGTAATCTGAAAATATAAAAACAGCAAGGTAACTAATGATAAAAGTGAGCGTAAATGGTATTGCAATGCGTTGAAACAAGGCCTAGGGTTCATACTTTCACTAGTGCAAGTTCTCTCAACAATAATAACATAATTGGATCATATAACTATCCCTCAACATGCAACAAAGAGTCACTCCAAAGTCACTAATAGCGGAGAACAAACGAAGAGATTATGGTAGGGTACGAAACCACCTCAAAGTTATCCTTTCTGATCGATCTATTCAAGAGTCCATAGTAAAATAGCATGAAGCTATTCTTTCTATTCGATCTATCATAGAGTTTGTACTAGAATAACACCTTAAGATACAAATCCACCAAAACCCTAATGTCACCTAGATACTCCAATGTCACGTCAAGTATCTGTGGGTATGATTATATGATATGCATCACACAATCTCAGATTCATTTATTCAACCAACACAAAGAACTTCAAAGAGTGCCCCAAAGTTTCTACCGGAGAGTCAAGACGAAAACGTGTGCCAACCCCTATGCATAGGTTCATGGGCGGAACCCGCAAGTTGATCACCAAAATATACATCAAGTGGATCAATAGAATACCCCATTGACACCACGGGTATCCCACGCAAGATATACATCAAGTGTTCTCAAATCCTTAAAGACTCAATCCGATAAGATAACTTCAAAGGGAAAACTCAATCCATTACAAGAGAGTAGAGGGGGAGAAACATCATAAGATCCAACTATAATAGCAAAGTTGGTGATACATCAAGATCGTATCACCTCAAGAACACGAGAGAGAGAGAGAGAGAGAGAGATCAAACACATAGCTACTGGTACATACCCTCAGCCCCGAGGGATAACTACTCCCTCCTCGTCATGGAGAGCGCCGGGATGATGAAGATGGCCACCGGTGAGGGTTTCCCCCTCCGGCAGGGTGCCGGAACGGGTCTAGATTGGTTTTCGGTGGCTACGGAGGCTTTTGGCGGCGGAACTCCCGATCTATTGTGCTCCCCGAAGTTTTTAGGGTATATGGGTATATATAGGAGGAAGAAGTACGTCGGTGGATCTTCGGGCTGTCCACGAGGCAGGGGGGCACGCCCCCCACCCTTGTGGGCAGCTCAGGACTCTTCTGGTCCATCTCCGATACTCTGTGGGCTTCTTCTGGTCCAAAAATAAGTTCTGTGAAGTTTCGGGTCAATTGGACTCCGTTTGATTCTCCTTTTCTGTGATACTCTAAAACAAGGGGAAAACACAAACTGGCACTGGGCTCTAGGTTAATAGGTTAGTCCCAAAAATCATATAAAATAGCATATAAATGCATATAAAACATCCAAGGTTGATAATATAATAGCATGGAACAATCAAAAATTATAGATACGTTGGAGACGTATCAGCATCCCCAAGCTTAATTCCTGCTCGTCCTCGAGTAGGTAAATGATAAAAACAGAATTTTTGATGTGGAATGCTACCTAACATATTTATCCATGTAATTCTCTTTATTGTGGCAAGAATATTCAGATCCATAAGATTCAAGACAAAAGTTTAATATTGACATAAAAATAATAATACTTCGAGCATACTAACAAAGTAATCATGTCTTCTCAAAATAACATGGCCAAAGAAAGCTATCCCTACAAAATCATATAGTCTGGTTATGCTCCATCTTCACCACAAAACGTATTTAAATCATGCACAACCCCGATGACAAGCCAAGCAATTGTTTCATACTTTTGATGTTCTCAAACTTTTCAATCTTCACGCAATACATGAGCGTGAGCCATGGACATAGCACTATATGTGGAATAGAATGGTGGTTGTGGAGAAGACAAAAAGGAGAAGATAGTCTCACATCAACTAGGCGTATCAACGGGCTATGGAGATGCCCATCAATAGATATCAATGTGAATGAGTAGGGATTGCCCTGCAACGGATGCACTAGAGCTATAAGTGTATGAAAGCTCAACAAAAGAACTAAGTGGGTGTGCATCCAACTTGCTTGCTCATGAAGACTTAGGGCAATTTTGAGGAATCCCATCATTGGAATATACAAGCCAAGTTCTATAATGAAAATTTCTCAGTAGTATAAGAAAGTGACAACATAAGAGACTCTCTATCATGAAGATCTTGGTGCTACTTTGAAGCACAAGTGTGGTAAAAGGATAGTAACATTGTCCCTTCTCTCTTTTTCTCTCATTTTATTGTTGTTTTTGTTGGGCCTTCTTTTCTGGCCTCTTTTTTATTTTTATTTTTTATTTTTCGTCCGGAGTCTCATCCCGACTTCTGGAGGAATCATAGTCTCCATCATCATTTCCTCACTGGGACAATGCTCTAATAATGATGATCATCACACTTTTATTTACTTACAACTCAAGAATTACAACTCGATACTTAGAACAAATGTGTCTCTATATGAATGCCTCCAGCGGTGTACCGGGATGTGTAATGACTCATGAGTGACATGTATGAAAGAATTATGAACGGTGGCTTTGCCACAAATACGATATCAACTACATGATCATGCAAAGCAATATGACAATGATGGAGCGTGTCATAATAAATGGAATGGTGGAACGTTGCATGGCAATATATCTCGGAATGGCTATGGAAATGCCATAATAGGTAGGTGTGGTGGCTGTTTCGAGGAAGGTATATGGTGGGTTTATGGTACCGGCGAAAGTTGTGCGGTACTAGAAAGGCTAGCAATGGTGGAAGGGTGAGAGTGTGTATTATCCATGGACTCAACATAGGTCATAAAGAACTCACATACTTATTGCAAAAATCTATTAGTTACTGAAACAAAGTACTATGCATGTGCTCCTAGGGGGATAGATTGGTAGGAAAAGACCATCGCTCGTCCCCGACCGCCACTCATAAGGAAGATAATCAATAAATAAATCATGCTCCGACTTCATCACATAGCGGTTCACCATACGTGCATGCTACGGGAATCACAAACTTTAACACAAGTATCTCTCAAATTCACAACTACTCAACTAGCATGACTCTAATATCACCATCTTCATATCTCAAAACAATCATCAAGTATCAAACTTCTCATAGTATTCAATGCACTTTGTATGAAAGTTTTTATTATATCCCTCTTGGATGCCCATCATATTAGGACTAAATTCATAACCAAAGCAAACTACCATGCTGTTCTAAAGACTCTCAAAATAATAAGTGAAGCATGAGAGTTCATCTATTTCTATAAAATAAGACCACCACCGTGCTCTAAAAAGATATAAGTGAAGGACTAGAGCATCAACAAACTACTCCGAAAGATATAAGTGAAGATCAATGAGTAGTTGAATAATTATGTAACTATGTGAAGACTTTCTAACATTTAAGAATTTCAGATCTTGGTATTTTATTCAAACAGCAAGCAAAACTGAATAAAATAAAATGACGCTCCTAGCAAAACACATATCATGTGGCGAATAAAAATATAGCTCCAAGTAAAGTGACCGATGAATGAAGACGGAAGAGGGGATGCCATCCAGGCCATCCTCAAGCTTAGGCTCTTGGTTGTCCTTGAATATTACCTTGGGGTGCCTTGGGCGTCCCCAAGCTTAGGCTCTTGCCACTCCTAATTCCATAGTCCATCGAATCTTTACCCAAAACTTGAAAACTTCACAACACAAAACTTAATAGAAAACTCGTAAGCTCCGTTAGCGAAAGAAAACAAAACACCACTTCAAGGTACTGTAATGAACTCATTCTTTATTTATATTGGTGTTAAACCTACTGTATTCCAACTTCTCTATGGTTTATAAACTCTTTTACTATCCATAGATTTCATCGAAATAAACAAACAGCACACGAAAAACAGAATCTGTCAAAAACAGAACAGTCTGTAGTAATCTGTAGCTAACGCAAGTTCTGGAACCCCAAAAATTCTAAAATAAATTTCTGAACGTGAGGTATTTATCTATTAATCATCTGCAAAAATAATTAACTAAATATCACTTTCCAAATAAAAATGGCAGCAATTCTCGTGAATGCTAATGTTTCTGTTTTTTACAGCAAGATTAAAAAGACTTTCCCCAAGTCTTCCCAACGGTTCTACTTGGCACAGACACTAATTAAACACAAAAAACACAACCAAAACATAGGCTAGATAATTTATTTCTTACTAAACAGGAACAAAAAGGAAATAACAAAAATAAAATTGGGTTGCCTCCCAACAAGCGCTAATGTTTAACGCCCCTAGCTAGGCATGATGATTTCAATGATGCTCACATAAAGGATAAGAATTGAACATAAAGAGAGCATCATGAAGTATATTACTAGCACATTTAAGTCTAACCCACTTCCTATGCATAGGGATTTTGTGAGCAAACAACTTGTGGTAACAATAATCAACTAGCATAGGAAGGTAAAACAAGCATAACTTCAAAACTTTAAGCACATAGAGAGGAAACTTGATATTATTACAATTCCTACAAGCATATATTCCTCCCTCATAATAATTTTAAGTAGCATCATGAATTAATTCAACAATATAACCATCACATAAAAGCATTCTTTTCATGATCTACAAGCATAGAAAATTTACTACTCTCCACATAAGCAAAATTCTTCTCAATCGGAATAGTGGGAGTATCATAAGAGACTCGAATACTATAAATTGTTTCCACATTAAAAGAGTAATGTTAAGAAAAAGGGTAATCATAATCATGACAAGTTTTATAAATATAATCATCACTACTTTTTATAGCATATATATCATGACAATAATTATCATAAGTAGCAACTTTGTTCTCATCATAATCGATTGAAACCTCTTCCAAGATAGTGGAATCATCACTAAATAAAGTCATGACCTCTCCAAATACACTTTCATAATTATCATATTAAGATTCAACATCCTCCAAAATAGTGGGATCATTACTTCCTAAAGTTTACACTCTTCCAAACCCACTTTCATCAATATAATCATCATAAGTAGGAGGCATGCTATCATCATAATAAATTTGCTCAACAAAACTTGGGAGGCTAAACATATCATCTTCATTAAACGTAGCAACCCCAAGCTTGGGACAAACATTAATTGCAGCAAATATATTCTCAAAAACATCATCTTCTTCAAACATATCATCCCCAAGCTTGGGCCTTTTCATATCATAAGCATAATCACTCTCATCATCAATAGTATGGATAGCACCAATAGTATAGCAATTATCATATTATTCCAAGCAAGTGCCAAAAAGATTTTCAAGATCATAAGAAGTATCATTATATTCCCAATCATAATCATCACAACAAGAAATAGGCATAACGAGATCATCATCAAGTGCATCATCTTCCACAATTATATTTTCATGAAGCACAACAGTAATAGGAGCAGCATTATTTGGGAGAGATATATTTTTACCTCTCTTCCTTTTTCTTTTCTTCTTCTTCACCACATCATCTGTGGGTTGAATCCTCTTTTTGGAGCTCCTTATTAATGAGATTGGTTGAATAGAAGGCTCCTCCTTGTTACTTGATTCATCATAAGAAATAATAGGAGGTTATTGGGAAGTCTCTTCCCTTTCGTTAGTATTCTCTTCATCTTATATTTGTTTTCTTTTCTTTATATAATTGGCAATATAAGGATTTTCAATGCAATTCACCGCACAATACATATAAATTTCTTCTAGATCAATATCGAGGAATTTCTCGAGGTTATATTCTGGAATAATCTTAGTTTGATGTTTCATTTCTTCATAACCCAAAAGCAAACTAAGGTCATTATAATGTGCAAGGGAAATCAGGTCATCACAATTTTTGGACACGATTCGATCATGAAACAATTTGCATTTGATATTTAAATGACCATGTTCATTGCAAAGTTCACAAGTATGGCTAAGAAATTATAAATTTACACCAATAACATTTAGCCTTTCTTGCAACCATTTAGTTTCTAAATGCATATGCCTCTTGCAATATCTATCTTCCCTATTTGGTGTGTACTTGCAAACCCAATGCACTCCACAAAAATTGACATGTTTATAGGAGACATTTTCATCATAACTAGTGCAATCATCATTAGTAGTATGGATATTCAAGGAGTTCATACTAAGAAACATTGCAATCATGCTCATCATCCAAAGATTTAGTGCCAAACATTTTAATGCATTCTTCTTCTAACACTTTGGCACAATTTTCCTTTCCATCATACTCACGAAAGATATTAAAATGATGAAGCGTATGAGGCAAACTCAATTCCATATTTTTTTGTAGTTTTCTTTTATAAACTAAACTAGTGCTTAAACAAGAAACAAAAAGATTCGATCGCAAGATCTAAAGATATACCTTCAAGCACTCACCTCCCCGGCAACGGCGCCAGAAAAGAGCTTGATGTCTACTACACAACCTTCTTCTTGTAGACGTTGTTGGGCCTCCAAGTGCAGAGGTTTGTAGGACAGTAGCAAATTTCCCTCAAGTGGATGACCTAAGGTTTATCAATCCGTAGGAGACGTAGGATGAAGATGGTCTCTCTCAAGCAACCTTGCAACCAAATAACAAACAGTCTCTTGTGTCCCCAACACACCCAATACAATGGTAAATTGTATAGGTGCACTAGTTCGGCGAAGAGATGGTGATACAAGTGGTATATGGATGGTAGATAAAGGTTTTTGTAATCTGAAAATATAAAACAGCAAGGTAACTAATGATAAAAGTGAGCGTAAACGGTATTGCAATGCATCGAAACAAGGCCTAGTGTTCCTACTTTCACTAGTGCAAGTTCTCTCAACAATAATAACATAATTGGATCATATAACTATCCCTCAACATGCAACAAAGAGTCACTCCAAAGTCACAAATAGTGGAGAACAAATGAAGAGATTATGGTAGGGTACGAAACCACCTCAAAGTTATCCTTTCAGATCGATCTATTCAAGAGCCGTAGTAAAATAACATGAAGTTATTCTTTCCGTTCGATCTATCATAGAGTTCGTACTAGAATAACACCTTGAGACACAAATCAACCAAAACCCTAATGTCACCTAGATACTCCACTATCACCTCAAGTATCCGTGGGTATGATTATATGATATGCATCACACAATCTCAGATTCATCTATTCAACCAACACAAAGAACTTCAAAGAGTGCCCCAAAGTTTCTTCCGGAGAGTCAAGAAGAAAACGTGTGCCAACCCCTATGCATAGGTTCATGGGCGGAACCTGCAAGCCGATCACCAAAACATACGTCAAGTGGATCAATAGAATACCCCATTGTCACCACGGGTATCCCACGCAAGACATACATCAAGTGTTCTCAAATCCTTAAAGACTCAATCCGATAAGATAACTTCAAAGGGAAAACTCAATCCATTACAAGAGAGTAGAGGGGGAGAAACATCATAAGATCCAACTATAATAGAAAAGCTCGCGATACATCAAGATTGTATCACCTCAAGAACATGAGAGAGAGAGAGAGAGATCAAACACATAGCTACTGGTACATACCCTCATCCCCGAGGGAGAACTACTCACTCCTTGTCATGGAGAGCGCCGGGATGATGAAGATGGCCATCGGTGATGGTTTCCCCCTCCGGGAGGGTGCCGGAACGGGTCTAGATTGGTTTTCGATGGCAATGGAGGCTTCTGGCGGCGGAACTCCCGATCTATTGTGCTCCCCGAAGCTTTTAAGGTATATGGGTATATATAGGAGGAAGAAGCACGTCGGTGGATCTCCGGGCTGTCCACGAGGAAGGGGGCGCGCCCAGGGGGTGGGTGCGCCCCCACCCTCGTGGGCAGCCCGGGACTCTTCTGGTCCATATCCGATACTCCATGGGCTTCTTCTGGTCCAAAAATAAGTTCCGTGAAGTTTCGGGTCAATTGGACTCGGTTTGATTTTCCTTTTTTGCGATACTCTAAAACAAGGAAAAAAAACAGAAACTGGCACTGGGCTCTAGGTTAATAGGTTAGTCCCTAAAATCATATAAAATAGCATATGAGTGCATATAAAACATCCAAGGTGTAATATTATAGCATGGAACAAACAAAAATTATAGATACGTTGGAGACGTATCAACGACCTTGAGCCCGGTGGTGGTGATGACCTCTTCGTCAAAAACCTCCCCCTCGGTTGGCGCTCCGGTGCTTGTCGTCCCCGGGATGCTGACGAACAGGTCGCCGCCCACCTTCAGATATCTGCTTGAGGTGGGGGCTTTGAAGTTGATGGTTGGTCCTCGACCACCGTCTCCCCGGCAGCCGAGGACTCCGACACCGGTGTAGCGCCAGGCGCTCCTACGGCAGAGATGCCATCAGTACGGTCACCGGTCTCCTTGTCGGCCTCCCCAGCAGACCCCTTGGTGGCCTCTCCATGTGCATCCTTGGCGGCCTCGTCGACACTGACTTTGAGGCTTCGGCGGTAGCATCCTTGGCAGTTTCCTCAATGGTGGCGTCGACATCCATAGGATTCGCCAAGGGTAGATCTGAAAGCCAAGGAGGAGAAACAAGATGAAATCCAGTTTCAAACCTAAGGCAGAAACAAAAAAGAGAAAAAGATCGCACTGGAAAAATGACAAGTGCCAGGAAGCGGGTGGCTTACCTGTGACGAGCTGTTGGGGGTGGTTCCCTCCCCGACAACACTCATTGCTGGTATGGAGCTGCCGACGCCTGTGCTAGCCGGCTCTTCCTCCATGCGCGTGGGCTCGTCGGTGGAAGCCCTTGCCGGGGATCCCTCCCAAGGTGGTGTGGTTGACGGAGGGGGCATGTCGGGGGTGGCCCTCAACGGCTCCTCCAGTTGTCGCTCTTCTCCTGCAAACCCGGCAAGGTTAGCAGTGAAGATACACACCCCGACGTTCACCAGTGGAAAGTGAGTAACAGGCTCATGCTGGGGGCTGGGTTGGGGGCTGCATCGTGGGCTAGGATCCGGGCTGATCGTGATCGTCTCCAGCGCACCTGAGGTGCCTGCCGAGGGCTCATCGCCCGTCGAGGACTTGGCCCTCTTCGCCATCCTCCACGCCAATGTTTCCGTGTCTCTGCGGGAACAATTCAAGGCCAGATCAAATCAGATAAGACAAGCAAAATAGGGACTCAGGGGGATGAAGAAAGTGGTGAGGCGCTTACTCATCACCTTCGTCTTCTTCTTCTGGCCTCTTCTCCCTCATCGGGCTAAAAGAAGATAGGTCGAAATCGGCCTATGCTATGGTGTCCATGCGAGGGAGCGGAGACGGAGACCTGGGCCGCTTGGTCGAGGGATAGGCGGCAGCTGCTGCTTCCGTTTCTGCTGTGGTCGTGCGCCTCATCTGGCGCGCGGGATGCGGCTGGGCCTCTTCCTACCGCGCAGCCTTGCCGGCCGCCCCCTTGGCAGGGACTCATACGTCTCCAATGTATCTATAATTTTTTATTGTTCCATGCTATTATATTATCTGTTTTGGATGTTTTATATGCATTAATATGTTATTTTATATGATTTTTTGGACTAACCTATTAACCTAGAGCCTGGTGCCAGTTTTTGTTTTCCCCTTGTTTTAGAGTTTCGCAGAAAAGGAATACCTAACGGAGTCCAAATAGAATAAAACTTTCGCGATGATTTTTCTTGGACCAGAAGACACCCAGGAGACTTGGTGTGCAAGTCAGAAGAGCCGCGAGGCGGACACAAGGGTGGGGCGCGCCCCCCAACCTTGTGGGCCCCTCAGCAACCTTCGGACCTAGATCTTCATCCTATATGTACTCTTATACCCCAAAAACATCCAGGGGAGCCACGAAACCACTTTTCCACCACTGCAACCTTCTGTACCCGTGAGATCCCATCTTGGGGCCTTTTTCAGCATCCTGCCGGAGAGGGAATCAATCTCCGAGGGCTTCTACATCAACACCATTGCCTCTCCGATGAAGCGTGAGTTGTTTACCACAGACCTACGGGTCCATAATTAGTAGCTTGATTGATTCTTCTCTCTCTTTGATTCTGAATACCATGTTCTCCTCGATGTTCTTGGAGATCTATTCGATGTAATACTCTTTTGCGGTGTGTTTGTTGAGATCCGATGAATTGTGGATTTATGATCAGCTTATCTATGAATATTATTTGAATCTCCTCTGAATTCTTTAATGCATGATTTGATATCTTTGCAAGTCTCTTCAAACTATCGATTTGGTTTGGCCAACTAAATTGGTTTTTCTTGCAATGGGAGAAGTGCTTAGCTTCGGGTTTAATCTTCCAGTGCTCGATCCTAGTGACAGAAGGGGAACTGACACGTATTGTATTGTTGCCATCGAGGATAACAATATGGTATTTTCATCATAATGCTTGAGTTAATTCCGCTACATCATGTCATCTTACTCAATGTGTTACTCTGTTCTTATGAACTTAATACTCGAGATGCAGGCAGGAGTCGGTCGATGTGTAGAGTAATAGTAGTAGATGCAGAATCGTTTCAGTCTACTTGACATGGACGTGATGCCTATATTCATGATCATTGCCTTAGATATCGTCATAACTTTGCGCTTTTCTATCAATTGCTCGGCAGTAATTTGTTCACCCACCGTAATAATTTCTATCTTGAGAGAAGCCTCTAGTGAAACCTATGGCCCTCGGGTCTATTTTCCGTCATATAAGTTTCTGGTCTACAATTTTAGTTTCCTATTTACTTTCTTTTGCAATCTTTTACTTTCCGTTCCATAAACCAAAAATACCAAAAATATTATGTTACCATTTATCCATCTATATCAGATCTCACTTTGCGAATAACCGTGAAGGGATTGACAACCCCTTTGTCGCGTTGGTTGCAAGTTGGTGTTTGTTTGTAAAGGCATTCGGTGCCTTGTTGCGTTGTCTCCTACTGGATTGATACCTTGGTTCTCAAAACTGAGGGAAATACTTACGCTACTTTGTTGCGTCACCCTTTCCTCTTCAAGGGAAAAACCAACGCAAGCTCAAGAGGCAGAAAGAAGGATTTCTGGCGCCGTTGACGAGGAGATCTACGACAAGCCAAGACATACCAAGTACCCATCATAAACTCTCATCCCTCGCATTAAATTATTTGCCATTCGCCTGTGATTTTCCTCTCCCCCACTTCTAAAACAATTTTCGAAAAGATTTGCCTTTTCTTCGCCTCTCTTCTGTTCGTCTTTTTTGTTTGCTTTTTGTGTGCTCGTGTGTTGGATTGCTTGCTTTGTCACGATGGCTCAAGATAATACCAAATTCTGTGACTTCTCCAATACCAACAACAATGATTTTATTAGTACTCCGATTTCTCCCAATGCTAATGTGGAATCTTGTGAAATTAATATTGATTTGTTGAATCTTGTTATGAAAGATCAATTTTTCGGCTTTCCCAATGAAGATGCCACATCCCATCTTAATAATTTCGTTGATTTGTGCGATATGCAAAAGAAAAAAGATCTAGATAATGATATTGTTAAGTTGAAGCTATTTCCGTTCTCACTTAGGGATCGCGCTAAAACTTGGTTATCATCTTTGCCTAAAAATAGTATTGATTCATGGAACAAGTGTAAAGATGTTTTTATTTCCAAATATTTTCCTCCCACTAAAATCATCTTCCTTAGGAACGATATTATGAATTTTAAGCAACTTGATCATGAACATGTTGCACAATCTTGGGAGAGGATGAAATTGATGATTAGAAATTGCCCTACTCATCGTTTGAATTTGTGGATGAACAGACCAATTATTTATGCCGGATTGAATTTTGCTTCTAGAAATATTTTAGATTCGGCCGCGGGAGGTACTTTTATGGAAATTACTCTAGGATAAGCTACTAAACTCCTAGACAATATTATGGTTAATTATTCTCAATGGCATACCGAAAGATCTTCCACTAGTAAAAAAGTGCATGCGATGGAAGAAATAAATGTTTTGAGTGGAAAGATGGATGAGCTTATGAAACTGTTTGCTAATAAGATTGCTCCTATTAATCCTAATGATATGCCTTTGTCTACTTTGATTGAAAACAATATTGAATATATGGATGTGAATTTTGTTAGTAGGAACAATTTTGGTAATAATGCATATAGAGGTAATTTTAATCCTAGGTCGTTTCCTAGTAATTCATCTAATAATTATGGTAATTCCTACAACAATTCTTATGGAAATTATAATAAGATGACCTCTGAATTTGAGAATAGTGTTAAAGAATTTATTAGTTCACAACAGAATTTCAATGCTTTGATTGAAGAAAAATTGCTCAAGATTGATGATTTGGCTAGGAACGTGGATATAATTTCTCTTGATGTTGATTCTTTGAAACTTAGATATATTCCACCTAAGCATGATATCAATGAGTCTCTCAAAGCCATGAGAGTTTCCATTGATGAGTGCAAAGAAAGAACCGCTAAGATGCGTGCTAAGAAAGATTGGTTTATAAAAGCGTGTTCTTCTAGTTTCCGTGAAAATAATGATGAAGATCTTAAAGTGATTGATGTGACTCCTCTTGAATATTTGTTTTGCATTGTAAATATTGATAAAGATGGGACTGGAGATGAGTTAACTTTAGTTAGAAGGCGTCCCAGTGATTTGGAGTTTTTAGATCTTGATGCAAAAATTGATAAAAGTGGGATTGGAGATGTCAAAACTTTAGGTAGCAATGAACCCACTCTTTTGGATTTCAAGGACTTTAATTATGATAATTGTTCTTTCATAGATTGTATTTCCTTGTTTCTATCCATATTGAATTATCCTCATGCTTATAATCAAAGCAAAGCTTTTACTAAACATATCGTTGATGCTGTGATGCAATCTTTTGAAGAAAAGCTTGAATTGGAAGTTCTATTCGTAGAAAACTTTATGATGAGTGGGAACCTACTATTAAAATCAAGATTAAAGATTATGAATGCTATTATTTGTGTGATTTGGGTGCTAGTGTTTCCACGATTCCGAAAATTTTATGTGATGTGTTAGGTTTCCGTGAATTTGATGATTGTTCCTTAAATTTGCATCTTGCGGATTCCACTATTAAGAAACCTATGGGAATGATTAATAATGTTCTTATTGTTGAAAATAGGAATTGTGTGCCCGTAGATTTCATTGTTCATGATATAGATTGCAATCCTACATGTCCTATTATTCTTGGTAGACCTTTCCTTAGAACAATTGCTGCAATTATTCATATGAAAGAAGGAACCATTAGATTTCAATTTCTATTAAGTAAAGGTATGGAACACTTCCCTAGAAAGAAAATTTAATTTCCTTATGAATCTATTATGAGAGCCACTTATGGATTGCATGCCAAAGATGATAATACTTAGATCTATTCGTGTTTTTATGCCTAGCTAGGGGCGTTAAACAATAACGCTTGTCGGGAGGCAACCCAATTTTATTTTTGTTCTTGCTTTTTAGGACCTGTTTAGCAAATAATATTTCATCTAGCCTTTGGTTAGATGTTGTTTTGTGTTTTAATTAATGTTTGTGCCAAGTAAGACCTTTGGGATAGCTTACCGTGATAGTTGATTTGATCCTGCTGAAAAACAGAAACTTCTGCGCCAGGGGATTAGTTTTTATTTTTAACAGACGCGCGATAAAATACTGATTCTTTTTGCAAAGAATTAATAAACAAATTTTATAGGACTTCGTAATTTATCAGGATTTTTGGAGTTACATAAGTATTCTAAATCTCTAGATTGCTACAGACTGTTCTGTTTTTGACAGATTCTGTTTTTTGCGTGTTGTTTGCTTATTTTGATGCATCTATGGCTAGTATCGGGGGGTATGAACCATGGAAAAGTTGGAATGCAATATATATTGCACAAATATAAATAAATAATGGGTTCACAACAGTACCAAAAGTGGTGATTTATTTTCTCATACTAACGGAGCTTACGAGATTTTCTGTTGGAGTTTTGTGTTGTGAAGTTTTCAAGTTTTGGGTAAGGATTTGATGGACTATGGAATAAGGAGTGGCAAGAGCCTAAGATTGGGGATGCCCAAGGCACCCCAAGGTAATATTCAAGTATGTCAAAAAGCTTAAGCTTGGGGATGCCCCGGGAAGGCATCCCCTCTTTCGTCTTCGTCTATTGGTAACTTTACTTGAGGCTATATTTTTATTCACCACATGATATGTGTTTCACTTGGAGAGCCTTGTATGATTTGAGTCTTTTCTTTTTAGTTTGCCACAATATCCTTGTTGTACACACCTTTTGGTAGAGACACGCATGAATCGTGATTTATTAGAATGCTCTCTATGCTTCACTTACATATTTTGAGCTAGGCAAAATTGCTCTAGTGCTTCACTTATATCTTTCTAGAGCACGGTGGTGGTTTTATTTTATAGAAATTGATCAACTCTCATACTTCACTTATATTATTTTGAGAGTATTTAGAACAGCATTGTAATTTGCTTTGGTTATAAAATTAGTCCTAATATGATAGGCATCCAAGAAGGATATAATAAAAACTTTCATATAGAGTGCATTGAATACTATGAGAAGTTTGATTCCTTATGATTGTTTTGAGATATGAAGATGGTGATATTAGAGTCATGCTAGTAAGTAGATGTGAATTTGAGAAATACTTGTGTTAAAGTTTGTGAGTCCCGTGGAATGCATGTATGGTGAACCGTTATGTAACAAAGTTGGAGCATGAGATGTTTTTTGATTGTCTTCCTTATGAGTGGCGGTCGGGGACGAGCGATTGTCTTTTCCTACCAATCTATCCCCTAGGAGCATGCATGTAGTACTTTGTTTCGACGACTAATAGATTTTTGCAATAAGTATGTGAGTTCTTTAAGACTAGTGTTGAGTCCATGGATTATATGCACTCTCACCTTTCCGCCATTGCTAGCCTCTCTAGTACCGTGCAACTTTTGCCGGTACCATAAACCCACCACATATGCTTCCTCAAAACAGCCACCATACCAACCTATTATGGCATTTCCATAGCCATTCCGAGATATATTGCCATGCAACTTTCCACCGTTTCGTTTTTATGACACATTCCATCATTGTCATATTGCTTTGCATGATCTTGTAGTTGACATCGTATTTGTGGCAAAGCCAACATTCATCATTTTTTATACTTGTCGCTCTTGATTCATTGCACATCCCGGTACACCACCGGAGGCATTCACATAGTCATATTTTTGTTCTAGCATCAAGTTGTAATTTTTGAGTTGTAAGTAAATAGAAGTGTAATGACTTTCATTATTAGAGCACTGTCCCATGTAAAAAAGAGAGAAAGGCAAAATAAAAAAGGAGAAGGCCCAAAAAAGGAGAAAAGAGAAAAAGGGGAAAAAGAGAAGAAAACAATGAGATAAAAAGAGAGAAGGGACAATGTTACTATCCTTTTTGCCACACTTGTGCTTTAAAGTAGCACCATGGTCTTCATGATAGAGAGTCTCCTATGATATCACTAATACGTCTCCAATGTATCTACTTTTTCTCACGCTTTTCCACTTGTTTTGGACTCTAATTTGCATGATTTGAATGAAACTAACCCCCAACTAATGTTGTTTTCAGCAGAACTACCATGGTGTTGTTTTTGTGCAGAAATAAAAGTTCTCAGAATGGAATGAAACTTTTTAAGGGTTTTTATATCAATAATAAGAATTACTAGAGCCAAGACCCACCAGGGCGCGCCCCCCTCTCCTGGCGCGCACAGGTGGGTTGTACCCACCTGGTGGCCCTGCTGACGACCCCCTGATACTATAAAATCACATATTTCTAGAAAAAAATCAGGGAGAAAGAATTATCGCTATCCACGAGATGGAGCTGCCGCCAAGCCCTGTTCTTCCTCGGGAGGGCAGATCTGGAGTCTGTTTGGGGCTCCGGAGAGGGGGTATTTGTTCTTCGTCATCACCAACCAATCTCCATCGCCAATTCCATGATGATCCCCACCGGGAGTGAGTAATTCCTTCGTAGGCTCGCTGGTCGGTGAGGAGTTGTATGAGATTCATCATGCAATAGAGTTAGTTTTGTTATGGCTCGATCCCTAGTATCCACTATGTTCTTAGATTGATGTTGCTATGCCCTTGCCATGCTTAATGCTTGTCACTTTGGGCCCGGGTGCCATGATTTTAGATCTGAACCATTTATGTTATCATAATTATATCCATGTTTTAGATCTGATCTTGCAAGTTATAGTCACCTACTACGGTTATGATCCGGCAACCCCAGAGTGACAACAACCGGCCCCACTCCTGGTGATGACTGTAGTTTGAGGAGTTCATGTATTCACTATGTGTTAATGCTTTGTTCCAGTTCTCTATTAAAAGGAGGCCTTAATATCCCTTTGTTTCCAATATGGACCTTGCTGCCACGGGAGGGTAGGACAAAGATGCCATGCAAGTTCTTTTAATAAAGCACGTATGACTATTTACGGAATACATGCCTACATTATATCGATGAACTGGAGCTAGTGTCGTATCGCCCTAGGTTATAACTGTCTCATGATGAATATCATCCAACAAGTCACCGATCCAATGCCTACGAATTTATCTTATATTGTTTCTGCTAAGTTACTATTGCTATCATCATTGTTACACTTGCTACAAATTACTGCTATCACTGTTACTGTTACCGTTGCTACTATCACTATTATCAAAACTATCAAACTACTTTGCTACTGATCACTTTGCTGCAAATAATTAGTCTCCAGGTGTGGTTGAATTGACAACTCAGCTGCTAATACCTTCAAATATTCTTTGGCTCCCCTAGTGTCGAATCTATAAATTTGGGTTGAATACTCTACCCTCGAAAACTGTTGTGTCCCCTATACTTGTGGGTTATCAATCACTAACATATACTAGTGGGAATTTTTCATTATAGAACTTGGCTTGTATATTCCAACGATGGGCTTCCTCAAACACCCTAGGTCTTCATGAGCAAGCAAGTTGGATGCACACCCACATAGTTTTATTTTTTGAGCTTTCATACACTTATAGCTCTAGTGCATCCATTGCATGGCAATCCCAACTCACTCACATTGATATCTATTAATGGGCATCTCCATAGCCCGTTGGTATGCCTAGTTCATACGCCTATCTCCTTCTTTTTGTCTTCTCCACAACCACCGTCTATTCCACCTATAGTGCTATGTCCATGGCTCATGCTCATGTATTGCATGAAAATTGAAAAAGTTTGAGAACGTCAAAAGTATGAAATAGATGCTTGGCTTGTTATCGGGGTTGTGCATGATTTGAATATTTTGTGTGATGAAGATGGAGCATAGCCAGACTGTATGATTTTGTAGGGATAAGCTTTCTTTGGCCATGTTATTTTGAGAAGACATAATTATTTTGTTAGAGTCTTAAGGATCTGAATATTCATGCCACAATAAAGAGAATTACATGGATAAATATGTTAGGTAGCATTCCACATCAAAAATTCTGTTTTTATCATTTACCTACTCAAGGACGAGCAGGAATTAAGCTTGGGGATGCTTCATACGTCTCCAACGTATCTATAATTTTTGATTGTCCCATGCTATTGTATTATCTACTTTGGATGTTTTATATGTATTAATATGCTATTTTATATGATTGTTGGGACTAGCCTATTAACCTAGAGCCCAGTGCCAGTTTCTGTTCTTCCTTGTTTTAGAGTTCCATAGAAAAGGAATACCAAACAGAGTCCAAACAGAATAAAACTTTCACGATGATTTTTCTTGGACAAGAAGACACCTAGGAGACTTGGAGTGCAAGTCAGAAGAGCCGTGACATGGCCACAAGGGTGGAGGGCGCGCCCACGGGGGTGGGGTACGACCCCCAACCTTGTTGGCCTCTCGGTGACCTTCTGACCTAGATCTTCCTCCTATATATACTCTTATACCCCAAAAACATCCAAGGGATCCATGAAACCACGTTTCCACTGCCGCAACCTTCTGTACCCGTGAGATCCCATCTTGGGGCCTTTTCAGCATCCTGTCGGAGGGGGAATCGATCACGAAGGGCCTCTACATCAACACCATTGCCTCTCCGATGAAGCGTGAGTAGTTTACCACAGACCTATGGGTCCATAGTTAGTAGCTTGATGGATTCTTCTCTCTTTGATTCTCAATACCATGTTCTCCTCGATGTTCTTGGGGATCTATTCGATGTAATACTCTTTTACGGTGTGTTTGCCGAGATCCGATGAATCGTGGATTTATGATCAGCTTATCTATGAATATTATTTGAATCTCCTCTGAATTCTTTTATGCATGATTTCATAACTTTGGAAGTCTCTTCGAACTATCGATTTGGTTTGGCCAACTAGATTGGTTTTTCTTGCAATGGGAGAAGTACTTAGCTTTGGGTTCAACACTAGTAGAAAAGGGGGCATAGGTCCAGGCCGGGTCAGCCCATTAGTCCCGGTTCAGTCCAGAACCGGGACCAATGGGGGCATTGGACCCGGTTCGTGAGCCCAGGGGGGCGGCCGGGCCACGTGGGCCATTGGTCCCAGTTCGTTTGGACCTTTTGGTCCCGGTTGGTGGGATGAACCGGGACCAATGGGCCTTGCTCCTGGCCCACCACCATTGGTCCCGGTTGGTGGCTTGAACCGGGACCAAAGGCTCCCCTTTAGTCCCGGTTCAAGCCACCAACCGGGACCAATGAGGTGACTATATATACCCCCTCGCGTAAGAGCAGAGCACACTGCTCTGTTTTTTTTCTGGCCAAGGGGGAGAGGGCTTGGTGGTGCTCTAGCTCACCTCCTATGCACACAAGGTGTTCGATGGAATGCCCGAGCCACACTACTTAAGCTTTCTCCTCTCCAAACTCGACCTCCAAGCTCCATTTTCCTCAATATTTGTCTAGGTTTAGCGGTCCATCACGCCGGCACCACCGTGGTGAGCCTCTTGTTCTTATCTTCTTTCTGAAAGGAAAAATATTCTTACTTGTCTGTTTACATAGATACTTGTATTATTTTCTTACTTTTATTATTGCATCTTATATAGTACGATGGTTTTGGTATCCGCCCCCATCGGCCCTCGTCCTGTCTATGATTCGGATGTGGTGTATATATTATCTTTATAACTATTGGTTCATTTATTGTTCATGAAAATTATGCCGACCAACGTGACATAGATTTTATTTATGTAGGATGTATGTGAATCAGAAATTCCAACCGACCCTATTGTCGAGAGGTTAAATTTAGTTGAAGAAGAAAACAATTTGTTGAAGGAAAAAATAAAAAAATTGAGGAGGAGAAGATGATATTGGAGTTGCATGTTGCGGATGTCGTCGATGATCTCAAGATCAAGATGGATGCAATGCGCTTGAAGATTAGAAAGATTAGAAAATATGCCATTCATACCGAGGCTTGGTATCATTATGCTGTTGGATCAATTGTTACCTTGGTTGCGATTATGATCGCATTTGTTTTCGCATTGTAATGTTTTACATAGTTTCAATGTATGGTTTAATTAATTAGATGCTCTGGAGAGCTATATGTTGTTAGATGAGAACTATGTATGTACTTTGGATTTAATGTGATGATGAACTTCTATTAATTTGGACACTTAATTATATATAATGCACGCAGATGAACCGACAATGGATGTACGGTGACAGACACACCTCCGAGTACATTAAGGGCGTGCATGAGTTTCTCGATGCGGCTGAGGCAAACAAGCAGAATGGTTTTATGTGTTGTCCATGCACTGAATGTGGGAATACGAGGTCTTGCTCTAACCGGAAAATCCTTCACTCCCACATGCTTTACAAGGGTTTCATGCCACACTATAATGTTTGGACGAGGCACGGAGAAATAGGGGTTATGATGGAAGACGGCGAAGAAGAAGAGTACGATGACAACTATGTGCCCCCAGAATACGGTGATGCTGCAACGGGGGGAGCTGGTGAAGATCAAGAGGAACCAGACGATGTTCGCAATGATGCTGCAATGGGTGAAGCTGCTGAAGATCAAGAGGAACCAGACGATGTGCCCGATGATGATGATCTCCGCCGGGTCATTGTCGATGCAAGGACGCAATGCGAAAGTCAAAAGGAGAAGCTGAAGTTCGATCGCATGTTAGAGGATCACAAAAAAGGGTTGTACCCCAATTGCGAAGATGGCAACACAAAGCTCGATACCATACTGGAATTGCTGAAGTGGAAGGCAGAGAATGCTGTGGCTGACAAAGGATTTGAGAAGCTACTGAAAATATTGAAGAAGAAGCTTCCAAAGGATAACGAATTACCCGACAGTACATACGCATCAAAGAAGGTCGTATGCCCTCTAGGATTGGAGGTGGAGAAGATACATGCATGCCCTAATGACTACATCCTCTATCGCGATGCATACAAGGATCTGAACGCATGCCCGGTATGCGGTGCATTGCGGTATAAGATCAGACGAGATGACCCTGGTGATGTTGACGGCGAGCCCCTTAGGAAGAGGGTTCCTGCGAAGGTGATGTGGTATGCTCCTATAATACCACGGTTGAAACGTCTGTTCAGAAATGGAGAGCATGCCAAGTTGATGCGATGGCACAGTGAGGACCGGAAGAAAGACGGGAAGTTGAGAGCACCCGCTAACGGGTCGCAGTGGAGAAAAATCGAGAGAAAGTACTGGGATGAGTTTGCAAAGGACCCAAGGAATGTATGGTTTGCTTTAAGCACGGATGGCATTAATCCTTTCAGGGAGCGGAGCAGCAATCACAGCACCTGGCCCGTGACTCTATGTATGTATAACCTTCCTCCTTGGATGTGCATGAAGCGGAAGTTCTTTATGATGCCAGTTCTCATCCAAGGCCCTAAGAAACCCGGCAACGACACTGATGTGTACCTAAGGCCAATAGTTGAAGAACTTTTACAGCTGTGGAATTGAAACGGTGTACGTACGTGGAATGAGCACAGACAGGAGGAATTTAACCTAAAGGCATTGCTGTTCGTGACCATCAACGATTGGCCCACTCTCAGTAACCTTTCAGGACAGACAAACAAAGGATACCTAGGCTTCTTGGGCGTGTATGGGAAGACAAAAGATACACTTGAGGCACGGGAGGACCTGCAACATTTGCACGAAAAAGACGGCATGCCTCCGAAGCAGTATAAAGGTCCTGCCAGCTACGCTCTTACGAAAGAAGAGAAAGAAATCTTCTTTGAATGCCTGCTCAGTATGAAGGTCACGACTGGCTTCTCATCGAATATAAAGGGAATAATAAATATGCCAGAGAAAAAGTTTCAGAACCTAAAGTCTCATGACTGCCACGTGATTATGACGCAACTGCTTCCGGTTGCATTGAGGGGGCTTCTACCGGAAAACGTCCGATTAGCCATTGTGAAGCTATGTGCATTCCTCAATGCAATCTCTTAGAAGGTGATCGATCCAGAAATCGTACCAAGGCTAAGGAGTGATGTGGCGCAATGTCTTGTCAGTTTCGAGTTGGTGTTCCGACCATCCTTCTTCAATATCATGACGCACGTCCTAGTTCATCTAGTCGACGATATTGTCATCCTGGGGCCCGTATTTCTACACAATATGTTCCCCTTTGAGAGGTTCATGGGAGTCCTAAAGAAATATGTCCGTAACCGCGCTAGGCCAGAAGGAAGAATCTCCATGGGCCATCAAACAGAGGATGTTATCGGGTTTTGTGTTGACTTCATTCCTGGCCTTAAGAAGATAGGTCTCCCTAAATCACGGTATGAGGGGAGACTGACTGGAAAAGGCACTCTTGGAAGTGACTCAATAATATGCAGGGACGGATATTCTTGGTCTCAAGCACACTACACAGTTCTACAGAACTCTACCTTGGTGACCCCGTATGTCGATGAACACAAGAATAGTCTGCGCTCCAAACACCCGGAGCAGTGCGACGACTGGATTACATTTGAACACATCAGGACTTTCAGCAGTTGGTTGGAAACACGTCTCAGAGGTGACAACACTATTTGTGATGAGCTGTACTTGTTGTCCAGGGGACCATCTTTGACTGTATTGACTTACAAAGGATACGAGATAAATGGGAATACATTTTACACGATCGCCCAAGATCAAAAGAGCACCAACCAAAACAGCGGTGTCCGCTTTGATGCAGCAACCGAGAGCAGAAAGGACACATATTATGGTTACATAGTGGACATATGGGAACTTGACTACGGACATGATTTTAAGGTCCCTTTGCTTAAGTGCAAATGGGTCAATCTGTCAGGCGACAGGGTACAGGTAGACCCATAGTACGGAATGACAACAGTGGATCTGAAAAATCTTGGGTACACTGACGAACCGTTCGTCCTAGGCACAGGTTATCTATGTGAAGGACATGTCTACCAAACCGAGAAAAAGAAAAGATAAGGAAGCGAATACATCATACGATGAGCCGCCACATAGTTCTTTCAGGAAAAAGGGATATCCTGGGAGTGGAGGGCAAGACAGACATGTCTGAAGATTATGAAAAGTTTCATGAAATTCTTCCCTTCAATGTCAAGGCTGACCCAAGCATCCTGATAAACGATGAAGATTATCCATGGTTACGGCGCAATAAGCAAATGACACAAGCGAAGAAAAAGTGAAGACTTTCTCCCGCAACTATTATGATGATACCATGCCAACTTTGTAACACACGAGTATGCTATGCCAACTTTTTCAGAGTTCATTTGAAAACTATGAATTTAGGTCGAATTTTCTCTATATGTGCATCTATGTTCATCTTTTTAGTAAAGTTAATCACAAACTTGTGATTCACACAAATTTCAAAGAATTCAAATTTTAACTATTCAAATTTGAAAACTAATGGCACTAACAGAAAGTTTATAATTTTTCTAAAACTAATGGCACTAACAGAAAGTTTATAATTTTGCTGACCTAAAAGCAAAAAGAATTAAAAAATAAAGCAAAAAACAACAGAAAATAAATAATACAGAAAACAAAACAAAAAAACTAAAAAAAAATAAAAATAGCAACAATAAGTATTTTTTTGTAAGTAGAAACAAAATAAAATAAATAAAGCAACAAAAAAAACAAAAAAAACTAAAAAAGTGTTTTCAAATTTGAAAACTAATGGCACTAACAAAAAGTTCATAATTTTTCAAAAACTAAAAGCAAAAGGAATTACAAAATAAAGCAAAAAACAAAAGAAAATAAATAGTAATGATAAAACACAGTAATATTAAATAGGAGGAAAAAGAATGACTCAAAAATCAATTTTTATAGTAAAGTTATTCATAAACTAGTGATTCACACAAATTTTAAAAAATTCAAATTTTAAAACTAATGTCACTAACAAAAAGTTTATAATTTTTGTGACCTAAAAAAATCACTAAAAAACTATAAGTATTTAGTTCTAAGTAGAAATGAAAAAATAAATAGTAAACAAAATGCCACCTACTCGGCCACCATGGCCTGAATACGACTAGAAGCCCATGCATGGGCCAGGATTCAGGCCCGCAGAAGGCCTAGCAGACCCACAGGCATAGCGGTGTGAGATTAGGCCCAGAGGCCTGCAGTTCTGAGGAGTTCGATGGAGATGGCGGGGCAGCGCTTATAAATAGGTGCGGCCGCTCCTCAGCTAGTGAGGTGGGACTAAACATCCCACCGCACCGCGGCTTTGGCAGGCGCAGGCCTTTGGTCCCGGTTGGTGGCTCCAACCGGGACTAAAGGGGGGCATTGGTCACGGTTCGTGGCACAAACCGTGACCAATGCCCCCCTTTAGTCCCGGTTGGTGCCACCAACCGGGACCAAAGGCCGCCGCTTCCCGCCCTTTGGGCTGCTGAAAAGAGGCCTTTGGTCCCGGTTGGTGGCACCAACCGGGACTAAAGGGGGGCATTGGTCACGATTTGTGCCACGAACCATGACCAATGCTCTTAGTATATAAGAAAACACTTGTGAAATTTTCATTCAGTTCCTCATTCTCCTCGCTGCCCCACCGCCCTCTGCCCCGTCACCCATGCCCGTCGACGCCATTGTCGTCGCCCCCGCCCATCGTCGTCGCGCCTCCCCTAGCCGCCCGAGGTCGCCATCGCCGCCCGCTCGCCGTCGGCCGTGCCCTCGCCCGACGCCCCTTGCCGCTCGCCGCCCTGCCCCGACGCGCGTCGCGCGCCCTGGCCCGCCGTCGTCATCGCCCTGCCCCGCCCGTCGCCGTCGCCCCTGCCCCGCACGTCGCCGTCGCCCTGCCCCTCCGTTGGTCCGGCCGGCGCCCCTCCCCTATTTTTTTCATATATTATATGCTTGTGTATATTGTGTATATTGCTTCTTTATGTATATTATGTATATATGTCAGTATATATAATTGCTTCTTTTCAGAATTTTTTTCATATATATGTTTGTATTTTGTATTTTGATTTTTTATAAAAATGTATATATGTTTGTATGTTCTCTGTGTATATATGTTCATATATGCAAAAGTTAGATTTAAATATTTAGAAAAGGATTATCTATATATGTTCTCTGATTTAGTACATTTTAGGTTAGTTTCATTTCTAGAAAAGTTTTATATATTTAGGAGAGGAAAAATGAAAATAAGAAGAGGAAAAAGGAGAAGAAGAGGAGAGGAAGAAAAGGAAGAGGAGAAGAAGAGGAGAGGAAGAAAAGGAAGAGGAGAAGAAGAAAAAATAGAAAAAATTTCTATTTTTTCTTCTTCTCCTCTATTCCTTTCTTCTTCTCCTCTTTTTCTTCTTCTTTTTTTCTTCGATCTTCTCCTCTATTCCTTTCTTCTTCTCCTCTTTTTATTTCTTCTTCGTATTCTTATGTTTTATCGGGTCTGTCATCGTCGATATACCCCTCCCGATAACTTCAACACGAGGGGGGTCGATATACCCCCTCCCGATAACTTCAACACGAGGAGGGGGGTCGATATACCCCCTCCCGATAACTTCAACACGAGGGGGGTCGATATATATACCACCTCCCAATAACTTCAACACGAGGGGGGTCGATATACCCTAAATAACAAGTATCATCGATGTGAGATACGCCCACGTCACTTGTGGGACGTGGATGTAGTGTCCGACACCGACGGCCGCATGTATATCACACCCACGATACTTGCTATTTAGGGTTTCCTCTACCGCTCGGCGACCCTGACCCTCGATGACCCTCGTTCCCGATAAAAAAAAGAGGAAGAAGAAGAAAAAAAGAGGAGAAGAAAGAATAGAGGAGTTCTTACTCCTCTATTATTTCTTCTCCTATTTTTTTCTTCTTCCTCTTCTTTTTTTATCCTTGAAGCGTTGTCGAGGCCACCCCAAACCCTAGAGAAGCAGCGTCGAGGCCACCCCAAACCCTAGAGAAGCAGCGTCGAGGCCACTAATTAATATTAGTTCTACGTTTGCCACTAATATATCCATCTATCATGTTTGAATAATAATTTCCATGTTGTAAATATTTGTAGAAACTATGGACACCGCCTGAGACGAAGTACAAGAAGAGTTGTTGGGGGACATAATCGCACGAGGAAGTGATGCTGTCTGCTCGTTGTTTCTCAACAACGCCGATGGTCTGGAAGCAGCTGGCTATGATTATGATTGCTCCGGTGACCTAATGACGGTGCAAGAAGGAGACCGTGAGGACGGCTCCGGTGACACAATGCCGGTGCAAGAAGGAGACTGTGATGACGTTTCCGGTGACCGAACCGAGTCCGTCCAGGTATATATATTAGTTAAGCTTCTGCTGACTAGCTAATTGATGCATTCATTGTTTTGGTATGTACACATATTAATTAAGTCTTTGTTCTTTTTTCTAGCCCTCCGGATTGAGCACAATTTCGGTAAAGAGACGAGGCCCGAAGAAAAAGTTGAGCTCGGATGAAAAGTTTGAGATCATAGCAATCGCGCCCGACGGCCAACCGATTGAACCCCTCCGGACAAAGAGCGCATTTGTTGCTCAGTGCGGGGTTTTGGTTAGGGACAAGATCCCGATCAGCATCCAGCAATGGTTAAAGCCGGCTACAGAAGACCCTGAGGTGTCTTATGTCAATGATATGCAGAAAAATGATCTTTGGACTGAGCTGAAGTCAAATTTCACCCTACCGCCAGAGGATGATCCGGAGAAGCCAGTTAAAGAGCAATTAATCAAGTCTTTTGCTCTTAAGAGGATGGCAGAACTATTCAGGAGGTGGAAGAAAGAGCTGAATAAGTTTGTCGAAAATAAAGAGACACCAGAATTCAAGGGCAGATATGAGAAGATCAGAGATCACTGGCCCGCATTTGTGGCCCACAAGACATCGGAAAAGAGTAAGAAGATGTCGGCGACAAACAAGCAAAATGCTGCGAAGAAGAAGCATCACCATCGCACGGGGTCAGGTGGCTACCTCGTAGCCCGGCCTAAGTGGGCCAAGACTGAGAATGATCTGGTTGATAAAGGGATCGAACTAGAGACAATTAACTGGCCAGACCATTGCCGGACTTGGTTCTTCGGGGCTGGTGGAACCTTGGACCCTGTACCAGGGAAGTGCATTTGGACGAACGATCAAATGGACATACCAGTCAAGAAGCTTCAGCAGTATATCGAAGCAGCGCAGCAAGGGACGTTCGTTCCAGACAGAGAGAACGACGAGCTCACAATGGCCCTCGGGAATCCTGAGCACCCTGGACGGACACGAGGCACGCCAGGCTCCATTCCGTGGAAGGTTGGGTTTCCGGACGCAGGCGGTTACAAATGCCATGAGAGGAGGAAGAAAGTGGAGCAGACCCAACTGCAGGCGCTGCACGCTAGGGTACAAGCGATAGAGGAACGAGAAGCAAATCGCAGCAAACGAACTGCCGAAGCTTCCCCTGAAGCTACCCCGCCATCTCAGCGGAGAAGCAGCGTGGCTTCCACCGAGCTGCTTCAGCCGGAGCATGTCTTGACGGCTCCTGCCAGCTATCCCGTGGATGCTATCACGGAGTCTCAAAATTGCCACCTTATGACGCAATGGATTAATATGAAGGTCAAGGCGGCTGTTGGCTCTGTTTTTCCTACTGAACCCGGCGCAACTTTTCACTGCCGGCCGATTCCAGAAGGATATGCTAGGGTGATGGTGGATGAAATAACGGAGGGATTTGAGGACCTCCAGCTTGACCACCCTACCGGTGAAGGGGAGACTCGGCTGGGTTCTGCTCTGAAGACTCCATGCCTATGGCGGAAGGAGCTCATCAACCTTCCGAACTGGACGCCTCCGCCTCCTCCTCCTCCTCCGGCGAGTCAGGGCACTCTGCCTCCTCCACCGCCTCCTCCTCCGGCAAGTGACGATCAGGGCACTCGGCCGGCTCCTCCTCCGGCGCGTGGCGGCACTCCGCCTCCTTCTCCGCCTGCGCCGGCGCGCCCGAGCAGCCAGCCTCCTCCTTCTCCGCCTCGTCAGCAAGGGCGGAAGAGACCTGCCGCCGCTCCGGCTGCTCCGGCGCATCGTAGTCCTTCTCCTCCGCCTCGTAAGCAAGTAAAGAAGACAACCGCTCCGTCTGCTCTGCCGGCGTCTAGCAGTAGAGCCAGAGGCGGGAGGACATACAGATTCGGTCCTTCTCTGAAGACTCCAGAGAAGTTACCATACGAGAGGACCCCGGAGGAGAACGCCGAGATCGCGCGAGAAGAAGTGAGGAACTTCTTTGAAGGGGTGAAAGCAAAGAAACATCCACCTCCGGAGGAGAAGGTAGATCCGGTGAAAGCGAAGCGCACTCTGGCTGCCCTGACAAAACCACCCAAGTCTCCGCCGAAAGGAAACTATGAGCGCATTATTGGAAAGGAATTTGCCGAAGCGGAGCGGTCGGGAAGTACTGTCAGTGATCAAAGGCTGAAAGAACGACGAGCTGGGAAACAAATTGCCCAGCTCGGCGAACAAGCGAAGCAATCGTGCCCCCCGCTCAAGGTGCCTAGCGACATCGTCGCTAATGATCCGAGGATGGTGCCCGGTTATAGCAATCTTGGAGATTACCTGCCCGACGATGTACATTATGATTTCATGGAGGTGCAGATACAAAGATACGAGTACGGGAAGCCTCTCGTCAAAGATGAAAGATCTCTATCAACGATGATGCGAAGATTGCATGATTGGTACTTGAAAATCTGCAGAGAGTCTGGGGGGAGGAGTACTTTGTATGTGAGAGTTAAAAAGGAGCATGACCTCGTTGGAATTGATCTGTTGCCTGTTCCATTTGAGGAGTTCTTTCAGTTTTTCAATCAATTGGCCCTCGATAAAGCAACGGTCACCTGCTACTGTCTGTAAGTAGTACTACTTCTGTCATTAAGTCTCTCTATATAGCTCAGCTCTTTCATTGCATGTATTTATAATTATCCTCACTATATTATGCAGATTGAAGATCGTCGAATTGAAGAAAAGACAAATCGGTGATATTGGGTTCATTAACACAAATATCATAGATGCAACTCAGGTTAAATTTCATGCCGCAGATACCGAGGCCAACTTGCTACGATCGTTGGTAATAAATGAAAACAAAGATATAATACTCTTTCCTTACAACTTCAAGTGAGTGTTACTGTCTTGTGCATATTCGGTTTCCCTTATATATTAGTCAAGGTTATAGTAATGTAATTGATGAGTTATGCATGCATGTGCAGTTTCCACTATATTCTCCTAGAGATTAAGCTTGAGCAGGGACTAGTAACCGTCTTAGACTCAAGACGAAAAGATCCCCAGGACTATGCGGACATGACTCAAATGCTCGAGAAGTAAGTTAAATCGATCATTATCCACCATATCAGCAACTTTGTTCATTTCCTGATATATCAAGTAATTGTTTTCTTTGTCTGGCAGGGTTTGGAAAAAATTCACCAAAAAAGCTCCGGGACTCCCGAAGAAGCTGCAATTTAGACACCCGAAAGTAAGTACTATAGTAGCATGTTCCGCGCATCTCCTATTGATTCAAGCGCTAGTTTCATCAATACCATTTGGCATTCTTGCTTATCAGTTTGATTGACCTCTATTTCTTGTAAAGTGGTTGTGGCAGGAACAAGGGAATGATTTCTGTGGATACTACGTTTGCGAGTCCATCCGCCACACGACCTGTGAGCGGGGCTACTCTGACGAACAATATGAAGTGCGTAAATAACAACATTCACAATTTTATTTTATTACCATCATTTGTGTTGAGTTTCATTCATTCATATATATATATATATATGTATTGACCCCCTTCTTCAAATTAGATGTTTCGGAAGCGGGATGAACTCCTAGCACCAGCTCGCATGCGAGCAATTCAAGAGGAATTGGCGGCATTCTTTCTTGACCACGTGATCGCTGAAGACGGAGAATACTATGTGGACCATGAGTCCGTATGTTAGGAGATTATATTTGTAAGAGATAATTATTGTATATATGTAGCCGGTAGTGTCGGATAGATATACGAGAACTTGTTGTTCGACCAATCTCTCGGAGAAGGAGAGGTGGTCGATATCACTTCTCTCTGTATGCATATATGTTCATGACGATCTTCTGTTTCCTTCGTTTGCTTACTAGCTAGCTAGCGTGTCTAGTCCTCTCTATACGTATGTATAGTACGTAGCGTCGACCAAGCACGGACATAAGAGAGGACACTTCTCTCTATTAATTATAGCTAGCTAACACAATATATGAAACACCTAAATTAACCCCCCAAAACCCCCAACCCCCCCCCCCCTTTCAAAAAAAACAAAAACCCCAGCCACAGAAATGCTGACGCGTGGATGCCTATTGGTCCCGGTTGGTGCCACCAACCGGGACCAAAGGCCCTCCTGCCTGGGCTCCGCGCACAGGCCACGTGGAGGCCCATCTGTCCCGGTTCTGGATTGAACTGGGACTAAAGGGACATGGCATTAGTACCGACCCTTTAGTCCCGGTTGAGGAACCGGGACAAAAGGCCCTTACGAACCGGGACAATAGGCCCTTTTTCTACTAGTGCAATCTTGCGGTGCTCGATCCTAGTGACAGAAGGGGAACCGACACGTATTGTATTATTGCCATCGAGGATAACAAGATGGGGTTTCATCATATTGCTTGAGTTAATCCCGCTACATCATGTCATCTTACTTAATGCGTTACTCTGTTCTTATGAACTTAATACTCTATATGCAGGCAGGAGTCGGTCGATCTATGGAGTAATAGTAGTAGATGCAGAATCGTTTTGGTCTACTTGACACGGATGTGATGCCTATATTCATGATCATTGCCTTAGATATCTTCATAACTTTGTGCTTTTCTATCAATTGCTCGGCAGTAATTTGTTCACCCACCGTAACAATTTCTATCTTGAGAGAAGCCTCTAGTATAACCTATGGCCCCCGGGTCTATTTTCCATCATATAAGTTTCTGATCTACAATTCTAGTTTCCTATTTACTTTTTTGCAATCTTTTACTTTCCGTTCCATAAACCAAAAATATTACGTTACCATTTATCCATCTCTATCAGATCTCACTTTGCGAATAACTATGAAGGGATTGACAACCCCTTTGTCGCGTTGGTTGCAAGTTGGTGTTTGTTTGTGCAGGTATTTGGTGGCTTGTTGCATTGTCTCCTACTGGATTGATACCTTGGTTCTCAAAACTGAGGGAAATACTTACGCTATTTTGCTACATCGCCCTTTCCTCTTCAAGGGAAAAACCAATGCAAGCTCAAGAGGTACCAGGGACCTCTTCGTGCGAGGGAGTTTGTCACACTGGCTCGGCGGAGCCAACCCGCCGAAGGATGCGTTTCTTCTTCCCCGAGACTAGGGGCTCCTCCTGTTGGAAATATGCCCTAGAGGCAATAATAAATTGGTTATTATTATATTTCCTTGTTCATGATAATCATTTATTATCCATGCTAGAATTGTATTGATAGGAAACTCAGATACATGTGTGGATACATAGACAACAACATGTCCCTAGTAAGCCTCTAGTTGACTAGCTCGTTGATCAATAGATGGTTACGGTTTCCTGACCATGGACATTGGATGTCGTTGATAATGGGATCACATCATTAGGAGAATGATGTGATGGACAAGACCCAATCCTAAGCCTAGCACAAAGATCGTGTAGTTCGTATGCTAAAGCTTTTCTAATGTCAAGTGTCATTTCCTTAGACCATGAGATTGTGCAACTCCCGGATACCGTAGGAGTGCTTTGGGTGTGCCAAACATCACAACATAACTGGGTGGATATAAAGGTACACTACAGGTATCTCCGAAAGTGTCTGTTGGGTTGGCACGAATCGAGACTGGGATTTGTCACTCTGTGTAACGGAGAGGTATCTCTGGGCCCACTCGGTAGGACATCATCATAATGTGCACAATGTGACCAAGGAGTTGATCACAGGATGATGTGTTACGGAACGAGTAAAGAGACTTGCCTGTAACGAGATTGAACAAGGTATAGGGATACCGACGATCGAATCTCGGGCAAGTATCATACCGCTAGACAAGGGGAATTGTATACGGGATTGATAAAGTCCTTAACATCGTGGTTCATCCGATGAGATCATCGTGGAGCATGTGGGAGCCAACATGGGTATCCAGATCCCGCAGTTGGTTATTGACCGGAGAGTTGTCTCGGTCATGTCTGCATGTTCCTGAACCCGTAGGGTCTAGACACTTAAGGTTCGATGACGCTAGGGTTATAGGGAAAGTATGCACGCGGTTACCGGATGTTGTTCGGGGTCCCGGATGAGATCCCGGACGTCACGAGGAGTTCCGGGATGGTCTGGAGGTAAAGATTAATATATAGGAAGTATGGTTTTGGCCACCAAAAGTGTTCCGGGTATCACCGGTAGTGTACCGGGACCACTGGAGGGGTCCGGGGGTCCACCAGGTGGGGCCACCAGCCCCGGGGGCCTACATGGGCCAATAGTGGGAAGGGACCAGCCCCTAGGTGGGCTGAGGCGCCTCCCACCAAGGCCCAAGGCGCCTCCAAGAGGGGAAGGGGGCAAACCCTAGGGCAGATGGGCCCTAAGGCCCACCCCAGGTGCGCCTCCCCCTCTCCCCCTTGTGGCCGCCACCTAGATGGGATTTGGGGGCTGCCGCCACCCCTAGGGAGGGAACCCTAGGTGGGGGCGCAGCCCCTCCCCTCCTCCTATATATACTTGAGGTTTGGGGCTGCCCAAGACACACGATTCAATCTCCTTCTTGGCGCAGCCCTACCCCTCTCCCTCCTCGTCTCTTGCGGTGCTTGGCGAAGCCCTGCTGGAGTACCACGCTCCTCCACCACCACCACACCGTCGTGCTGCTGCTGGATGGAGTCTTCCCCAACCTCTCCTTCTCCCCTTGCTGGATCAAGGCGTAGGAGATGTCACCGGGTTGTACGTGTGTTGAACACGGAGGTGCCGTCCGTTCGGCACTAGGATCATCGGTGATTTGGATCACGACGAGTACGACTCCATCAACCCTGTTCACTTGAACGCTTCCGCTTAGCGATCTACAAGGGTATGTAGATGCACTCTCCTTCCCCTCGTTGCTAGATTACTCCATAGATTGATCTTGGTGATGCGTAGAAAATTTTGAATTTCTGCTACGTTCCCCAATAGTGGCATCATGAGCTAGGTCTATGCGTAGTTTCTATGCACGAGTAGAACACAAGTTGTTGTGGGCATCGATTTTGTCAATTTGCTTGCCGTTACTAGTCTTATCTTGATTCGGCGGCATCGTGGGATGAAGCGGCCCGGACCGACCTTACACGTACTCTTACGTGAGACTGGTTCCACCGACTGACATGCACTAGTTGCATAAGGTGGCTAGCGGGTGTCTGTCTCTCCCACTTTAGTCGGATCGGATTCGATGAAAAGGGTCCTTATGAAGGGTAAATAGAAATTGGCATATCATGTTGTGGTTTTCGCGTAGGTAAGAAACGTTCTTGCTAGAAACCTATAGCAGCCACATAAAAACTTGCAACAACAATTAGAGGATGTCTAACTTGTTTTTGCAGCATATGCCTTGTGATGTGATATGGACAAAAGGATGTGATGAATGATATATGTGATGTATGAGATTGATCATGTTCTTGTAATAGGAATCACGACTTGCATGTCGATGAGTATGACAACCGGCAGGAGCCATAGGAGTTGTCTTAATTTATTTATGACCTGCGTGTGGACTTAAACGTCATGTAATTACTTTACTTTATTGCTAAAGCGTTAGCCATAGTAGTAGAAGTAATAGATGACGAGACAACTTCAAGAAGACACGATGATGGAGATCATGATGATGGAGATCATGGTGTCATGCCGGTGACAACGATGATCATGGAGCCCCGAAGATGGAGATCAAAAGGAGCAAAATGATATTGGCCATATCATGTCACTATTTGATTGCATGTGATGTTTATCATGTTTTACATCTTATTTGCTTAGAACGACGATAGCTTAAATAAGGTGATCCCTCGCAAAAATTTCAAGAAAGTGTTCCCCCTAACTGTGCACCGTTGCGAAGGTTCGTTGTTTTGAAGCACCACGTGATGATCGGGTGTGATAGATTCTAACGTTCGAACACAACAGGTGTAAGCCAGATTTACACAGCAAAAACACTTAGGTTGACTTGACGAGCCTAGCATGTACAGACATGGCCTCGGAACACGGAAGACCGAAAGGTCGAGCATGAGTCGTATAGAAGATACGATCAACATGAAGATGTTCACCGATGTTGACTAGTCCGTCTCACGTGATGATCGGACACGGCCTAGTTGATTCGGATCATGTTTCACTTAGATGACTAGAGGGATGTCTATCTGAGTGGGAGTTCATTAGATGAACTCAATTATCATGAACATACTCTAAATTGTCTTTGCAAATATGTTGTAGATAAATAGCTCACGTTGTAGCTCCCTATTTCAATACGTTCCTAGAGAAAGATTAAGTTGAAAGATATTGTAAGCAATAATGCAGACTGGGTCCGTAGTCCGAGGAGTGTCCTCACTGCTACACAGAAGGCTTGCGTCTTTGATGCACCGCTCGATGTGCAAACCCCTACAACGTCGTCTGTGGATGTTGTGAACACCTGACAGACACATCCTGATGACTACTTGATAGTTTAGTGCACCATACTTTACGGCTTAGAATCGGGATTCCAATGACGTTTTGAACGCCACAGAACATATGAGATGTTCCAAGAGCTGAAATTGGGATTTCAGGCTCATGCCCGTGTTGAGAGGTGTGAGACCTCTGACAAGTTCTTTTGCCAACAAGATGGAGGAGAATAGCTCAGCTAGTGATCATGTGCTCAGAATGTCTGGGTGCTACAATCACTTAAATCAAGTGGGAGTTAAACTTCCAGATAAGATAGTGATTGATAGAGTTCTCTAGACACTATCACTAAGCTACTAGATCTTCGTGATGAACTATGACATGCAAGGGATGGAGTTGATCCCGGAGCTGTTCGCGGTGCTTAAGACCGCAAAAGGTAGAAATCAAGAAGGAGCATCAAGTGTTGATGGTTTAATAAGACCACTGGTTTCAAGAAGGGCAAGGGCTAGAAGGGAAACTTCATGGATGGCAAACCAGTTGCCGCTCCAGTAAAGGAACCCAAGGTTGAACCCAAACCCGAGACTAAGTGCTTCTATTGTAAAGGGGACAGTCACTGGTAGTGGAATTACCCCAAATGCATGGTAGATAAGAAGGCTGGCAACTTCAACAAAGTATATACGTGTTATTAATGTGTACCTCGCTAGTACTCCTGGTAGCACCTGGGTATTGGATACCGGTTCAGTTGCTATTACTGGTGACTTGAAGCAAAAGCTACGGACTAAACGGAGACTGCCTAAGGGCGAGGTGACGATGTGTGTTGGAAGTATTTGCAAAGTTGATGAGATCACCATCGCACGCTCCATCTGCCTTCGGGATTAGTATTGAACCTAGATAAATGTTATCAGGTGTCTACGTTGAGCATGAATATGATTAGATCATGTTCATTGCAATACGGTCATTCATTTAAGTTAGAGAATAATGGTTATTCTGTTTACATGAATGATACCTTTCATGGTCATGCACCCTATGTGAATGTTTCATTGAATATCAGTCATGGTGATACGCATGTTCACGCCAAAAGATGTAGAGTTAATAATGATAGTACCACTTTCTCGTGTCACTGCCGCTTAAGTCATATTGGTGTAAGATACATGAAGAAACTCCATGTCGATGGATGTTTGGAGTCAGTTGATTTCGAATCGCTTGACACATGCGAGCCATGCCTCATGGGCAGGATGACTAAGACCCCGTTTCAGGTACAATGAAACGGGCTAGTGACTTGTTGGAGATCATGCATGCTGATGCGTGTGATCCAATGAGAATTGAAGCGTGCAGTGGATATCGCTATTTTCTCATCTTCACTAGCGATTTGAGTAGATATAGGTATATCTACTTAATGAAGCACAAAGTCTGAAACGTTTGAAGAGTTCAAGCGATTTCAGAGTGAAGTTAAGAATCATCATAACAAAGAAGATCATGTTCCTACGATCTGATCAAAAGGGGATTTTCTGAGTTATGAGTTTGGCAATCACTTAAGACATTGTGGAATTGTTTCGCAGTTGAAGCCACCTGAACACCACAAGGTAATGGTGTGTCCGGACGTCGTAATCGAACCTTATGAGATATGGTGCGATCTATGATGTCTCTTACCAATCTACCGTTTTCATTTTGAGGTTATGCGTTAGAGACAGCTGCATTCACTTTAGATAGGACACCATCTAAGTCCGTTGAGACGACGTCATATGAACATTGGTTTGGCAAGAAACCAAAGTTGTCATTTCTTAATGTTTGGGATTGCGATGCTTAAGGCTTTAGCAGGAGAAGCTCGAACCCAAAAGCGGACAAACACATCTTCATAGGATACCCGAGGGTGACAGTTGGGTATACCTTCTATCTCAGATCCAAGGGCAAATTGTTTGTCGCTAAGAACAGGTCCTTTCTCGAGAAGAAGTTTCTCTCGAAAGAATTGAGTGGGAGGAAGATAGAACTTGATGAGGTTATCGAACCTTTACTTCAACCAGAGAGTGATGCAACATAGAAAGATATTTTCTGTGGCGCCTACGTCTGTTGAAGAGGAAGTTAATGATAGTGATCATGAAGCTTCGGATCAAGTTGCTATCGAACCTCGTAGATAGACAAGGATATGTACTACTCCTAAGTGGTACGGTAATCCTGTCTTAGATATCATGTTGTTAGACAACAATGAACCTACGATCTATGGAGAAGCGATGGTGGGCCCGTATTCCGACAAATGGTTAGAAGCCATGAAATCCGAGATAGGATCCATATATCAGAACAAAGTATGGACTTTGGTGGACTTGCCCGATGATCGGCAAGCCATTGAGGTAAATGGATCTTTAAGAAGAAGACGGACGTGGGTGGTAATCTTACCATCTATGAAGCTCGACTTGTGGGAAAGAGTCTTTTCACAAGTTCAAGGAGTTGACTACGATGAGAATTTCTCACCCGTAGTGATGCTTAAGTCCGTCGGAATCATGATAGCATTAGCTGTATTTTTCGATTATGAAATCTTACAGATGGATGTCAAAACAAGTTTTCTTACCAGTCTTTGTAAGAAAAGTTGTATGTGATACAATAAAAGGTTTTGTCGATCCTAAGGATGGTAAAAGGTATGCTGGCTCCAGCAATCCTTCTATGGACTAGAGCAAGCATCTCGGAATCGGAATATATGTTTTGATGGAGTGATCAAAGCTTTTAGGTTTATCCAATGTTTGCTCGAAACTTGTATTTACAAGAAAGTGAGTGGGAGCACTACAATATTTCTGATAAGTATATGTGGATGACATATTGTTGATCTGAAATAATGTAGAATTTCTGGAAAGCATAAACAGTTGTTTGAAGAGTGATTTTCAAAGGAAGACCTGGATAAAGCTGCTTACATATTGGGCATCAAGCTCTATAGAAATAGATCAAGACGCCTGATGATACTTTCAAAGAACGCACACCTTGACATGTTTTTGAAAGAGTTCAAAATAGATCAGTCAAAGAAGGGGTTCTTACCTGAGTTGTAAGGTGTGAAGTTGAGTAAGACTCAAAGCTTGACCACGGCATAAGAAAGAGGAAGGACGAAGGTCGTCCCCTATGCTCTTGTCATAGGCTCTATACGGTATGCCATTCTGAGTATCGCTCCTGATGTGTGCCTTGCCACATGTCTGGCAGGAGGGTACAAAGGTGATCTAGGAGTAGATCACCAGATAGCGGTCAAAATTATCCTTAGAGGAATAAGGAAATGTTTCTCGGTTATGGAGGTGATAAAGAGTTCGACGTAAAGAGTTATGTCGATGCAAGCTTAACACCTATCCAGATAGCTCTGAGTAGAGATGTCAGATACGTATAATGGAGCAACAATTTGGAATAGCTCCAAGTGGAATGTGGCAGCATCATCTACGATATAAAGTTTTGCGAAATACGTAGGGATCTGAATATGGCAAGACCCGTGGACTACAACCTCTCTCACAAGCATAACATGATCAAACCCAGAACTCTTTGAGTGTTTATCACATAGTGATGTGAACTAGATCATTGAGTCTAGTAGACTCTTGGATGTTGGTCACATGGCGATGTGACCTATGAGTGTTAATCACATGGCGATATGAACTAGATTATTGACTCTAGTGCAAGTGGGAGACTGTTGGAAATATGCCCTAGAGGCAATAATAAATTGGTTATTATTATATTTCCTTGTTCATGATAATCGTTTATTATCCATGCTAGAATTGTATTGATAGGAAACTCAGATACATGTGTGGATACATAGACAACAACATGTCCCTAGTAAGCCTCTAGTTGACTAGCTCGTTGATCAATAGATGGTTACGGTTTCCTGACCATGGACATTGGATGTCGTTGATAACGGGATCACATCATTAGGAGAATGATGTGATGGACAAGACCCAATCCTAAGCCTAGCACAAAGATCGTGTAGTTCGTATGCTAAAGCTTTTCTAATGTCAAGTGTCATTTCCTTAGACCATGAGATTGTGCAACTCCCGGATACCGTAGGAGTGCTTTGGGTGTGCCAAACGTCACAACGTAACTGGGTGGCTATAAAGGTACACTACAGGTATCTCCGAAAGTGTCTGTTGGGTTGGCATGAATCGAGACTGGGATTTGTCACTCCGTGTAACGGAGAGGTATCTCTGGGCCCACTCGGTAGGACATCATCATAATGTGCACAATGTGACCAAGGAGTTGATCACAGGATGATGTGTTACGGAACGAGTAAAGAGACTTGCCGGTAACGAGATTGAACAAGGTATCGGGATACCGACGATCGAATCTCGGGCAAGTATCATACCGCTAGACAAAGGGAATTGTATACGCGATTGATAAAGTCCTTGACATTGTGGTTCATCCGATGAGATCATCGTGGAGCATGTGGGAGCCAACATGGGTATCCAGATCCCGCTATTGGTTATTGACTGGAGAGTTGTCTCAGTCATGTCTGCATGGTTCCCGAACCCGTAGGGTCTACACACTTAAGGTTCGATGACGCTAGGGTTATAGGGAAAGTATGCACGCGGTTACCGAATGTTGTTCGGGGTCCCGGATGAGATCCCGGACGTCACGAGGAGTTCCGGAATGGTCCGAAGGTAAAGATTAATATATAGGAAGTATGGTTTTGGCCACCAGAAATGTTCCGGGCATCACCGGTAGTGTACCGGGACCACCGGAGGGGTCCGGGGGTCCACCAGGTGGGGCCATCAGCCCCGGGGGCCTACATGGGCCAATAGTGGGAAGGGACCAGCCCCTAGGTGGGCTGAGGCGCCTCCCACCAAGGCCCAAGGTGCCTCCAAGAGGGGAAGGGGCAAACCCTAGGGCAGATGGGCCCTAAGGCCCACCCCAGGTGCGCCTCCCCCTCTCCCCCTTGTGGCCGCCACCCAGATGGGATCTGGGGGCTGCCGCCACCCCTAGGGAGGGAACCCTAGGTGGGGGCGTAGCCCCTCCCCTCCCCTATATATACTTGAGGTTTGGGGCTGCCCAAGACACACGATTCAATCTCCTTCTTGGCGCAGCCCTACCCCTCTCCCTCCTCGTCTCTTGCGGTGCTTGGCGAAGCCCTGCTGGAGTACCACGCTCCTCCACCACCACCATGCCGTCGTGCTGCTGCTGGATGGAGTCTTCCCCAACCTCTCCTTCTTCCCTTGCTGGATCAAGGCATAGGAGACGTCACCGGGCTGTACGTGTGTTGAACACGGAGGTGCCGTCCGTTCGGCACTAGGATCATCGGTGATTTGGATCACGACGAGTACGACTCCATCAACCCCGTTCACTTGAACGCTTCCTCTTAGCGATCTACAAGGGTATGTAGATGCACTCTCCTTCCCCTCGTTGCTAGATTACTCCATAGATTGATCTTGGTGATGCGTAGAAAATTTGAATTTCTGCTATGTTCCCCAACACCTCCTGTAGCTCATCTTCTGCTGCCTCTTCAGCCGTCTCCTCGGCTGTCTCCTCGGCAGAAGGGCCCCCGGCAGTGGCGCCACTGTGCTCCCCGGCAGGCTCCTCCCACTCGGCAAAATCTTCCTCTGACCCGGCGTTGTCTTCCCGAAAGCCAACGCTGTCGGCCTCCTCGGCAAGGGGTGCCTCTTCCACCCTGCTGGAGATGTATGCCACCTCCTCGTCGGTGGTGGGGCGGATGAGATGTGTTTCTTCCCCGACGGCCTGTGACGCCCGGGTAATCAAGCTACAGTAACCCTGCGCTAATGATGCCACGTCACCTCGGTTACTGTTGGTAAACTCGTGTTAGTTCAAAACGATTCAAATTCAAATTTAAAATATAGGCAAACGACAAAAGTTTTCAAATAATAAAACTAAAATGTTCTGGTTGTGCCAAATAATGCGTAGGTAATTATGGTGGAGAAACCACACTTGTATAAAATATGTAAATACTCAAAATGAATAAAATAGTAGCAAACACAATTAGTTAAATGATTATAAAATAATAAACAATTACAAATGATTTTATATTAGGTGCCAAGTTAATTGCGGTAGTGGCATAAGTATTAAAAATATTTTAGGTGCAACTTGGGTTTTCATAAACACCGAAATTTAATAAAACAGAAAAGAAGAAAAGAAATAAAATAGAAAAAACAAACTAACAAAAAAAAAGGAAAAGAAAACCCCCAGGCCAACTGGACCTCGGCCCAACCAGTGGCCTGCCAGGCCGGCCCACTCCCTCCCCTGGCCTATAACCCCCTGGGGGCACCAAACCCTAACCGACACCCCCACGTCGCCACTTCCCATCCCCACTCCCCTCGCTCACCCACTCCTCGATCCCCTCTGGATCGGGGCAACGGCCGTGCCGTCCGGCGCCCGACCCCGCGCCCCGCCGCTGGGCTCCGTCACCGGTCGCCGCCCCGCCGCGCCTCTGTCCTCCCCCGCGATGCCACCACGCCAGAGCCCTCCTCCCCGCGACCATGGCGTCCACTGGACTGTGCGGCGCCCCCCCCCTCAACTGGATCTCCCTCGCCTCAACGCCGCCCCGTCGCCGTCGCCGGATCGCCTCCTCGTCCTCCTCCCCACCGGTCGCCATCGCGCCTCGACGCCCCCTTCCCTCCAACGGACGGTAAGGACCCCGGTCCTCCTTCCCCCGCCTAGCACCTTACCGCGGCGGGCCTCGCCTCTGCCGCCCCTGTGCGTCGCCCGCCGCCCGCGTCGACTACGCGCGCGCGACGGCGCTCCCGCCTTTGCTCGCCCCTCCTCGTGAACGCGCCCACTCGCCCCGTCCAACTCGCCATGCCCCCGCTCCGCCTCTGACCTCGCCGGCTCTGCCTGCAGCTGGCGCCCGGCCATGGCCGTAGCCCCCCACTGTCGCGCCGTCGTCCCCCCTGCTCCCACCCCGCCACGCACCGCCCTGCAGCCGCAATCTCGCGCCGGCCTGCGCCCGTCACCGGCACCCCCCCACCGTTCGCCTGGGCCAGCGCCCAATCGGGTTGGGGCTTCGCCCGTAGCGCCCGACCCGCTATGGCCCTGTGTGCCACTGACTACAGGGGCCCATGTCCCATAACCTTTAAAAAAGGGGAATAAAAATAAAACAAAAATAATATAAAAATGATTTAATAAGATTAATTATTAATTAATTAATTATCTAAAATGAATTAATTAAGTTAATTAATCCGGTTTAATTAATTTAATTATCTAGTTAGGTTAATTAAATAGTAATTAAATTAACTAATCTATAATTAACCTAAACAGAGAATGACAGGTGGGTCCCACTGGACCCACATGTCAGGTTGACCAGTCAACTCTGTTGACTGCTGATGTCAGCATGACACCATGCTGATGTCATTAAACCATTTTCGAATTAATTAAATAATTAATTAAATCCCAGAAATTAATAAAATCTTTAGAAAATCATATCTTTTAATCCGTAACTCGGATTAAAATATTTTCAACATGAAAGTTGCTCAGAACGACGAGACAAATCCGGATACGCAGTCCGTTCGTCCGCCACGCACCCCTAACATATCAAACTCGCAACTTTCCCCCTCCGGCTCCTTTGTCCGAAAACACGAAACACTGGGGATATTTTCCCGGATGTTTCCCCCTTCACCGGTATCGCCCATCCCTACGTTAGGTCACCCCTAGCACAACGTATTGCCGCGTCTTGCTTTGTGTTACATTTGATTGCTCCGTTATTTATTGTGTTCCCCCTCTGTTACTCCTTTTCGGTAGACTCCGAGACCGATGCTGATGCCCCTGTGGTCGACTACGTCACCGACGACCCCTCTCTCTTGCCAGAGCAACCAGGCAAGCCCCCCCTTTGATCACCAGATATCGCCTACTCTTCTCTATACTGCTTGCATTAGAGTAGTGTAGCATGTTACTGCTTTCCGTTAATCCTATTCTGATGCATAGCCTATCATTGCTGCTACAGTCATTGATACCTTACCCGCAATCCTAAATACTTAGTATAGGATGCTAGTGTTCCATCAGTGGCCCTACACTCTTGTCCGTCTGCCATGCTATACTACTGGGCTGTGATCACTTCGGGAGGTGATCACGGGCATATTCTATATACTTTACACTGTTACATTACCTGTGATACTGTTCGGAGTTGGGGGCTGAAGGGGCAGGTGGCTCCATCCCGGTAGAGGTGGGCCTGGGTTCCCGACGGTCCCCGACGGTTACTTTGTGGTGGAGCAACAGGGCAGGTTGAGACCACCTAGGAGATAGGTGGGCCTGGCCCTGTTCGGCGTTCGCGGATACTTAACACGCTTAACGAGATCTTGGTATTTGATCTGAGTTGGCTACGAGCCTATACGCACTAACCATCTACGCGGGAGTAGTTATGGGTATCCCGACGTCGTGGTATCAGCCGAAGCACTACAGACGTCAGCGACGGAGCGGCTCGCGCCGGATTGGAACGTAAGCCTGCTCTTGTATTAAGGGAGCTAGTTCTGCTTCCGGCCGCCCACGCAACGTGCAGGTGTGCTATGGGCGATGGGCCCAGACCCCTGTGCGCTTAGGTTTAGACCGGCGTGCTGGCCTCTCTGTTTTGCCTAGGTGGGGCTGCGACGTGTTGATCTTCCGCGGCCGGGCATGACCCAGGAAAGTGTGTCCGGCCAAATGAGATCAAGCGTGTTGGGTTATGTGGTGCACCCCTGCAGGGAAGTTAATCTATTCGAATAGCCGTGATCTTCGGTAACAGGATGACTTGGAGTTGTACCTTGACCTTATGACAACTAGAACCGGATACTTAATAAAACACACCCTTCCAAGTGCCAGATACAACCGGTGGTCGCTCTACCTCAGGGATATGAGGAGGGGATCGCCGGGTAGGATTATGCTATGAGGTGCTATTTGGAGATGTTACTTGGAGATGCTACTTGGAGGACTTCAATCTACTCTCTTCTACTTGATGCAAGACGGTGGCTGCGAGAAGCGTAGTCTTCGACAGGATTAGCTATCCCCCTCTTATTCTGGCATTCTGCAGTTCAGTCCACTGATATGGCCTCCTTACACATATACCCATGCATATGTAGTGTAGTTCCTTGCTTGCGAGTACTTTGGATGAGTACTCACGGTTGCTTTCTTCCCCCTTTTTCCCCTTTCCTTTCTTTCTGGTTGTCGCAACCAGAGGCTGGAGTCCAGGAGCCAGACGCCACCGTCGACGACGACCCCTACTACACTGGAGGTGCCTACTACTACGTGCTGCCCGCTGATGACGACCTGGAGTAGTTTAGGAGGATCCCAGGCAGGAGGCCTGCGCCTCTTTCGATCTGTATCCCAGTTGGTGCTAGCCTTCTTAAGGCAAACTTGTTTAACTTAGGTCTGTACTCAGATATTGTTGCTTCCGCTGACTCGTCTATGATCGAGCACTTGTATTCGAGCCCTCGAGGCCCCTGGCTTGTATTATGATGCTTGTATGACTTATTTATGTTTTAGAGTTGTGTTGTGATATCTTCCCGTGAGTCCCTGATCTTGGTCGTACACATTTGCGTGCATGATTAGTGTACGATTGAATCGGGGGCGTCACAAGTTGGTATCAGAGCCGACTGCCTGTAGGAATCCCCCTTCCACACTCCTTGGCCGAAGTCGAGTCTAGACATTACAAAAACTTTTACTAACTTGGCTGTGTGCCTTACGGGCCCACGTCGCCATCGGGTGGTACTAGGATCTTTTATTCCTCGACCTATACTCTGGGACTCTGACATCTCTTCTATTCGGGTTAAATGAATTTTACTAAATCTAACATTAGGATCTCGTTATCATTTTCACCCGGAGAGCCCCTTATTACTGATGATCGTCTGCTGCACCAGAAGACACTGAAGTTACTCTCCGCTGTTAACCCGAGAACTTCTGTTCATCGCGTTTGCAATTCACCTTCCATCGCAAACCCTTATGGATAACTACTTGCATTTGTTATTCTTACATTCATCCCCAGTGGTCTTGTTATTACAAGATACCCTGAAAAACTCATCGTGATTTCGATAATCCCTTGAGCTTACTGCCTTGCTGTTCTTGTCACTTGAATACCCCTAAGAATAATTTCTCGCACTTGTCGAGTATCCGCTCATCCCCAGTTGTTCATGTGTTTCACAAAAGTCTTCAAAATAATATTCGATCTTCCGAAAATCCTCTGGAGCCTTTGGCTCTTGAAATTCTTGCTTGCTTGCATTATGGTTAATCCCATAAGTCTCGTAGTCTTAATGACATTCCTTGTCATTATCATTTTGAGTCTGTTAACTCAATATGTTGCGAATACACGCAATCATCATTGATCCTTATAAATTACCTTTTCGGCGGAGCTTCCATTCTTTTAACTGGAATTGGTTCTCGACCAATCCAATTGTCGTTGATTGTACCCTAAGGCTATTCAACTTATCCATCCCTAATCAGAGCATTGCTTCTGATCCCTTGATTTGGAAATCATAATTCCTTTGCATTTGATAATTGAGTTAGTTAGTTGTTTCTATAATCTGATCTCCTTGCATTTTTCTTCCTCTAGTTGAGTACCGATACTCGTATCAGATCCTTTGTGGACCATCAAGTCCTTTGTTGGATTGTTATCCGACAGTGTCCTTCACATTTGATCACCTTGTGAGTTCTTCCCCTGATACATAATGCCTTTGTTAAGTTGTATCCTCTGCTTGGCCAACCATGCTCTACTTTCGGGCTTGTGTTATTTACTCTTGAAACTTGTGGTATATGTTTCTAAGAAGCCCCTATTGATTGAACATATGCCTTCTCTAAACCGTGTGAACCCGAAAGTTTTCACGAGTCATACCCTTCTGGTGCTTCACCAGACAAAATTTCAACACTACAACTTCATCGAACGTGAGAAGTGAATGAAAGGTTATGCATTGGAGAAGTGGGAGTCGACCTTGAACTTGTGTTCATGCCCATGGACGCGATATATATCCTATCATGAAAGCTTCTTGTAACAATAACTATTTCCTTGATAACTAACCTATGGTATCTGTGAATTGATCCCTTGCAACCGTGGTTCCGACCATGATTGTTCTTCTTTGATCTCATTTCTCGGACAAGTTAAAACAATTGTCTTCTATGGATCAATACACCAGTCCAACCTTTACTTTGATCTTGTGTCAAGTATTACCCCCCTGGTATCTCGAGATTATCATGGAACTGCATAACTTTTTATGAGTTCTTCATCAAGTGCTACCTTCCCACCGATTTCAATTTTTCGCGGGCTCTGAGTTATTGAACACTCAAAGACACCGATAACTGAACCGAGTCCGCTCTTCGGTTCAACAACTCTTCATTAAGCTCCTATAAGTACGAGTTTGTACCCGATCACGCCATTCCTAGCCTGTTTGGCTATATCATTGTCGTGGCGATTCTAACTGTGCTACCTGGTCCTTATTCTCGGAGCACCAATTTTCGATGATGAACTAACCTTACGTCGATCCTCATCGTCATACCATTTCGCCTTGAACAACAAGCTTGGTTTCGAGTTTGTGTCGTACCCTTGGTTCCAATAACCTTTTACTTCATCATTACTTTGACTTGATGTCGTCGCCGATCGATTACATCTTCATGAACTCTCGCGACAAAGGTGTCGTGATCATCAACATTCTGAGCTCATCCAGGATATCAATTGAATTCATGATGAGACATACCATCCTTGCCCTCGACGAGTTGTATTATCGTCGACCACTTTATTGCCCTCCCACCAACACAAGCTTGTTCATGTTTGGTGTTATACCTTGAGTTCCTTGCTATCCAGTAATTGTTCTTCTTTACCTTGGAGTATTACCGTCCTTTATGTCAAGAATGTTCTGAGATTTGTTCCACCTCTTGAGAATTCTTGACATAGAAATACTTCTCACCATCACCATTCTTTCTTGGTCCCTGTGTTAATTCCAACAAGTGAACGGTGTTGTTTGGATTCTTTCCTTCTAGCAACCCTATCTCTTTGAAGTTAATGGTCGAAAGTTCATTCTTAGGCTATTGATTATTGCATCACCATTCTGACATTGGTCGTGCAACCCAACCCATATTTCGGGCGCACCTTTCAACCAATGTTTAATTGTGTATGTTTTCCTCGAGCATACTTCCTTATATCATTTGATCTAACAAATGTTATCTCCTTGTTCACTTAATTGTGGACATCCATCTTTTGGGAATCTCGGTGAATTGCCGTTGAGTTCACCAGACACCTCCTTGTCCTCTCCTTGGGTTAATGATGGACTCTTGATAACGGAAATCACTTCATAGTTCATTTCCCCGAGAATCTTACAATGTCATCTCGTCAATTTGCGTTGCACCTTTTCTTCTCAGGTATCCTAAGTCTGAGGTATCCTAACACCAACCGGATCTGAATCTCGGTCATATATGATGGTTGGGACAACTTTCCAAGAGTTATGATGTTGGTCCTTTGATGACCCGGTAACATGATGTCATGCCTAGCACCCCCCCCCCCCCAGGGTGGAGGACCTATTGTTGTAGTATCCTTTTTAGCAAGTTTAGCCATTCTTCCATGAGGAAATTGTAAGACTTATTCTACAAGTTATTCCTGATGGATCCTTCGTGTTTCTAAAGTCGGATCTTCACCTGAAGACCCTGTCAATGCTATCTCGAAGCATGTCAATGGTACTCCGATTTTCAACAGGAACATTTGAAGCACGATGCTAAATTTTATTTATCACTTATCCTAACACCGTTGTATGGGTAATATCATGAGATTCCTTCCCCCTTACCTAAATGGTTTTCTACTTTATATCCTGTCATGGATATCTTGCTCTGCTTGTCCTTGGGAAGGATATACCCTTGAAAAATGTGTTTAAACATATTTTCCTTTCCATTGTTCTGTTTAATCTGATGATCATATTTTCCTTCCATTGGTTTGTTTAAACCTTTTCTATGATCTATATGATATAAGCAGTAATAATCCACTGCTTGTGCAAACGCCTCGATGTACAACTCTGTCGGTAAGACCTTGTTACTATTGTTGATGACATTCCGGTAACCACCGATGGACGGGAACCTTGCCTATTGGTCCGCCTCGTTTCAACGAGCAGAAAAATGGTTCTCTTCGTCCCTCGCCCTTGGTACCTATGTTGTTGCCGACATGACCCACAGACTCTCCTCTGACATGCCTTGCTTACATGATTGTGCAAGACGTCACCGCCTTTCCTACTTTTAACCCACATGGTGGGCCCATAACCCACAGTTCCACAGGATCGAAACCTGACTCTCCTGCACCCCCTCTTCCCAAGGTTGTTCCTCGCGTGCGGCCTCGTATGTAATTCACGGGCCACCGTCCCAAGTGATCTATTTTGGTATCGGACACAATACTTATTCCCATTGCTCTGAACCCCTTTTGCACTCTGCTTCAGGCAATGAACGATTGCCTATCCGCTTGAAACTTCTTATCGCACTGTCTTACTTTGCTCTCGATGTGTGTCATTTGTTCAACTCGAGAGATACTCATAAGTTCATTCTTGGGATACCCCCAGATGAATTTCCCTTATAACATCCTATCATTGTAGAGCTGCCACTTACCTATTAGTAAGTATGATGGAGTTCCCTGAAGAAAGGACGACAACTTCATCATGATGCTTTGGAATAAAGAAATGAAGACATCAACGAAAGGGATCAACCTCTTCGAAAGGGCAGCCAAGACCGAGAAGACTCGTTAGGTTTTTCGCTACCAACACCTTCCCCCCCCCTTACTCCACCGCTTAAATCTCGGGACGAGATTTCTTGTAGTGGAGGAGAATTGTGACGCCCGGGTAATCAAGCTACAGTAACCCTGCGCTAATGATGCCACGTCACCTCGGTTACTGTTGGTAAACTCGTGTTAGTTCAAAACGATTCAAATTCAAATTTAAAATATAGGCAAACGACAAAAGTTTTCAAATAATAAAACTAAAATGTTCTGGTTGTGCCAAATAATGCGTAGGTAATTATGGTGGAGAAACCACACTTGTATAAAATATGTAAATACTCAAAATGAATAAAATAGTAGCAAACACAATTAGTTAAATGATTATAAAATAATAAACAATTACAAATGATTTTATATTAGGTGCCAAGTTAATTGCGGTAGTGGCATAAGTATTAAAAATATTTTAGGTGCAACTTGGGTTTTCATAAACACCGAAATTTAATAAAACAGAAAAGAAGAAAAGAAATAAAATAGAAAAACAAACTAACAAAAAAAAGGAAAAGAAAACCCCCAGGCCAACTGGACCTCGGCCCAACCAGTGGCCTGCCAGGCCGGCCCACTCCCTCCCCTGGCCTATAACCCCCTGGGGGCACCAAACCCTAACCGACACCCCCCACGTCGCCACTTCCCATCCCCACTCCCCTCGCTCACCCACTCCTCGATCCCCTCTGGATCGGGGCAACGGCCGTGCCGTCCGGCGCCCGACCCCGCGCCCCGCCGCTGGGCTCCGTCACCGGTCGCCGCCCCGCCGCGCCTCTGTCCTCCCCCGCGATGCCACCACGCCAGAGCCCTCCTCCCCGCGGCCATGGCGTCCACTGGACTGTGCGGCGCCCCCCCCCCTCAACTGGATCTCCCTCGCCTCAACGTCGCCCCGTCGCCGTCGCCGGATCGCCTCCTCGTCCTCCTCCCCACCGGTCGCCATCGCGCCTCGACGCCCCCTTCCCTCCAACGGACGGTGAGGACCCCGGTCCTCCTTCCCCCGCCTAGCACCTTACCGCGGCGGCCCTCGCCTCTGCCGCCCCTGTGCGTCGCCCGCCGCCCGCGTCGACTACGCGCGCGCGACGGCGCTCCCGCCTTTGCTCGCCCCTCCTCGTGAACGCGCCCACTCGCCCCGTCCAACTCGCCGTGCCCCCGCTCCGCCTCTGACCTCGCCGGCTCCGCCTGCAGCTGGCGCCCGGCCATGGCCGTAGCCCCCCACTGTCGCGTCGTCGTTCCCCCTGCTCCCACCCCGCCACGCACCGCCCTGCCGCCGCAATCTCGCGCCGGCCTGCGCCCGTCGCCGGCACCCCCCCCCCCCCCCCGCACCGTTCGCCTGGGCCAGCGCCCAATCGGGTTGGGGCTTCGCCCGTAGCGCCCGACCCGCTATGGCCCTGTGTGCCACTGACTACAGGGGCCCATGTCCCATAACCTTTAAAAAAGGGGAATAAAAATAAAACAAAAATAATATAAAAATGATTTAATAAGATTAATTATTAATTAATTAATTATCTAATGAATTAATTAAGTTAATTAATCCGGTTTAATTAATTTAATTAGCTAGTTAGGTTAATTAAATAGTAATTAAATTAACTAATCTATAATTAACCTAAACAGAGAATGACAGGTGGGTCCCACTGGACCCACATGTCAGGTTGACCAGTCAACTCTGTCGACTGCTGATGTCAGCATGACATCTTGCTGATGTCATTAAATCATTTTCGAATTAATTAAATAATTAATTAAATCCCAGAAATTAATAGAATCTTTAGAAAATCATATCTTTTAATCCGTAACTCGGATTAAAATATTTTCAACATGAAAGTTGCTCAGAACGACGAGACAAATCCGGATACGCAGTCCGTTCGTCCGCCACACACGCCTAACATATCAAACTCGCAACTTTCCGCCTCCGGCTCCTCTGCCCGAAAACACGAAACACCGGGGATATTTTCCCGGATGTTTCCCCCTTCACCGGTATCGCCCATCCCTACGTTAGGTCACCCCTAGCACAACGTATTGCCGCGTCTTGCTTTGTGTTACATTTGATTGCTCCGTTATTTATTGTGTTCCCCCTCTGTTACACCTTTCCGGTAGACTCCGAGACCGATACTGATGCCCCTGTGGTCGATTACGTCACCGACGACCCCTCTCTCTTGCCAGAGCAACCAGGCAAGCCCCCCCTTTGATCACCAGATATCGCCTACTCTTCTCTATACTGCTTGCATTAGAGTAGTGTAGCATGTTACTGCTTTCCGTTAATCCTATTCTGATGCATAGCCTATCATTGCTGCTACAGTCATTGATACCTTACCCGCAATCCTAAATACTTAGTATAGGATGCTAGTGTTCCATCAGTGGCCCTACACTCTTGTCCGTCTGCCATGCTATACTACTGGGCTGTGATCACTTCGGGAGGTGATCACGGGCATATTCTATATACTTTACACTGTTACATTACCTGTGATACTGTACGGAGTTGGGGGCTGAAGGGGCAGGTGGCTCCATCCCGGTAGAGGTGGGCCTGGGTTCCCGACGGTCCCCGACGGTTACTTTGTGGCGGAGCGACAAGGCAGGTTGAGACCACCTAGGAGAGAGGTGGGCCTGGCCCTGTTCGGCGTTCGCAGGTACTTAACACGCTTAACGAGATCTTGGTATTTGATCTGAGTTGGCTACGAGCCTATACGCACTAACCATCTACGCGGGAGTAGTTATGGGTATCCCGACGTCGTGGTATCAGCCGAAGCACTTCAGACATCAGCGACGGAGCGGCTCGCGCCGGATTGGAACGTAAGCCTGCTCTTGTATTAAGGGGGCTAGTTCTACTTCCGGCCGCCCACGCAACGTGCAGGTGTGCTATGGGCGATGGGCCCAGACCCCTGTGCGCTTAGGTTTAGACCGGCGTGCTGGCCTCTCTGTTTTGCCTAGGTGGGGCTGCGACGTGTTGATCTTCCGCGGCCGGGCATGACCCAGGAAAGTGTGTCCGGCCAAATGAGATCAAGCGTGTTGGGTTATGTGGTGCACCCCTGCAGGGAAGTTAATCTATTCGAATAGCCGTGATCTTCGGTAACAGGACGACTTGGAGTTGTACCTTGACCTTATGACAACTAGAACCGGATACTTAATAAAACACACCCTTCCAAGTGCCAGATACAACCGGTGGTCGCTCTACCTCAGGGATATGAGGAGGGGATCGCCGGGTAGGATTATGCTATGAGGTGCTATTTGGAGATGTTACTTGGAGATGCTACTTGGAGGACTTCAATCTACTCTCTTCTACTTGATGCAAGACGGTGGCTGCGAGAAGCGTAGTCTTCGACAGGATTAGCTATCCCCCTCTTATTCTGGCATTCTGCAGTTCAGTCCACTGATATGGCCTCCTTACACATATACCCATGCATATGTAGTGTAGTTCCTTGCTTGCGAGTACTTTGGATGAGTACTCACGGTTGCTTTCTTCCCCCTTTTTCCCCTTTCCTTTCTTTCTGGTTGTCGCAACCAGAGGCTGGAGTCCAGGAGCCAGACGCCACCGTCGACGACGACCCCTACTACACTGGAGGTGCCTACTACTACGTGCTGCCCGCTGATGACGACCTGGAGTAGTTTAGGAGGATCCCAGGCAGGAGGCCTGCGCCTCTTTCGATCTGTATCCCAGTTGGTGCTAGCCTTCTTAAGGCAAACTTGTTTAACTTAGGTCTGTACTCAGATATTGTTGCTTCCGCTGACTCGTCTATGATCGAGCACTTGTATTCGAGCCCTCGAGGCCCCTGGCTTGTATTATGATGCTTGTATGACTTATTTATGTTTTAGAGTTGTGTTGTGATATCTTCCCGTGAGTCCCTGATCTTGGTCGTACACATTTGCGTGCATGATTAGTGTATGATTGAATCGGGGGCGTCACACGGCCCTCTCCAGCAAGTTGTCAAAGAACTTTTGCACCCGCGCTGCGTCTGGCTCGGCCCAGGTCTGATCAAGGCCATGGGCATTGAACACCGGCAACATGGCGATGATGAAGGTCAGGGCGGAGTTGTTGCACAAGGGGATCACGCCCGCCAGCAACCTGAGCGGCTTGTCGACCTTCTCGGTCTTGTCTGCCTTGAGGTGGAATAGCCTTTGGCAAAGAGACGCATGTTGCATCACCGTCAGGTTGTTGTTCAGGTCAGGGTGCAGCCTCATGATGTCCGCCGCGTTCCGGTACTCCCAAGCTGGCCTCCCCTTGTTCTGCAGAGGCGGAGGAAGTCGGCCCCATTCATCTCGATTGTGAGCCCGACAGCCTTGAGGCGAAGAATCCTGGTGGTTGCAACTATGAGATTCATGTCTTGAGGGTCGAGGTTGCCCTAGTTACCGCCACGGACCAGTTTCGTATGTCGGGCCATACAAAACGGCTGCGGGTCCTTCTCCACAATCCAGCACCACTTATGCCGCCATTCATCCCACTTCTCCTTGTGAGTCCCGTTTGGATACGTCTTCTTGCTCAAGGCCCTCGGGATCCAGGTGACGCAGCCAGAAAGGGCCCCTCCTGGCTGGATGCGGGGGACGAAGTAGTGGCGGAAGAGCATCGTATTGGGGACCACCCCGGCGAAGTTCTCGCAGAGGTGGGCGAAGGTGGCCATACACGCCACAACATTTGGCGTGAAGTCCAAGAGATGGAAGTCAAAGGTGTACATGATGTCGATGAAGAAATCCAAAAATGGGGGGCAGAGCCCGCAGTAGAAGTAATCGACAAAGAAAGGGAATTTATCTGGGGCGGGCTCGGTGCGAGAAGCTGGGATGACACGGGTAGCCGGGTGCCCCGTCGTCTCTCTCCCCCACATGCACAGGTACCGGTCCTTGAGCGTGCAAGCGTCGAGCGTCGGAGCGAAGACGACGTGCTCCCTCCGCATCTTCACCAGCTCACTCTCCGGCACCTCTTCCCCCTCGCTCGCCTTGGACGCTCCCTTGCCCTTGCTGGTTTTGGGTGCCATAGCAGTCGAGGGAGGGCGTGGGACCGAGAACGGTGAGGGCGCGGCGGCAGCGGACGGAGGAGGAAGCTCTGGTTTGGGCTCGAGGAAGAAGAAGACGATGGTTCCTAGATTGGAATGGGCGAAAGCGGTAAATGAGCAGTGCCCCTGCAGATTTATCTTTTTATGGCGAAGGCGCGGGGCTGCCTCTTTACTGTTTGATGTGAAGGCGTTTTCGCAGGCATGTTGCGACCGTTCCGTGCACGACCCCCACGTCGCGCGCTCAATGCGGATCATGGGGAAGCACAACAGACGAGATGATTACGCAGTTAACCCCTGCCACGCGTGCCCGCGCACTATTTGGGCCTGGCACAACGACGCTTCGCACTCATGTATGGCCCGGGCCCGGGGGCTCCTGTCGGTGTACTAAAGTTTGGGTCCTTTGGTACCCCTTACTTGTGCACGGGCAGTTGCAGCCACACCCGCGACAAGGCTTGACGGGGGCAGCTGGAAGGCAAAATACAAGACGACCAAGACGGCGTCCAAGCCAGTAACCAGAGAGTAGAAGGCAAGCTGGACCCCCGGCAAGATCCTTGCCGGGACGACTCGCGAAGCCTCGGCAAGATCCTTGTTGGGGCAGCTTGCGAAGCACTGACAAGACAACCACCCTTGAGGTTGAGAGCTCTGGCACCATCGACAATGTCAAGACCAAGACCCAGGGGCGCATGCGCGGTGGCATGCATATCTTTGTGAAGACCAGAAGGCAAAGTTCCCAGCAAGGTTCTTGCTGGGGACGTTTGCGATCTTGCCGGGGACGATTGCAAGGCCACGGAAAGGCTCGCGCATGACAAAGACCTGCTGCCCTGCCACCATTCCAGCACAACAAACTAGCCTGCCAACTAGGCAAGCACCTGCATGGCGGCATGCAGATCTTCGTGAAGATCCTGCCACCGCTCCAACGCAGCGGCTAGCCAGTCAACTTGGCGTTGCATGCCTCGTCATCCTAGATGCGTGTCAAGACAGGGTGAGGCGGCGACGGACAAGACGGGCTCTGTTTCCGTCCCCAGTAAAGTTAGAGGGCACGTAGACAGCGCATTAGTGTGTTTGTCCTAAGACGTCAGTGATAAGCATGTGCACTGTAGCACTTTACACCTCCTATGTGCCTGCGTGCCAATGTGGTAGCCCCTTGGTATAAAATTAGACCCATGGCGATGTAGGAAGGGACTTTCTGACCTAGTTTGCACGTGTAGCAGCTAGCCGAAGCTCAAGAACACTGGATATACACTACAAGCAGGACTAGGTTTTACGCTTCTCAACGGCTCGAACCTAGGTAAAAATCCCGCGTGTTGATTGTTAGATCAGCTCTTTGTGCACCCCTTTTCCCTGCCAAACCTTAGAGGGAATCCATGGGATCCCATTGGTGTCGTTTGCCCGATAGTGGTCGATAGAACTTAAAGGAAATATAATTCTACCTTTAGCTCCTAGTTGGGTTCGACACTCTTACTTATCAAAAAAGACTACAAACGATCCCCTATATTTGTGGGTTATCAGCAACCCAGGACGATAGCACGCATATAAAATCCAAATAATTTATGTTTTTTATAAAAAAATGAGGATTTTCTTTGAAAAATGAGCAATTTTGAAAATCCAAGATTTTTAGAAAATGGTTAACAATTTTTGAAATTTATATCATTTTCTTAAAATGTGAACAATTTACAAACCTTTTTAAAATTTGCGAATGTTTTTTGAATATCATATTTTTTAAAACAAGAACAATTTCTGAATATGTGAACCAATTTAGTTATTAACAACATTTTTTAATTTTTAACAGTTTTTGAAGAACAAGAACTTTTTAAAAAAATTGGACTTTTTTTAAAAGAGCTAACAATTTTTTAAAGATATTGAACTTTTTTGAAATTTATGGTTTTTTAAAGAAATAATAGGAAAATGAAAAGAAAATAAAAGTAAAAAAGAAAAACAGAAGAAAAATGAAAAAAGAGTGATGAAAAACATCTGAAAAATAAAACTAGTTCCGAAGGCTTCTCGAAGGTTCTCACGAAGACCATAAAACCCGGACTACTACCTTCCAGAACATTCTTATAAAGGGAACTAGCGTCTAATCTCAAAAGAGTTGAATGATTTGGCCCAAAGTAATCGCTAGCTAACTCCTCCAGTGCGAAGTGACGATAACTGGTCTCAATAAGCATTGAATCAGCGCATGTCCTATTCGGTGCGTAGGTCGCCAAATAGCGATCCAGCACGTAACGCCCATCCCCATTACGCACGCTTGAGCTGGCCCACCTAGATCCTTTTCGGTTTTGGAAAGGTTCTAGAGCCTTCCTAGATCGGGTTTTAAAATATATTTTTTGTCTTTCTTCTGTTTTTTCCATTTTCATTCTTTCCTTTCATTTTTCTTTTTCTTTTTTATTTAACTTTTATTTTTTTCATGTTTGTTTTTCCTTTCATATTTTATTTTACAAACATCGTTAAAATTCATGAACATTTACTAGAAATATTTAAAAATTGGAATCATGATCTTTTCTGAATTTGTGAATTTCTTTTTGAAATAGTGATTTTTTTAGTTGTGGGCATTTTTCACATCCACGAACACTTTTTTCGAATTCTTGAACATGTCAAATCATAAACCATTTACAAATTTCTGAACATTTTGCGAAATTTACAATATTCTTTAACTGATGAACATTTTTCGTAATTAACAAGCATTTTTATGATTATTTTTGAAATGCATGTACAATTATTGACTCCATGTGTTTTTTATAATTTTGGGAATAATTTTTGAAATTAAGGAACATTTTTTAAATTTTGAACCTTTTTAATCTTTTCATGGACATTTTTTAGTTTGCAAACATTTTTTCATACCGATAACATTTTTAAATACACGTACGTTTCCAAAATCATGAACATTTTTAATTTCCCTACATTTTTTAAGATCGTGAACAGTTTCTAAATATGGAACTTTTTTCATAATCATAAACCTTTTTTAATCCGTAATCATTTTATGATTTCCCAAACATTTTTGAATTCACAAACATTTTATGTTTTTCTCCAGTTTATTATAATTCACAATGTTTGTGAAATCCCAAACTATTTTAAAGAACAAAGAAAGAAGTGGAACACAATATGAAAAGGACAGATGGCCCCCTGCCAGCACATAGGCCAATCCAAAAGGGCGCCGAGGGGGGGGGGGGGTGAGCTGTTGTTGCGCGGTGGGGCGTCCAATATTCGACACCTTAACTGGAGCCCACACCCTCGTATGAGCTAGGCCAGCTCATCTTCCTTAACCGGTGATAAAATTCTTTCGGTTCTCGCTTCGAGGGTTTCTAAATATTTGGGAATTTATAGGCAAATAATTAGGCCACACGGAGCCACGAGGGGCCCATGGGCAAGGGTGGTGTGCCCTAAACCCCAAGGTGTGCCCCCTACCTTGTATGGCCCTCATGGTCGCCCTCCCCCGAAACTTCTAAGGTCTCTTATTGTCAAGACAAAACCGTCAAAAAATTTCACCGTGCTTGGACTTCTGTAGATACGGATTGTCTTGAAAACCAAAAACATGCAAAAAAAACATGAACTAGCACTAGGCACTAAATTAATAGGTTAGCCAAAGAAATATACAAAGTATACAAAAGTGATAAGATAATAGCAATTAAGAATAAAAATATATAGATATGTTTGAGACATATCATTCTTGATGCATTAAGAAACTAATTAGAACTAAACTTAGTTTTGTACCATTGCGCACTGTTCAAGAATTCATCCGATTGATCAGTTAACGGGCTAGTTAATTGTACTCATGGGATGGCCGAATCGGATAGCACCTATTCGTTGCGTTAACTTTTCAGGCTACTTAACTTGATTGTGAGACTGATTAATAGGTTATCCAGCCGATTACTGCTGGCCCTTTAACATATGGGCAAACAAATCCCAAATTTTTGCCCGTAATCCCTCCCATCCCCCTCTTGCCCCTCAATAGCTAGGGTTCGACCAAATATTATGGTATAATACTCTCACCTCTCGCCCCTCAATGTAGAACAATGTACATGTGAATTGGAATAGTGGAACTCATAACAAAGATAAACCCCTTACAGTATGATCCGTTGTATATGAACATTATGAAGATGATGATAAAAATAATTATCTTTGAGTTTTGATTGAACAGGAACTCATTATGTTTTCTTGTTTTCTTTATCGGGTTAATGATTCATCTTTAAAAATATCCACCCATGGGGTACGTTTGAACTGATACAAGCATCTTAGAGCTGGTGCAGAACGTACCAACCTATGAGCTGCGCAATTTAAACCCCATCTCAATTTGATAATAATAATTTGTAATTTACACCAGTGCAAGATGAAGTACTATTTACATACATCACACCTAATATCTAAATGTCTGCTTAAGTATGAACGTTTTACTTTGTTGCGTCAATGAAATTCATAGGTTTGCTTTTACTTTGTTGTATGAATGAAATTCATAGGCTTGTCCAAGTCTGAAAGTTTTACTTTATGGCATGAATGAAATTCATATGTTTGCTTTTACTTTGCTGCATGAATGAAATTCATAGGTTTGCTCAAGTCTGGAAGTTTTACTTGTCGCGTGAATGAAATTCATAGGAAAATGCATATGCCAGTTGTCCAGTTCTACTTTGCTCATCATTTCAACATTTTTAAATGCATATTCCAGTGTTGGCCGTGCATCGCGGGATAGGAGGCTTGTCCAGACGCCTCCTCCTCATGTGGCATTGTGTGAGAGGAGAGCAGTGTCGAGGCTTGATACAGCGGCTAACTAGGGCTCGCTCTTGCGGCACAGGAGTCACTTTTTCAGCCATTGAGGCTTGATTCAGCGAATGTAAAAACTCCCCTTTTAGGAGTATATATTTTATTGATTGTATGTATAGTAAGAATGATAATTGGTATCATGATTGATTGTATAGATTAGGAAAAAAAATGAAAGGTGGGGTTATGATTGATTCTATAAATTAGGAAAAAAAGAAAGGAAATTATTGATTGATTGATTGATTGAGAGAAGGAAGGTTCTGATTGCAGGTTCAGATGGTGAAAGGACCACGATGTCACCTAGAGGGGGTGAATAGGAGTTTTAAAAACTTCTACAAATTTGGCTTTATCCTAATGCAGAAATAAACTAAGAGGATACTTTTCAAGCACAAATCCTAAATATACTAGGCTCAACTAAGTGCACCAACAACTTAATGTAAATGAGGTGAGCACAATAAGGATACTAACAAGCACAAGTTACACAAACTTACTTGAGCAATATAACAAGATATGTAAGTGTATGACACAAGTTAGCAATTCACACTAAACACAAGATATATCAATAGTAGTAAGTATGAATTGCCGGATATAAAGTGTAGGCCTAAATAATCTCTTCAGGGAATAGCCAACACAATATAATGAGGTCAACAATATATAGTGAATGCAAGATCAAGAGACCAAAGTAAACCACAAGTAAGGAGATAGGGTTAGGGATAACCAAAGCCACGGAGACGAGGATGTATCCCGATGTTCACTTTCTTGAAGGGAAGCTAGTCACCGTTTGGAGAGGTGGATGTTACCACGAAGGCTCACCCTATTCTCCTTGAGATATCACCACAAAGGTGATTCCCAACCACTAGTGGTAGACCTTGAGGCGGTCTCCAAACCTTCACAAACTTTCCGGGGGACAAATCACATGTTGATTCCTCACCGGAGCACTCCTACCGCCTAGGAGTCTCCAACCTCCAACAGTAACAAGATCAAGGGGGAAATGCTCAAGACTTTCTCAAATCACAAATTGCTTTGGTCCAAAGAGAGAGGAGGAGTGGGTGTATGCTTGGGTGAAATCTCTCTCAAGAACTCTCACAAATCTCTTCGGGGTCTAGCACAAGAAAGCTCAAATCCCTCTCTCTCAACTCCCACCAAAAGCAACTAATGCTATGGAGGGATGGGAGAGGAGAGGAACAATGGAGGAGGTCAACAAATGAACCCTAGATCCATGGGATAGTTTTCCCCCAAATGGATTGGAGCTTTGAGGCTTGGGGGAGGAGGATACAACTCAAAAGAATGGGGAAATCTCAGATCCAAAAGCTCTGCCTCGTTGGGGAAGAAGGGTACCTAATATAGTGCCCCACCAAATCTGCCCTTATGCTCAGAAAAACACAACCCGGAACTTCTGGGAACGCCCGAAACTTCTGTCCCCCGAAACCTCCGAAAGGCCCAGAAATTCCGGGCTCCCTTCGGCCAGATGTATGGAAACTTTTGTTTAGCCCGAAACTCTTCCCGGAACTTCTGGCCCCCGGTACTTCTGGGCTGCCCGGAACTTCCGTCCTCACAGAAAAACAGCCAGCATACCGAAAGTAAAGCATGCATAACTTTTTCATACGAACTCCGATTTTGATGGTCTTGGGCTCCTTTTGAAGCTATGGAAAACCCCCGAGTCCTCACATAGAGCACCATCCACTATCAACTAAAATGGAGGATGACAAATATGCAAAGGTGTTATCATATATTTGGGAAACCTATTTGGCTTTGGATTTTGTTTGGTATATAGGATAGGAGTGTAATTATGTAGAGAAGAGGTTGACTTGAGCAAATCCATCACGAACCCCTTTGATCCCCTCTTAATAGTATGGGATCCCTATAACTAAAGAATCATAAAAGAGCTATAATACATAGTTATCGAGAATCCATTCTTAAGTGTATGTGTTTCTTCGGTGGTCATCATTCCACAACACTAACGTCAAAGGAAGTAATACCTTTGACTCAAGCCTTTCACTTGAGATTGATGTTGATGGTTCTTGGCTCAAGTTGAAGGCAAGACATTGGTGAAGTCTTTAAGTAGATCCTGAAGGAAATATGCCCAAGAGGCAATAATAAAGTTATTATTTATTTCCTCATATCATGATAAATGTTTATTATTCATGCTAGAAATGTATTAACCGGAAACATAATACATGTGCGAATACATAGACAAACATAGTGTCACTAGTATGCCTCTACTTGACTAGCTCGTTGATCAAAGATGGTTGAGTTTCCTAACCATAGACATGAGTTCTCATTTGATCAATGGGATCACATCATTAGGAGAATGATGTGATTGACTTGACCCATTCCGTTAGCTTAGCACTTGATCGTTTAGTTTACTACTATTGCTTTCTTCATGACTTATACATGTTCCTATGACTATGCGATTATGCAACTCCCGAATACAATAACTGAGTGATTATAAAGGTGCTCTACAGGTGTCTCCAATGGTGTTCGTGGAATTGGCATAGATCAAGAATAGGATTTGTCACTCCGATTGTCGGAGAGGTATCTCTGGGCCCTCTCGGTAAAGCACATCACTATAAGCCTTGCAAGCAATGTAACTAATGAGCTAGTTGCGGGATGATGCATTACGGAACGAGTAAAGAGACTCACCGGTAATGAGATTGAACTAGGTAATGAGATACCAACGATTGAATCTCGGGCAAGTAACATACCGATGACAAAGGGAACAACGTACATTGTTATGCGGTTTGACCGATAAAGATCTTCGTAGAATATGTAGGAACCAATATGAGCATCCAGGTTTCGCTATTCGTTATTGACCGGAGACAAGTCTTGGTCATGTCTACATAGTTCTCGAACCCGTAGGGTCCGCATGCTTAAAGTTCTGTGACGATCGGTATTATGAGTTTATATGTTTTGATGTACCGAAGGTAGTTCGGAGTCTCGGATATGATCACGGACATGACGAGGAGTCTCGAAATGGTCGAGACATAAATATTGATATATTTGAATCCTACATTTGGACATCGGAAGAGTACCGGGTGAAATCTGGATTTTACCGGAGTGCCGGATGGGTTACCGGAACCCCCCGGGGGTTAATGGGCCTTGTTGGGCCCTAGTGAAGAGAGAGAGGGGCCGGCCAGGGCAGGTCGCCCGCCCCCTGCCCCTCTGGTCCGAATTGGACTAGGAAGGGGGCGACGCCCCCCTTTCCTTCTCCTTCTCCTCCTTCCTTTCCCCCTCCTAGTAGGAGTAGGAAAGAGAGGAGTCCTACTCCTACTAGGAGGAGGACTCCTCCTCCTGGCATGCCCTACAGGGTTGGCCGGCCTCCCCCCTTGCTCCTTTATATACGGGGGCAGGGGGCACCCTAGAACACACAAGTTGGTCATCGATCTCTCCCAGCCGTGTGCGGTGCCCCCCTCTACCATAATCCACCTCGGTCATATCATAGCGATGCTTAGGCGAAGCCCTGCGTCGGTTGCTTCATCAACATCGTCACCATGCCATCGTGCTGACAAAACTCTTCCTCGAGCTCTACTGGATCGTGAGTTCGCGGGACGTCACCGAGCTGAACGTGTGCTGAAGGCAGAGGTGCCGTACGTTTGATACTGAGGATCTGTCGATCGTGAAGACGTACGACTACATCAACCGCGTTGTCATAACGCTTCCTCTTAACAGTCTACGAGGGTACGTGGACGACACTCTACCTCTCGTTGCTATGCATCACCATGATCTTGCGTGTGCGTAGATTTTTTTTTGAAATTACTATGTTCACCAATAGTGGTATCAGAGCCAGGTTTATGCGTAGATGTTATATGCACGAGTAGAACACAAGTGAGTTGTCGGCGATACAAGTCATACTGCTTACCAGCATGTCATACTTTGGTTCGGCGGTATTTTTGGATGAAGCGGCCCGGACTGACATTATGCGTACGCTTACGCGAGACTGGTTCTACCGACGTGCTTTGCACACAGGTGGCTGGCGGGTGTCAGTTTCCCCAACTTTAGTTGAACCAAGTGTGACTACGCCCGGTCCTTGAGAAGGTTAAAACAACACTAATTTGACGAACTATCGTTGTGGTTTTGATGCGTAGGTAATAACGGTTCTTGCTCAGCCCATAGCAGCCACGTAAAACTTGCAACAACAAAGTAGAGGACGTCTAACTTGTTTTTGCAGGGCATGTTGTGATTTGATATGGTCAAGGCATGATGCTATATTTTATTGTATGAGATGGTCATGTTTTGTAACAGAGTTATCGACAACTGGCAGGATCCATATGGTTGTCGCTTTATTGTATGAAATGCAATCGCCATGTAGCGATAGTCGTAGAAGCAATAGTTGGCGAGACGACAACGATGCTACGATGGAGATCAAGGTGTCGCGCCGGTGAAAATGGTGATCACCACGGTGCTTTGGAGATGGAGATCAAAGGCACAAGATGATGATGGCCATATCATATCACTTATATTGGTTGCATGTGATGTTTATCCTTTATGCATCTTATTCTGCTTTGATTGACGGTAGCACTATAAGATGATCTCTCACTAAATTTCAAGGTAAAAGTGTTCTCCCTGAGTATGCACCGTTGCAAAAGATCATCGTGCCGAGACTGAAGGAAATATGCCCTAGAGGCAATAATAAAGTTATTATTTATTTCCTTATTTCATGATAAATGTTTATTATTCATGCTAGAATTGTATTAACCGGAAACATAATACATGTGTGAATACATAGACAAACAGAGTGTCACTAGTATGCCTCTACTTGACTAGCTCGTTGATCAAAGATGGTTAAGTTTCCTAACCATAGACATGAGTTGTCATTTGATTAACGGGATCACATCATTAGGAGAATGATGTGATTGACTTGACCCATTCCGTTAGCATGGCACTTGATCGTTTAGTTTGTTGCTATTGCTTTCTTCATGACTTATACATGTTCCTATGACTATGAGATTTTGCAACTCCCGTTTACCGGAGGAACACTTTGTGTGCCACCAAACGTCACAACGTAACTAGGTGATTATAAAGGTGCTCTACAGGTGTCTCCAAAGGTACTTGTTGGGTTGGCGTATTTCGAGATTAGGATTTGTCACTCCGATTGTCGGAGAGGTATCTCTGGGCCCACTCGGTAATGCACATCACTATAAGCCTTGCAAGCATTGCAACTAATGAGTTAGTTGCGGGATGATGTATTACAGAACGAGTAAAGAGACTTGCCGGTAACGAGATTGAACTAGGTATTGAGATACTGACGATCAAATCTCGGGCAAGTAACATACCGATGACAAAAGGAACAACGTATGTTGTTATGCGGTCTGACCGATAAAGATCTTCGTAGAATATGTAGGAGCCAATATGGGCATCCAGGTCCCGCTATTAGTTCTTGACCAGAGAGGTGTCTCGGTCATGTCTACATAGTTCTCGAACTCGTAGGGTCCACACGCTTAACGTTCGTTGACGATATAGTACTATGTGAGTTATGTATGTTGGTGACCGAATGTTGTTCGGAGTTTTGGATGAGATCACAGATATGACGAGGAACTCCGGAATGGTCCGGAAGTAAAGATTGATATGTGGATAGTAGTGTTTGATCTCCGGAAGGGTTCCGGAATTCACCGAAAGGGGTTCCGGATGTTTCTCGAAATGTTTGGGCATGAGAACACTTTATCTGGGCCAAAGGGAAAGCCCACGAGGCTTTTGGAAAGTGCAAAAGGAAGTTTTGCGGAGACCAGAGGCTAGACGCCAGGAACCCTGGCGTCTAGGGGGTAGACACCGGGAACCCTGGCCTCTAGCCCTGGAGTCCGAGAAGGACTCTTGCCTTTCGGGTGAAACCGACTTTGAGGAGGCTTTTACTCCAAGTTTTGACCCCAGGGCTCAACATATAAATAGAGGGGTAGGGCTAGCACCAAAGACACATCAAGAAACACCAAGCCGTGTGCTGGCAACCTCGTCCCCTCTAGTTTATCCTCCGTCATAGTTTTCGTAGTGCTTAGGCGAAGCCCTGCGGAGATTGTTCTTCACCAACACCGTCACCACGCCGTCGTGCTGCCGGAACTCATCTACTACTTCACCCCTCTTGCTGGATCGAGAAAGCGAGGACGTCACCGAGCCGAACATGTGCAGAACTCGGAGGTGCCGTGCTTTCGGTACTTGGATCGGTCGGACGTGAAGACGTACGACTACATCAACCACGTTGATATAACGCTTCCGCGAACAGTCTACGAGGGTACGTAGACAACACTCTCCCCTCTCGTTGCTATGCATCACCATGATATTGCGTGTGCGTAGGAATTTTTTTGAAATTACTACGTTCCCCAACAGTGGTATCAGAGCCTAGGTTTTATGCGTTGATGTTGTGCACAAGTAGAACACAAGTGAGTTGTGGGCGGTATAAGTCACACTGCTTAGCAGTATGTCACACTTTGGTTCGGCGGTATTGTTGGATGAAGCGGCCCAGACCGACATTACGCGTACGCTTACGCGAGACTGGTTCTACCGACGTGCTTTGCACACAGGTGGCTGGCGGGTGTCAGTTTCTCCAACTTTAGTTGAACCAAGTGTGGCTACGCCCGGTCCTTGCGAAGGTTCAAACATCACCAACTTGACAAACTATCGTCGTGGTTTTGATGCGTAGGTAAGAACGGTTCTTGCTCAGCCCGTAGCAGCCACGTAAAACTTGCAACAACAAAGTAGAGGACGTCTAACTTGTTTTTGCAGGGCATGTTGTGATGTGATATGGTCAAGGCATGATGCTAAATTTTATTGTATGAGATGATCATGTTTTGTAACTGAGTTATCGGCAACTGGCAGGAGCCATATGGTTGTCGCTTTATCGTATGCAATGCAATTGCACTGTAATGCTTTACTTTATCACTAAGCGGTAGCGATAGTCGTGGAAGCATAAGATTGGCAAGACGACAACGATGCTATGATGGTGATCAAGGTGTCGCGCCGGTGACGATGGTGATCATGACGGTGGTTCGGAGATGGAGATCACAAGCACAAGATGATGATGGCCATATCATATCACTTATATTGGTTGCATGTGATGTTTATCTTTTATGCATCTTATCTTACTTTGTTTGACAGTAGCATTATAAGATGATGTCTCACTAAATTTCAAGATAAAAGTGTTCTCCCTGAGTATGCACCGTTGCCAAAGTTCGCCGTGCCCAGACACCACGTGATGATCGGGTGTGATAAGCTCTACGTCCATCTACAATGGGTGCAAGCCGGTTTTGCACACGCAGAATACTCAGGTTAAACTTGACGAGCCTAGCATATGCAGATATGGCCTCGGAACACTGAGACCGAAAGGTCGAGCGTGAATCATATAGTAGATATTATCAACATAATGATGTTCACCATTGAAAGCTATTCCATTTCACGTGATGATCGGTTATGGTTTAGTTGATTTGGATCACGTGATCACTAAGATGATTAGAGGGATGTCTATCTAAGTGGGAGTTCTTAAGTAATATGATTAATTGAACTTTAATTTATCATGAACTTAGTCCTGGTAGTATTAGCATATCTATGCTGTAGATCAATAGCTAGCATTTAGCTCCCCTGTTTTATTTTTAATATGTTCCTAGAGAAAACTAAGTTGAAAGATGTTAGTAGCAATGATGCGGATTGGATCCGTGATCTGAGGTTTATCCTCATTGTTGCGCAGAAGAATTATGTCCTTAATGCACCGCTAAGTGACAGACCTATTGCAGGAGCAGATGCAGACGTCATGAACGTTTGGCTAGCTCAATATGATGACTACTTGATAGTTTAGTGCAGCATGCTTAACAGCTTAGAATCGGGACTTCAAAGACGTTTTGAACGTCATGGATCATATGGATGTTCCAGGAGTTGAAGTTAATATTTCAAGCAAATACCCGAGTTGAGAGATATGAAGTCTCCAACAAGTTTGATAGCTAAAAGATGGAGGAGAATAGCTCAAGCAATGAGCATGTGTTTAGATTGTCTGGGTACTACAATCGCTTGAATCAAGTGGGGGTTAATCTTCCAGATAAAATAGTGATTGACAGAATTCTCTAGTCACCATCACCAAGTTAGTAGAACTTCATGATGAACTATAGTATGCAAGGGATGATGAAAACGATTCCCGAGCTTTTCATGATGATGAAATCGATGAAGGTAGAAATCAAGAAAGAACATCAAGTGTTGATGATTAACAAGACCACTAGTTTCAAGAAAAAGGGCAAAGGGAAAGAAAGGGAACTTCAAGAAGAACGGCAAGCAAGTTGTTTCTCAAGTGAAGAAGCCCAAGTCTGGTCCTAAGCCTGAGACTAAGTGCTTCTACTGCAAAGGGACTGGTCACTGGAAGCGGAACTTCCCCAAGTATTTGGCGGATAAGAAGGATGGCAAAGTGAACAAAAGTATATTTGATATACAGATTATTGATGTGTATTTTACTAGTGTTCGTAGCAACCCCTCGGTATTTGATACTAGTTCAATTGCTAAGAGTAGTAACTCGAAACGGGAGTTGCAGAATGAACAGAGACTAGTTAAGGTTGAAGTGATGATGTGTGTTGGAAGTGGTTCCAAGATTGATATGATAATCATCGCACACTCCCTATACTTTCAGGATTAGTGTTGAACCTAAATAAGTGTTATTTGGTGTTTGCGTTGAACATGAATATGATTTGATCATGTTTATTGCAATACGGTTATTCATTTAAGTTAGAGAACAATTGTTGTTCTGTTTACATGAATAAAACCTTCTATGGTCATACACACCAACGAAAATGGTTTGTTGGATCTCGATCGTAATGATACACATATTCATAAAATTGAAGCTAAAATATGCAAAGTTAATAATGATAGTGCAACTTGTTTGTGGCACTGCCGTTTAGGTCATATTGGTGTAAAGCGCATGAAGAAACTCCATGTTGATGGACTTTTGGAATCACTTGATTATGAATCAATTGATGCTTGCGAACCATGCCTCATGGGCAAGATGACTAAGACTCTGTTCTCCGGAACAATGGAGCGAGCAAAAGATTTGTTGGAAATCATACATACTGATGTATGTGGTCCGATGAATATTGAGGCTCACGGCAGGTATCATTATTTTCTGATCTTCACAGATGATTTGAGCAGATATGAGTATATCTACTTGATGAAACACAAGTCTGACACATTTGAAAAGTTCAAAGAATTTCAGAGTGAAGTGGAGAATCATCGTAACAAAAATAAAAGTTTCTATGATATGATCGTAGAAGTAAAATATTTGAGTTACGAGTTTGGCCTTCAGTTAAAACAATGTGAAATAGTTTCACTACTCACGCCACCTGGAACACCACAGTGTAATGGTGTGTCTGAATGTCATAACCGTACTTTATTAGATATGGTGCGATCTATGATGTCTCTTACCGATCTACCACTATCGTTTTGGGGTTATGCATTAGAGACAGTTGCATTCCCGTTAAATAGGGCACCATCTAAATCCGTTGAGACGACACCGTACGGACTTTGGTTTGGCAAGAAACCTAAGCTGTCGTTTCTTAAAGTTTGGGGCTGCGATGCTTATATGAAAAGGTTTCATCCTGATAAGCTCAAACCCAAATTGGAGAAATGTGTCTTCATAGGATACCCAAAGGAGACTGTTGGGTACATCTTCTATCACAGATCCAAAGGCAAGACTTTTGTTGCTAAATTCGGAGTCTTTCTAGAGAAGGAGTTTCTCTCGAAAGAAGTGAGTGGGAGGAAAGTAGAACTTGATAAGGCAACTGTACCTGCTCCCTTATTGGAAAGTAGTTCATCACAGAAATCTGTTCCTGTGACTACTACACCAATTAGTGAGGAAGCTAATGATGAAGATCATGTAACTTCAGATCAAGTTACTACCGAAACCTCGTAGGTAAACTAGAGTGAGATCCGCACCAGAGTGGTACGGTAATCCTATTCTGGAGGTCATGTTACTTGACCATGACGAACCTACGAACTATGAGGAAGCAATGATGAGCCCAGATTCCGCGAAATGGCTTGAGGCCATGAAATCTGAGATGAGATCCATGTATGAGAACAAAGTATGGACTTTGATTGACTTGCCCATTGATCGGCGAGCCATTGAGATTAAATGGATCTACAAGAGGAAGACGAACGCTGATAGTGGTGTTACTATCTACAAAGCTAGAATTGTCGCAAAAGGTTTTCGACAAGTTCAAGGTGTTGACTACGATGAGAGTTTCTCACTCGTATCTATGCTTAAGTCTGTCTGAATCATGTTAGCAATTGCCACATTTTATGAAATCTGGCAAATGGATAAACAAAACTACATTCCTTAATGGATTTATTAAAGAAGAGTTGTATATGATGCAGCAAGAAAGTTTTGTCAATCCTAAAGGTGCTAACAAAATATGCAAGCTCCAGCGATCCATCTATGGACTGGTGCAAGCATCTCGGAGTTGGAATATATGCTTTGATAAGTTGATCAAAGCATATAGTTTTATACAGACTTGCGGTGAAGCCTGTATTTACAAGAAAGTGAGTGGGAGCACTACAGCATTTCTGATAACTATATGTGAATGACATATTGTTGATCGGAGATAATGTAGAATTATTCTGCAAAGCATAAAGAAATGTTTGAAAGGAGTTTTTCAAAGAAAGACCTCAGTGAAGCTGCTTACATATTGAGCATCAAGATCTATAGAGATAGATCAAGACGCTTGATAAGTTTTTCAATGAGTACATAATTTGACAAGATTTTGAAATAGTTCAAAATGGAACAGTCAAAGAAAGAGTTATTGCCTGTTTTACAAGGTGTGAAGTTGAGTAAGACTCAAAACCCGACCATGACAGAAGATAGAGAGAGAATGAAAGTCATTCCCTATGCCTCAGCCATAGGTTCTATAAAGTATGCCATGCTGTGTACCAGACCTATTGTATACCCTGCCCTGAGTTTGGCAAAGGAGTACAATAGTGATATAGGAGTAGATCACTGGACATTGGTCAAAATTATCCTTAGTGGAATAAGGATATGTTTCTCGATTATGGAGGTGACAAAAGGCTCGTCGTAAAAGGTTACGTCAATGCAAGTTTTGACACTGATCCAGATGACTCAAAGTCTCAATCTGGATACATATTAAAAGTGGGAGCAATTAGCTAGAGTAGCTTAGTGCAGAGCATTGTTGACATAGAAATTTGCAAAATACATATGGATCTGAATGTTGCAGACCCGTTGACTAAACTTCTCTCACAAGCAAAACATGATCACACCTTAGTACTCTTTGGGTGTTAATCACATAGCGATGTGAACTAGATTATTGACTCTAGTAAACCCTTTGGGTGTTGGTCACATGACGATGTGAACTATGGGTGTTAATCACATGGTGATGTGAACTATTGATGTTAAATCACATGGCGATGTGATCTAGATTATTGACTCTAGTGCAAGTGGGAGACTGAAGGAAATATGCCCTAAAGGCAATAATAAAGTTATTATTTATTTCCTTATTTCATGATAAATGTTTATTATTCATGCTAGAATTGTATTAACCGGAAATATAATACATGTGTGAATACATAGACAAACAGAGTGTCACTAGTATGCCTCTACTTGACTAGCTCGTTGATCAAAGATGGTTAAGTTTCCTAACCATAGACATGAGTTGTCATTTGATTAATGGGATCACATCATTAGGAGAATGATGTGATTGACTTGACCCATTCCGTTAGCATAGCACTTGATCGTTTAGTTTGTTGCTATTGCTTTCTTCATGACTTATACATGTTCCTATGACTATGAGATTATGCAACTCCCGTTTATCGGAGGAACACTTTGTGTGCCACCAAACATCACAACGTAACTGGGTGATTATAAAGGTGCTCTACAGGTGTCTCCAAAGGTACTTGTTGGGTTGGCGTATTTCGAGATTAGGATTTGTCACTCCGATTGTCGGAGAGGTATCTCTGGGCCCACTCAGTAATGCACATCACTATAAGCCTTGCAAGCATTGCAACTAATGAGTTAGTTGCGGGATGATGTATTACGGAACGAGTAAAGAGACTTGCCGGTAACGAGATTGAACTAGGTATTGAGATACCAACGACCGAATCTCGGGCAAGTAACATACCGATGACAAAGGGAACAACGTATGTTGTTATGCGGTCTGATCGATAAAGATCTTCGTAGAATATGTAGGAGCCAATATGGGCATCGAGGTCCCTCTATTGGTTATTGACCAGAGAGGTGTCTCGGTCATGTCTACATAGTTCTCGAACCCGTAGGGTCCGCACGCTTAATGTTCGTTGATGATATAGTACTATGTGAGTTATGTATGTTGGTGACCAAATGTTGTTCGGAGTTTTGGATCAGATCACAGATATGACGAGGAACTCCAGAATGGTCCGGAAGTAAAGATTGATATGTGGATAGTAGTGTTTGATCTCCGGAAGGGTTCCGTAATTCACCGGAAGGGGTTCCGGATGTTTCCCGAAATTTTTAGGCACGAGAACACTTTATCTGGGCCTAAGGGGAAAGCCCACGAGGCTTTTGGAAAGTGCAAAAGGAAGTTTTGCGGAGACCAGAGGCTAGACGCCAGGAACCCTGGTGTCTAGGCGGTAGATGCCTGGAACCCTGGCGTCTAGCCCTGGAGTCCGAGAAGGACTCTTGCCTTTCGGGTGAAACCGACTTTGAGGAGGCTTTTGCTCCAAGTTTCGACCCTAGGGCTCAACATATAAATAGAGGGGTAGGGCTAGCACCAAAGACACATCAAGAAACACCAAGCCGTGTGCTGGCAACCCTGTCCCCTCTAGTTTACCCTCCGTCATAGTTTTCGTAGTGCTTAGGCGAAGCCCTGCGAAGATTGTTCTTCACCAACACCTCACCACGCTGTTGTGCTGCCGGAACTCATCTACTACTTCGCCCCTCTTGCTGGATCGAGAAGGCGAGGACGTCACCGAGCCGAACGTTTGCAGAACTCGGAGGTCCCATGCTTTCGGTACTTGGATCGGTCGGACGTGAAGACGTACGACTACATCAACCGCGTTGATATAACGCTTCTGCGAACAGTCTACGAGGGTACGTAGACAACACTCTCCCCTCTCGTTCCTATGCATCACCATGATCTTGCGTGTACCTGATAGTATTTTGCTTGTCTATGTTGTTGTAGATAGATGGCCCGTGTTTTTGTTCCGTTAAATTTTAATGCGTTCCTTGAGAAAGCAAATTTCAAAGATGATGGTAGCAATTACACAGACTGGGTCCGTAATTTGAGGATTACCCTCATTGCTGCACAGAAGAATTACGTCCTGGAAGCACCGCTGGGTGCAAGGCCTGCTGTAGATGCTGCTGATGACGTTGAGAACATCTGGTAGAGCAAAGCTGATGACTACTCGACAGTTCAGTGTGCCATGCTTTACGGCTTAGAACCAGGACTTCAACGATGTTTTGAATGTCATGGAGCATATGAGATGTTCCAGGAGTTGAAGTTAATATTTCAAGCAAATGCCCGGATTGAGAGATATGAAGTCTCCAATAAGTTCTACAGCTGCAAGATGGAGGAGAATAGTTCTGTCAGTGAACATATACTCTGGATGTCTGGGTACCATAATCACTTGACTCAACTAGGGGTTAATCTTCCCGTTGATAGTGTCATTGACAGAGTTCTTCAATCACTGCCACCAAGCTACAAGAGCTTCGTGATGAACTATAATATGCAAGGGATGGATAAGACAATTCCCGAGCTCTTCGCAATGCTAAAGGCTGCGGAGGTAGAAATCAAGAAAGAGCATCAAGTGTTGATGGTCAACAAGACCAGCAGTTTCAAGAAAAAGGGTAAAGGGAAGAAGAAGGGGAACTTCAAAAAGAACAGCAAACAAGTTGCTGCTCAGGAGAAGAAACCCAAGTCTGGACCTAAGCCTGAGACTGAGTGCTTCTACTGCAAACAGACTGGTCACTAGAAGCGGAACTGCCCCAAGTATTTGGCTGATAAGAAGGATGGCCAGGTGAACAAAGGTATATGTGATATACATGTTATTGATGTGTACCTTACTAGAGCTCACAGTAGCACCTGGGTATTTGATACTGGTTCTGTTGCTAATATTTGCAACTCGAAACAGGGACTACAGATTGAGCGAAGATTGGTTAAGGACGAGGTGACAATGCGCGTGGGAAATGGTTCCAAAGTCGATGTGATCACCGTCGGCACGCTACCTCTACATCTACCTCCGGGATTAATTTTAGACCTGAATAATTTTTATTTGGTGCCAGCGTTAAGCATGAACATTATACCTGGATCTTGTTTGATGTGAGACGTTTATTCATTTAAATTTGAGAATAATGGTTGTTCTATTTATATGAATAATGTCTTTTATGGTCATGCACCCTTGAAGAGTGGTCTATTTGTGTTAAACCTCGATAGTAGTAATACACATATTCATAATGTTGAAGCCAAAACATGCAGAGTTGATAATGATAGTGCAACTTATTTGTGGCACTGCCGTTTAGGTCATATTGGTGTAAAGTGCATGAAGAAACTCCATTCTGATGGACTTTTGGAATCACTTGATTATGAATCACTTGGTACTTGCGAACCATGCCTCATGGGCAAGATGACTAAAACATCATTCTCTGGAACTATGGAGCGAGCAACAGATTTGTTGGAAATCATACATACTGATGTATGTGGTCCAATGAATATTGAGGCTCGAGGCGGGCATCATTATTTTCTCACCTTCACAGATGATTTGAGCATATATGGGTATATCTACTTAATGAAACATAAGTCTGAAACATTTGAAAAGTTCAAAGAATTTTAGAGTGAAGTGGAAAATCATCATAACAATAAAATAAAGTTTCTATGATCTGATCGTGGAGGAGAATATTTGAGTTACGAGTTTGGTCTACATTTGAAACAATTGGGAATAGTTCCGCAACTCACGCCACCCGGAACACCACAGCGTAATGGTGTGTCTGAACGTCGTAATCATACTTCACTAGATATGGTACGATCTATGATGTCTCTTACAGATTTACCGCTATCGTTTTGGGGTTATGCTTTAGAGACGGTTGCATTCACGTTAAATAGGGCACCATCGAAATCCATTGAGACGACGCCTTATGAACTGTGGTTTGGCAAGAAACCAAAGTTGTCATTTCTTAAAGTTTGGGGCTGCGATGCTTATGTGAAAAGGCTTCAACCTGATAAGCTCGAACCTAAATCGGAGAAATGTGTCTTCATAGGATACCCAAAGGAAACTATTGGGTACACCTTCTATCACAGACCCGAAGGCAAGACATTTGTTGCTAAAAATGGATCCTTTCTAGAGAAGGAGTTTCTCTCAAAGGAAGTGAGTGGGAGGAAAGTAGAACTTGATGAGGTAACTGTACCTGCTCCCTTATTGGAAAGTAGTTCATCACAGAAACCGGTTCCTGTGACACCTACACCAATTAGTGAGGAAGCTAATGATGATGATCATGAACCTTCAAATAAAGTTACTACCGAACCTCGTAGGTCAACCAGAGTAAGATCCGCACCAGAGTGGTACGGTAATCCTGTTCTGGAAGTCATGTTACTTGACCATGATGAACCTACGAACTATGAAGAAGCGATGGTGAGCCCAGATTCCGCAAAATGGCTTGAGGCCATAAAATCTGAGATGGGATCCATGTATGAGAACAAAGTGTGGACTTTGGTTGACTTGCCTGATGATCGGCAAGCCGTCGAGAATAAATGGATCTACAAGAAGAAGACTGACGCTGACGGTAATGTTATTGTCTACAAAGCTCGACTTGTTGCGAAAGGTTTTTGACAAGTTCAAGGGGTTGACTACGATGAGACTTTCTCACCTGTAGCGATGCTTAAGCCTGTCCGAATCATGTTAGCAATTGCCACATTTTATGATTAGGAAATTTGGAAAATGGATGTCAAAACTGCATTCCTGAATGGATTTCTAGAAGAAGAGTTGTATATGATGCAACCAGAAGGTTTTGTCGATCCAAAGGGTGCTAACAAAGTGTGCAAGCTCCATCGATCCATTTATGGACTGATGCAATCCTCTCGGAGTTGGAATAAATGTTTTGATAGTGCGATCAAAGCATATGGTTTTATACAGACTTTTGAAGAAGCCTGTATTTACAAGAAAGTGAGTGGGAGCTCTGTAGCATTTCTAATATTATATGTGGATGACATATTGTTGATTGGAAATGATATAGAATTTCTGGATAGCATAAAAGGATACTTGAATAAGAATTTTTCAATGAAAGACCTTGGAGAAGCTGCTTATATATTGGGCATCAAGATCTATAGAGATAGATCAAGACGCTTAATTGGACTTTCACAAAGCACATACCTTGATAAATTTTTGAAGAAGTTCATAATGGATCAAGCAAAGAAAGGGTTCTTGCCTGTATTACAAGGTGTGAAGTTGAGTAAGACTCACTGCCCGACCACTGCAGAAGATAGAAATAAAATGAAAAGTGTTCCCTATGCTTCAGACATAGGCTCTATCATGTATGCAATGATGTGTACGAGACTTGATGTGTGCCTTGCTATTAGTTTAGCAGGGAGGTACCAAACTAATCCAGGAGTGGATCACTGAACAACGGTCAAGAACATCCTGAAATACCTAAAAAGGACTAAGGATATGTTTCTCGTTTATGGAGCTGACAAAGAGCTCGTCGTAAATGGTTACGTCGATGCAAGCTTTGACACTGATTTGGACGATTCTAAATCGCAAACCGGATACGTGTTTATATTGAATGGTGGAGCTGTAAGTTGGAATAGTTCTAAACAAAGTGTCGTGGCGGGATCTACATGTGAAGCGGAATACATAGCTACTTCAGAAGAAGCAAATGAAGGAGTCTGGATGAAGGAGTTCATATCCGATCTAGGTGTCATACCTAGTGCATTGGGTCCAATGAAAATCTTTTGTGACAATACTGGTGCAATTGCCTTGGCAAAGGAATCCAGATTTCACAAAAGAACCAAGCACATCAAGAGACACTTCAATTCCATCCGGGATCAAGTCCATGTGGGAGACATAGAGATTTGCAAGATACATACGGATTTGAATGTTGCAGACCCATTGACTAAGCCTCTTCCACGAGCAAAACATGATCAGCACCAAGACTCCATGGGTGTTAGAATCATTACTATGTAATCTAGATGATTGACTCTAGTGCAGGTGGGAGACTGAAGGAAATATGCCCTAGAGGCAATAATAAAGTTATTGTTTATTTCCTCATATCATCATAAATGTTTATTATTCATGCTCGAATTGTATTAACCGGAAACATACATGTGTGAATACATAGACAAACATAGTGTCACTAGTATGCCTCTACTTGACTAGCTCGTTGATCAAAGATGGTTGAGTTTCCTAACCATAGACATGAGTTGTCATTTGATCAACGGGATCACAACATTAGGAGAATGATGTGATTGACTTGACCCATTCCGTTAGCTTAGCACTTGATTGTTTACTTTACTCCTATTGCTTTCTTCATGACTTATACATATTCCTATGACTATGAGATTATGCAACTCCTGAATACCGGAGGAACAATTTGTGTGCTACCAAATGTCACAACATAACTGGGTGATTATAAAGGTGCTCTACAGGTGTCTCCGATGGTGTTCATGGAGTTGGCATAGATCAAGAATAGGATTTGTCACTCCAATTGTCGGAGAGGTATCTCTGGGCCCTCTCGGTAATGCACATCAGTAAGCCTTGCAAGCAATGTAACTAATGAGTTAGTTGCGGGATGATGCATTACGGAACAACTAAAGAGACTCGCCGGTAACGAGATTGAACTAGGTATTGAGATACCGACGATCGAATCTCAGGCAAGTAACATACCTATGACAAAGAGAACAACGTATGTTGTTATGCGGTTTGACCGATAAAGATCTTCGTAGAATATGTAGGAACCAATATGAGCATCCAGGTTCCACTATTGGTTATTGACTAGAGACATGTCTCGGTCATGTCTACATAGTTCTCGAACCCGTAGGGTCCGCACGCTTAAAGTTTTGTGATACTCAGTATTATGAGTATATATGTTTTGATGTACCGAAGGTAGTTCGGAGTCCCGAATATGATCACGGACATGACGAGGAGTCTCGAAATGGTTGATACATAAAGATTGATATATTGGAAGCCTACATTTGGACATCGTAAGAGTTCCGGGTGAAATCGGGATTTTACTGGAGTGCCAGAGGGGTTACCGGAACCCCCCGAGGGTTAATGGGCCTTGTTGGGCCCTGTCGGTGTCAAAACCGGCGGATCTCGGGTAGGGGGTCCCGAACTGTGCGTCTAGGCCAGATGGTAATAGGAGGAAAGGAACACGATGTTTTACCCAGGTTCGGGCCCTCTTGATGGAGGTAAAACCCTACGTCCTGCTTGATTAATATTGATGATATGGGTAGTACAAGAGTAGATCTACCACGAGATCAAGGAGGCTAAACCCTAAAAGCTAGCCTATGGTATGGTTGTTGTATGATGAAATTGTCCTACGGACTAAAACCCTCCGGTTGATATAGACACCGGAGAGGGTTAGGGTTACACAAAGTCGGTTACAATGGTAGGAGATCTTGAATATCCGCATCGCCAAGCTTGCCTTCCACGCCAAGGAAAGTCCCATCCGGACATGGGACGAAGTCTTCAATCTTGTATCTTCATAGTCCTGGAGTCCGGCTGAAGGTATAGTCCGGCTACCCGAACACCCCCTAATCCAGGACTCCCTCTGTAGCCCCTGAACCAGGCTTCAATGACGACGAGTCCGGCGCGTAGATTGTCTTCGGCATTGCAAGGCGGGTTCCTCCTCCAAATTCTTCATAAAAGTTTGTAAACACCAAGAGTAGTGTCCGGCTCTGCAAAATAAGTTTCCACGTATTGCCACAGAGAGAATAATATTAACACAAATCTAATCCGCTGACGTATTCCACAGCGTGACATCACACTACGGCCAAGCCTTTATTCGAATCGTTTTCACTTTTCCACCTTAGCGTGTTTTGCGAGGCGGTTTCCTTAGCACGTCTTGTCAAAGCAGAGATCGTGTCCCCTTTATTTACGGGATTCTCATCAATACGGACGTGGGTAACCCAATCGTGCCCGTTAGCATGTCTTCTCGATTAAAGGCGAGTCCCAAATGGTTACGGGGAGGGCTCCTGGTATTCAACCTCTTATAAAGAGACCAAGGCCTTACTCCTTTTCTCCAATCTCAAAACAAGTTCGCCCGTCGCCTCGAGTTCCAACACCCTAGACTCCAGATTCCAGGCACTTCGGACCTTCGACAATGTCCGTTTCCGACCTTCAAGGCCGATGGATGCCCTCCTCCGTCACGGAGGAGGACGTGCTAAAGTTGAGAGAGGCTAAGTTCTTGACCGCCGAAATTTTGCATAGGTTGCCTGCTCAAAGGCAGGCTATTCCCAGTCCCCAGCCCGGTGAGAGCGTAGTGTTCATGTCTCACTTCCTTCGGGGGTTAGGCTTCCCGATGGATCCCTTCGTGAGGGGCCTGATGTTCTATTATGGGCTGGAATTTCATGACTTAGCTCCGGAGTCCATCCTCCACATTTCCTCATTCATCGTTGTGTGCGAAGCGTTCCTCCGTGTTACTCCTCACTTCGGATTATGGCTCAAGACTTTTGGAGTGGAGCCGAAGATGATCGAGGGACGACACGCAGAGTGCGGAGGCGCTGTCATAAGTAAGAATGCTGATGCTCCATGGACCGAGGGCTCCTTTCAAGAGGAGCTCGGCTTGTGGCAACGAGAGTGGTTCTATATCACCGCTCCCAGGAGCACCAAGTGGGTGGCGCCTCCTGCCTTTTGCTCGGGTCCCCCACCACGGCTAGCGTCATGGGTCAACAAAGGATTAGATTGGGGGTTATCCAAAGACGTGCCCTTGTTGCAGGGCCGCATTAGGGATCTCTTAGAAAGAGACCTCAACCTGGTCAAGGTGACGCAGGTCATGCTGATTCGCCGAACACTGCCCGGCAAACGTCGCTCCCTTCGTCTGTGGGAGTTTAATCCGGAGGGACCACGAGCTCTCCAGCATTTTATGGGCGCAACACCCGTGGAGATGTATAAAATGTTCTTCGGATCACAAGCAATGTGTCCGGATTTGACCGAGGACGCAGGTTTAAGCTGCAATCGCCCGGATACTCAAGTAAGTAACCTTGTGCCCGGACTCGCTATCCATAAAATTGTCATAAATTCGCCCCTAAAAGAGCTGTCCTTTTAAACAGGAGTGGATAGCGAAGGCAAAGCTGATCAGGTGTCCGACTCCCCTTCCTGAGACCAGGCCGGATCCCGTGCTAGTCAGGATGTTGAAGATCGTGCCTTTGGAGGGAAGTGAGGGGGAGGACAAGGAAACTATGGCCTCCTCGAAGGAGGCTGCTCCGAAGGGAAGAACCGACAATTCCTCTCCTAAGGGGAAGAAGAGGGCCGCCTCTGACGACCCGGAGACCATGGCCTCAAAGCGGGGGAAAAAGTCCTCGTCAGAGGGTCCGACGCCGGGGAGATCCTCGGCCGAACTACGCCCTCAAAGGGATCAGCCCTCCAGCGAGCCGTAAGTAGAGAAAGATTTTCCTTTAGAGGGATGAGAGAAATCCTTGCTTTTTATCTGAGAAGATTAACCGAAATTTTACTTTGTAGCTCGGACCTCAGCCCTTCTCAGCAGAGCTCGTCTTCGGGGGATCTTCTTCCGGAGATGATGGAGAGTGGAACGCCTCCCCTGCCGTACCGCCTGGCGAGGCGGGCGACCCTGAGGTGTCGTCGCGGAGGGTTTCTCCGAATCCGGCAGGGGTGGAAGGTAGCCATATGTCCCCCCAAGGTTCTCCGCGTCCGGCCTTCGATGGAGGTCATAGGACGAGTCCGGCACCGTCCGATGCGCGGTCGGAGGAGCTGATGATTCTGCTGGGGCGAGCTTCTATCTCAGAGGAGCACCGTGCATTGATGGGTACGGTGATTGGAAGGATTTCGTCCGCGGAAAGCGGATTGCATGAGGCCGTCAGAAGTTTGCTGACGGGTTTTGAGGTACGTTTGATAATGTACTTCTTTGTCAGTTGCGCATAAACAAGATGCGCCCTGTGTAGATAGTAGCCCCTGAGACTCTGTGCGTTGTCAAAATTGACGGCGCGCAGAGGATCATAATCCCAGGTCTAAAATGTCGCCTTTGTATACAGGTGGCGAAGTGTCCGGAATCGAGCCGAACTGATGATTTTGCCGAACTAAAGCGGCAACTTGACGTGGCAGATGCCGACATCGCGCTCGTCAACGAGCGGCTTGATGAGGCTCAAGGTATGCAATTCCTCGGGCGGCATCTGGTAAGAGGAGCTTTATGCCAGTATCTTACAATGTGTGTGCTTGACGCAGATGGTGCGGCCGCCGTGGAGAGTCTTCGGGCGGAACTTGCCCGAGCTAAGGAACAAGCCAGGAAAAGTGATGCGGCTGCCGAGAAGGCCCTTGAAGAGCTGAGAGCCGAACAGGCTGCTCACTGCCGAAGCAAGAAGGAGATGGCCGTGAAGTTAAAAAGTGCTGCTGACCGTTGCAAGTTTCTTGAGAAAGAAGACCGGGCGAGACAGACGGACTTAGAGAAGGCCGTTGCTGATGCCAAGGACGCTCGCTCTGCGATGAGAGCTGCGAAGGAGGAGCTGCGTCAGGCCGGACAGATTGCGGCTGGAAAGCCCTTTATGCTGCGGAGGAAGTTTTGCGATCCGAAGTTTGCTCCGTTGGACCGGATGTGGAGTGCGGAGGACACCTATCTGGATTTGGCAGCGAGTGCTGCTGATGCGACCGAATACTTTCGAGATCAAGAAGATCGCGAAGTGGAAAGGCTTTTCTGGTCGCAGTTCCAGAATCCAGAGCGTCCACTGGCAGTGGACGATCGTCTGGCTCAATGGGCCGAACTGAATAGATTGTCCGGACTCGCCATGAAGTACGTCATGGGTCATCTGTGGCCGGGGAGATCGGAGCCGAAGAGTTATTTCAGCTTGGTGCAGCAATTCCTTGACGCGGTGCCACGTATCAATGCGATGAAGAAGTCAGCATGCATAGAGGGCGCACGGATGGCTCTTGCCCGTGTCAAGACATACTGGGCAGAGATGGAGACCACCGTTGTTGCATCCCGAGATTCGGACAAAAGCCGAGTACCCTCCGAGCACTATTTTCAGGAAGTCCTTGAAGGCGCTCGTGTAATAGAGACGCAGTGCTCGAAGGATGCTATCTTCTGATAGCATATGTAATTATAAAGCAATATTTTGATGAATTGTAGTAGCCTTTTATACTTGTGCCTTCAAGTATTTGGAACACCTCCTGTGCGGCCGTTTTAAGATATATATACAAAATCTGAAAGATTGCAGTCGTTGGCTTCAGCCCCCACGCACATAGTGCGGGGGTGCTCGCAGAAGGTGCATTTTCACACTTAATCCAACGTCTTGGTCCTACAAAGGAGGTGATAGCGCAGCGAGCTAGGCAACCGGACTATAATGCTTTAACACTTTCACTTAGCCATAGGAGCTTGACAATGGGACTATTTAGGTAGCCCCTGGTGGCGACTGCGCTCGCCCGAATTCGGGGCGCGTATGTGCCTGGCCGGGAAACGGCCCTTCGTTAATGCGGAGGAATCCTACAGATTCCGGAGAGTCATCGAGTGGTTGACCAGTCTCACGCCATATCATGACAGTCGGTTTTCGGCTTTCTCTACTGAGGTGCTCGCCTGGCCGAACCAGGGCACAATCGCAGTAGTTCTCCTGGTGCCGCCTTAGCCGATAGAGCGGAACGTAAGGCGGCCGAACACAGGAGCCGGGCAACCCAACATTTGACCAAAATCATGACTCGGAGCTGATGCATATAAGGCCAAACTCGCGACGCCGAACACTCCCTAAGGTATCCGGTCTTTATGAGAGCGGGCGAGGTAACGCTCTGAGGTATAAGCCCCTAGTGTCCAGGTACGCGCAAGAATTCTGACGTGGCCACATGCCAAGACGCCAGCCTCCTCCTTGGTCATAGAACCAAGGGATGTGTATCAACAAGAGACAGTAAAAAAGGTTTACACAGGGTCTTAATCTGAAAAGAATCCTTGGAACGGGTCCCTACTGCACGTCTGCGCCTGTGTCTCCATTGTGCCGTATCCTGAACGGGCGCAACACGACGTTCATCTGTAAAAAGAGAGCAACTAAGTTGAAAAAGGGGCGTGCCAAACAAAAGTTATATGAAATAAACAAAGTGTAAAGTAAAATATAAAAAATTGAGCTTTATTGTCTCTTATTTTATACGTGTGAAACCCCTAGTGCAGGGGTATATGGCCACTAAGCCTTTATCAACGATACTTTTGTGCCGGACTCGTCTATCCGTTCCGTGGTCTTAATGACCTGTTCTGATGTTCTGGCTGGTGAAGCAATTGTATTGTGGGGCTGTTAAAGCGGCCGCACAATCCTCCGCTTGGGGGAGGTGTTCTCACTACTTCCCCTTTAAGGAGGTGATGCCGCGTGGACCGGGCATCTTAAGCGTAAGAGATGCATAATGCGGTATTGCGTTAAAGCGGGCGAAAGCTTCGCGTCCCAGTAGTGCTTGATAGCGACTTGAGAATGGGACGATGTGGAAAGTCAGCTTTTCGCGACGGAAGTTATCGGCAGAGCCGAAAATAACCTCGAGCCGGAGAAAACCCATGCAATGGGTGTTCGGACCTGGCATTACTCCTTGAAAGGAGGTTTTGCTGTGGCGAATTCTTTTTGGGTCGATCCCCATGTGGCGGATTGAGTCCTGGTATATCAGGTTGAGTCCGCTGCCACCGTCCATAAGGACATTTGAAAACTGGAGTCCGCCAATTATTGGATCGAGTACCAGGGCAGTCCAGCCTGGGTTCCTGACACTTCTAGAATAATCCAGATGATCGAAGATGATTGGTTTTGACAACCAGTGGCGGGATTCCTTTGGGATAGGCCGTGGGGCGCGTACCTTTATGGGCGCCGCACGTTTTGTTATGTGGAGTAAGTTTACTGTTTTTACTTCTTGTGGGAAATTCTTTTGTTTCCTGGTACTCTGCTTTTGGGGTTCGTCCTCGTCTTCGCTTGGTGTGTCGAGCCCCTTGTGTTCGGCGTTGAGTCTGCCGGATTGTTTGAAAACCCAACAATCTCTGTGGGTATGGTTAGCAGGCTTTCCGGGAGTGCTGTGTATTTGACATATCCTATCCAAGATTTTGTTTAGGTTGGATAGGTCGTCCCTGTTATCTTGGAGGGGCGGCTTTTTCTGATTCTGTCGTGAGCTTTTGAATCCGGCGTTGACTGCCGTGCTCTTCGGACTTTTTTCCTTAGTCCGGCGACGGTCCTTATTGCATCGCGGTTTTCCGTTTCCATCCCTAGTTTCAGATGTACTTGGGTCACTGGTGCTGCATCTTGCCAACCAGCTGTCCTCTCCTGCGCAAAAGCGGGTCATGAGGCTTGTTAGTGCGGCCATTGTTCTTGGCTTTTCTTGGCCGAGGTGTCTGGCGAGCCATTCGTCTCGGACATTATGCCTGAAAGCCGCTAAGGCTTCAGCGTCCGGACAGTCGACTATCTGATTCTTTTTAGTAAGAAATCTATTCCAGAATTGCCGAGCTGACTCTCCGGGCTGTTGAGTTATGTGACTAAGATCGTCTGCATCCGGAGGGCGGACATAGGTCCCTTGAAAATTTGCTCGGAAAGCGTCCTGGAGCTCTTCCCAACTTCCGATTGTGTTTTCAGGAAGGCTTTTGAGCCAATGCCGGGCTGGCCCTTTAAGCTTGAGGGGTAAGTATTTTATGGTGTGGAGGTCATCTCCTCTAGCCATATGTATGTGGAGGATATAATCCTCGATCCAGACTCCAGGGTCTGTTGTTCCATCATATGCCTCTATGTTTACGGGTTTGAATCCCGCTGGAAATTCATAATCCAGGACCTCATCGGTGAAACATAGGGGGTGTGCGGCACCCCTGTATTTGGGTGTGCCGGATTCTGATAATGGCTTTATTGCATTGCTTACGAGAGCTTGCTTTCTTGGCCCGTAAATGGACCTGGCTGGGCCATGATGCGAATCCTTAAGTGGGTCGCATGCCGGCTTAAGTGTGGCGCTGCTTGCCGCTTTATGCTGGCCATGGGGTCGTCTATCCGACCGTGTGGCTTTCTCACTTTTGGAATGTGAGGGCTCTAAGGCCTCCTCGTCGAATTCAGGCAGTAGCTTTCTCTTCGGATAGCTTTTAGTGCGGCGACTGTCGCCGTATTTGTCTGCGGTATTGATTACTTTACTCCATCTAATCCTGAGTGCATCTTCCGCAGTTTTTAGCTTCCGCTTCTGCTTTTTCAGGCTGCGTGCAGTTGCAACGAGCCGTTTGTGGAGGTTCTTCTGCTTCGTGGGCTTGTCCGGCGTAGGGTCATCCAGAATGCCATTTTCGCCGGGGGAGGGATGTTCGGTTTCTCTATCCGGGTTGTCCTGTTGGGACGGTTGCTCTAAGGCATGCTCGTCGTCTACCGGCTCATCCTGCTCTATGGCTGGGTCTTTATCGAGGCGGGGCTTGGGTCCGCGTTTACGCCGACGCTTTGATTGTTTTTCGAGAGACCGATCCCTCTTTCCATCCCCGTTTTCCTCGTTGTTGCTTCCATTAGGGGTATCCACCATGTACACATCGTGAGATCAGGTGGCTGTCCAATGCCCTATAGGCGTTGGTTCTTGGTTGTCTCCTACATCGTCGTCCATACCGTCGATGTCTTCCGAGTCGAAGTCGAGCATGTCGGTTAAGTCATCGACAGTGGCTACGAAGTGGGTGGTGGGTGGGTTTTGAATTTCTTCATCACCCAAATCCCATCCTTGCTGACCGTAGTCCGGCCAGGGCTCTCCTAATAAAGAGAGAGACTTAGCGAATTCAGGATGTCACTGAAGGGCGAGTGCTGAAAGATGTCTGCGGCGGTGGACTCCATTATTGGCGCCCAATCGGATTCGATCAGGCAGGGGCGCGGGGGGCTCGGAGTTTGGAAAGGAATCTGGCTCCTCGGAGTCACGGGCCATGCGGAGTGCGGGGCTGGAGTTCGGCTCGATCGCCTTTGAGATTGCAGCCCCTGAGGCAGCGTCCAACCGCTGATCCTCGATCGGCGCAGTAGGCTCTGAATCAATGGTCGGAACCGATGCGTGTGCGGCCTCCAAGGCGCTGTTCTCCGGCAGAGCTATATCATGCCCATCAAGACAGTGCGGCGTGCTTGGCTGTGGCTCGAATCCGTCGAAGATCAAGTCCCCGCGGATGTCAGCCGTGTAGTTTAGGCTTCCAAACCTAACCTGATGGCCAAGGGCGTAGCTTTCGATCTGCTCAAGGTGGCCAAGCGACTTGGCCCGTAGTGCGAAACCGCCGAAGACGAAGATCTGTCCAGGGAGAAAAGTCTCACCCTGGACTGCATCATTGTTGATGATCGAAGGAGCCATCGGGCCTAAAAGTGACGACACAGAGGAACTCTCAATGAAAGCACCAATGTCGGTGTCAAAACCGGCGGATCTCGGGTAGGGGGTCCCGAACTGTGCGTCTAGGCCGGATGGTAACGGGAGGCAAGGAACACGATGTTTTACCCAGGTTCGGGCCCTCTTGATGGAGGTAAAACCCTACGTCCTGCTTGATTAATATTGATGATATGGGTAGTACAAGAGGAGATCTACCACGAGATCAAGGAGGCTAAACCCTAAAAGCTAGCCTATGGTATGGTTGTTGTATGATGAAGTTGTCCTACGGACTAAAACCCTCCGGTTTATATAGACACCGGAGAGGGTGAGGGTTACACAAAGTCGGTTACAATGGTAGGAGATCTTGAATATCTGCATCGCCAAGCTTGCCTTCCCCGCCAAGGAAAGTCCCATCCGGACACGGGACGAAGTCTTCAATCTTGTATCTTCATAGTCCTGGAGTCCGGCTGAAGGTATAGTCCGGCTACCCGAACACCCCCTAATCCAGGACTCCCTCAGGCCCTAGTGGAGAGAGAGAGGGGCCGGCCAGGGCAGGCCACGCGCCCCCTCCCCCTCAGGTCCGAATTGGACTAGGAAGGGGGGGGTGAACCCCTTTCCTTCTCCTTCTCCCCCTTCCTTTCCCCCTCCTAGTAGGAGTAGGAAAGAGGGGAGTCCTACTCCTACTAGGAGGAGGACTCCTCCTCCTGGCGCGCCCTACAGGGCCGGCCGGCCTGCCCTCTTGCTCCTTTATATACGGGGGCAGGGGCACCCTAGAACACACAAGTTGATCATTGATCTCTCCCACCCGTGTGCGGTGCCCCCCTCCACCATAATCCACATCGGTCATATCGTAGTGGTGCTTAGGCGAAGCCCTGCATCGGTAGCTTCATTAACATCGTCACCACACCGTCGTGCCGACGAAACTCTTCCTCAAGCTCTACTGGATCGTGAGTTCGCGGGACATCACCGAGCTGAACGTGTGCTGAACGCGGAGGTGCCGTACGTTCGGTATTGAGGATCGATCGATCGTGAAGACGTACGACTACAACAACCGCGTTGTCATAACGCTTCCGCTTAATGGTCTACGAGGGTACATGGACGACACTCTCCCCTCTTGTTGCTATGCATCACCATGATCTTGCGTGTGCATAGGATTTTTTTTGAAATTACTACGTTCACCAATAGCTCCCCCATACATAATGTGGGAAGCTTTGCTTTGTATTCATCTTCACGTGTCCATCACATGATCATCTGCAAGCTTCAAGCATGTAATTCTCCAGACTGCCTATCTTGAACTTGCCCTTGTAAACCATGATCATCATCACTTGATGTCATCCTCTCATGGGCACTTGAAATATTTCTCTTGATGTAAGTCCATGAGAATCACCTAACCCACACAGACATAGAAAACACATGGAATGGGTTAGTACACAAAGCGCAATTGACAAATTCCAACCATACCACAAGATCTCATGTGGCACATGATTTGCGCTTGTGTGTTGACCATCTTTGAATTAAATCTTCGGTCTTCATCTTGGTCAACATTTATCTTTGTTCCATGATTAATCTTGATGCACAACTATATGTATATGGCATTCATTCCGAATCCATTCAATCTCCTTCTTGCATCACCCAGGGAACAAACCTTCCTATATAACTTGATGTCATTGTTTTTTCATAGGAATTATCATTCATTATCAAGTCTCAATGCATATATTTATGTTGATGGATTTCATCCATCAATTCATCCAATACTCTTCATGCATTGCCAATGGGACTTTCCTTCAAATGTATAACTCAATGCAAACATTAGTCCATTAGGATAGGGATACGTCTCCAACGTATCTACTTTTCCAAACACTTTTGCCCTTGTTTTGGACTCTAACTTGCATGATTTGAATGGAACTAACCCGGACTGATGTTGTTTTCAGCAGAATTACCATGGTGTTATTTATGTGCAGGAGCAAACGTTCTCGGAATGACCTGAAACTTCACGGAGCCACTTTTTAGAAAATAATAAAAATACCTACAAGAGATGAAGGCCAGGGGGCCCACCACCTTTCCACGAGGGTGGGGGCGTGCCCCCCTACCTCGTGGGCCCCCTGTTGACTCTCCGACTCCAACTCCAACTCCATATATTGAGTTTCGGGGAGAAAAAAATCAGAGAGAAGAAATCATCGTGTTTTACGATACGGAGCCGCCACCAAGCCCTAAAACCTCTCGGGAGGGCTGATCTGGAGTCCGTTCGGGGCTCCGGAGAGGGGAATCCGTCGCCATCGTCATCATCGACCATCCTCCATCACCAATTTCATGATGCTCACCGCCGTGCGTGAGTAATTCCATCGTAGGCTTGCTGGACGGTGATGGGTTGGATGGGATCTATCATGTAATCGAGTTAGTTTTGTTAGGGTTTGATCCCTAGTGTCCACTATGTTCTGAGATTGATGTTGTTATGACTTTTCTATGCTTAATGCTTGTCACTAGGACCCGAGTGCCATGATTTCAGATCTGAACCTATTATGTTTTCATCAATATATGAGTGTTCTTGACCCTATCTTGCAAGTCTATAGTCACCTATTATGTGTTATGATCTTAACCCCGAAGTGACAATAATCGGGATACTTACCGGTGATGACCGTAGTTTGAGGAGTTCATGTATTCACTATGTGTTAATGCTTTGTTCTGGTTCTCTATTAAAAGGAGGCCTTAATATCCCTTAGTTTCCGTAAGGACCCCGCTGCCACGGGAGGGTAGGACAAAAGATGTCATGCAAGTTCTTTTCCATAAGCACGTATGACTATATTCAGAATACATGCCTACATTATATCAATGAACTGGAACTAGTTCTGTGTCACTCTAGGTTATGACTATTACATGATGAACCGCATCCGGCATAATTCTCCATCATCGATCCATTGCTGACGAGCTTTCCATATATTGTTCTTCACTCATTTACTTTTCTGTTGCTATTGCTATCATCACTACAAAATACCAAAAACATTACTTTTGCTACCGTTACCTTTTGCTACCGTTACCACTACTATCATATTACTTTGCTACTAAATACTTTGTTGTAGATATTAAGTTTCCAGGTGTGGTTGAATTGATAACTCAGCTACTAATACTTGAGAATATTCTTTGGCTCCCCTTGTGTCGAATCAATAAATTTGGGTTGAATACTCTACCCTCGAAAACTGTTGCGATCCCCTATACTTGTGGGTTATCAGATTGTCATCAATTACCAAAACCACACATGGGGACTACGGGCACTTTCAGATGGTAGGTTTGAGAGAACGAAGGTTTAGATGGTTGATCTTCTTTTTAATACATTATAAACACAAGCGCTAATATGAATGCACATACACTCACCCCTATGAATGCACACACACACACTCTACCCCTATGAGCACCTCCGAGAGACTGAGCTGGCATGTCATCTTGAGATTATATGAAGTCGCCGTAGGCGCCTCGTAGTCTATGAGAACATCTCCTCCCACTAAATGTGTGTCACCAGAAATCCTAAAATAAATCCAGGATTAATGCGAGCACCAGGATTTGAACCCTGGTGGGCTGGGAAAATACCACTGTCCTCCTAACCATCCAACCACAAGTTGGTTCGCAGTTTAGATGGTTGATTGATGGCATTACCTTCCTTCACCCCTTTATAACGGTTTGAGCTAGGATAGAGAAAAACCAATATAAAAAACCAACGTGTGGTGGGTTTGCAAATAAAAATCGGTGATGGGGAGGGGGTGACGTGGTGGAGGTAAACGAGGGGTGGAGGCAAGGAAGCGACCTTACAAACTCCCCTCTTTTTCGGGGGACAAACTCCCCTCTTAATAGTAGAGAATTTTTTTGAGGTCCTAGACCATAGAATAATTGTTCCATGATATATATTATATAAATAAGTTATGTACAAGAGCTAAAAAGTAAAAAAAAAAGTACAAAAATTAGCCAATGCCAGCTCTAGGTATCATAATGAGGTTTACAAGTGGTGTTCAGACAAGGTAGCAAGTAGCTGTTCTTTCACTGGTTTTTCCCTGATTCTAGCTTTTAATCCCTTCTCTTAAGTAGTGAAGCCAAGCCTAGGTGGAAGGAGTCCGTGCCTTGTAGATTTTATTGTTTCTTACCGACCATATGCTCCAACTACCTGCAATAACAATGTCCATGGCAATCTGTTGTGGAAGTTTGGCTATTGTGAGACTGATTTCATCGTATTGAGAGATGCCTCATTGTTTGCTCGGAATGATTTTATACCAGCAATCTGTGGCGAAGTTGCAGTCCCAAAATAGGTGGATCATTGTTTCTTCAACCTTCTCATGGCAAAGTGCGCATGTATAATCTGGAAGATGCATATATTTCCTGTGAAGAAGGTTTCTAGTGTTTACTCTATCATGTAATAGTAGCTAGATAAATATCTTATGTCTGAGTTTTGTAGAGCTTTTCCAGATCCATTTGAAGATCATATGTCCATTGCTAGGGCCCAATATTGCCTTGTACATTTTTATGGAGGAGTAACTAGCTGAGCTCCAATGGTATCTCCAGACATCTTTATTTGTCTGGCTAAAGTGACCTTGCATAGTTTCCTTGAGAAGCAGAAATTGCTGGTGTGCCAAGATGGATGGAGGTCTATGGAAGAGGACCTCAAGATTATTGAGAGCCAGAACTCGTTGGAGGGAGAAATCTGAATTAATGTTGAAGGAGTAAAGCTCTAGATATGCAAGCTTGAAGATATGATCATTCCACCTGCCAGACCAAAACAGGATGGTATTGCCATTACCTAGGTGGCATCTTGCATGTGATTTGTAAGTGTGTAGGAGTTTTATCACATCTCTCCACCAAAAATAACCCATAGCTCTGCCATTTGGTGGATTAGCAGAGTAACAAGTCTCCCATATGATGTTAACCCAGGGTGTGTCTTCTCTGTTAAGGAACTTGTGGATGTATTTCATCTGGAGATCTTGATTATGAGTGGTGATATCAAGTACACTGAGACCACCATGGGTTTTTGGGAGGCAAACGTTCTCCCAGGCGATCATAGGCATGCCCTTTTGATCAGAGCCATATTCCACAAACAGTGCTTGAGAAGGACATTAATTTGGTGAACCACTGATTTTGGCAATGACAAGGAGCACATGAAGAAGATTGGAAGACTTGCAAACACTAGTTTTAGTAGTGTCAACTTATCTCCTGTGGAAAGCATAGTAGAACAACCAGTGAGTCTATTGGCAATCCTTTTGAGTAAGGGAGTGTAGTCCTGAGCTCTCGGTCTAACAAGGTTGAGTGGTAACCCCAGGTAATTGAGAGGGAGTTTTCCAAATTTCCATCCCAAAAGAGTTGAAAGGTTCTGCATCGTATTATTTGGAGTGTTTATGGCCGCCATGGTTGATTTAGAGTAGTTGACACTCACCAGTATAAGTTGCATAGTGGAGGAGTAGATTCTTAACATGCATCACTTGAGTTAGTTTAGCTAGTAGTACCAAGATAGTGCCATCCGCATATTGTATTATGGGGAAGTCGGGGATGGTGGTATGGTGAACTGGAGGCTTGATCATGTCAGCGTGCATAGCTTCATTCAACAACAATGATTGTAACAGATCAGCATCTACCACAAAGATAAGAGGTGAAAGTGGATCTCCTTGCCTAACTCCTTGCTCACATAATAATTTCTTGCCTGGCACTCCATTGAGCAGAACATCAGAATAACCAGTTTTGTAAATCTGTCTAATCCATTGTATCCATCTGATTCCAAATCCTTTAGCTTGCAGAATTTCAAATATGGTATCATGGTTCAGCATGTCAAAAGCTTTCTCAAAATCCAGTTTAAGGAGTACAATGTGTTTCCTTAGAGTGGTTGAAGGAAATATGCCCTAGAGGCAATAATAAAGTTGTTATTTATATTTCCATATATCATGATAAATGTTTATTATTCATGTTAGAATTGTATTAACCGAAAACTTAGTACATGTGTGAATACATAGACAAACAGAGTGTCCCTAGCATGCCTCTACTTGACTAGCTCGTTAATCAAAGATGGTTAAGTTTCCTAGCCATAGACATGTGTTGTCATTTGATGAACGGGATCACATCATTAGAGAATGATGTGATGGACAAGACCCATCCGTTAGCTTAGCACTATGATGGTTTAGTTTATTGCTATTGCTTTCTTCATGACTTATACATGTTCCTATGACTATGAGATTATGCAACTCCCGAATACCGAAGGAACACTTAGTGTGCTATCAAATGTCACAACGTAACTGGGTGATTATAAAGATGCTCTACAAGTGTCTCCGATGGTGTTTGTTGAGTTGGCATAGATCAAGATTAGGATTTGTCACTCCGTGTTTCAAAGAGGTATCTCTAGGCCCTCTCGATAATACACATCACTATGAGCCTTGAAAGCAATGTGACTAATGAGTTAGTCATGGGATGATGCATTACGGAACTAGTAAAGAGACTTGCCGGTAACGAGATTGAACTAGGTATGATGGTATCGGCGATCGAATCTCGGGCAAGTAACATATCAATGACAAAGGTAACAACGTATGTTGTTATGTGGTTTGACCGATAAAGATCTTCATAGAATATGTAGGAGCCAATATGAGCATCCAGGTTCCGCTATTGGTTATTGACCGGAGATGTGTCTCGGTCATGTCTACATAGTTCTCGAACCCGTAGGGTCCGCACGCTTAACGTTCGATGACGATTTGTATTATGAGTTATGTGTTTTGATGACCGAAGTTTCTTCGGAGTCCCGGATGAGATCACGGATGTGATGAGGAGTATCGAAATGGTCGGGACATAAAGATTGATATATTGGACCATGTTATTCGGACACCGGAAGTGTTCCAGATAGTTTCGGGTAAAATGGAGTGTCTAAGGGGTTATCGGAACCCCCCGGGGGAACTAATGGGCCACCATGGGCCTTATTGGAGAGGGAGGAGGGCTACCAGGGCAGTTCGCCCCCCTTAGCAGTCTGAATTGGACAAGGGAAGGGGAGCGGCGCCCCCTTTCCTACTCCCTCTCCCTCTCCTTCCTTCCCCCTCCCTTCCTTGTGGAGGAATCCTACTAGGACTAGTAGGCCTAGTAGGACTCCCTCTCCTTGGGCGCGCCCTCGGGTCGGCCGGCCTCCCCCTCCCTCCTTTATATACGGGGCAGGGGGCACCCTAGAACACACAAGTTGATCTTTCAGCCATGTGCGATGCCCCCCTCCACAGTTACACACCTCGGTCATATCGTCGTAGTGCTTAGGCGAAGCCCTGCGCCGGTAACTTCATCATCACCGTCGCCACGCCGTCGTGCTGAAGGAATATCCCTCGGCCTCAACTGGATCAAGAGTGCGAGGGACGTCACCGAGCTGAACGTGTGCTGATCGCGGAGGTGCCGTACGTTCGGTACATGGATCGGTTGGATCACGAAGACATTCGACTACATCAACCGCGTTACTAAACGCTTCCGCTTTCGGTCTACAAGGGTACGTAGACACACTCTCCCCGCTCGTTGCTATGCTTCCCCTAGATAGATCTTGCGTGATCGCGGGCAATTTTTTTTGAAATACTACGTTCCCCAACAGTGGTATCAGAGCCAGGTCTATGCGTAGATTTTATATGCATGAGTAGAACACAATGAGTTGTGGACGATAATAGTCATACTGCTTACCAGCAACGTCTTACGTTGATTCGGCGGCATTGTTGGATGAAGCGGCCTAGACCAACATTACATGTCCGTGTTCATGAGACTGGTTCTACCGACGTGTTTCGCACATAGGTGGCTAGTGGGTGTCTATTTGTCTAACTTTAGTTGAATCGAGTTTGACTATGCCCGGTCCTTGTTGAAGCTTAAAACAACACACTTGACGAAAAATCATTGTGGTTTTGATTCGTAGGTAAGAACGGTTCTTTCTAGAAGCCCGTAGCAGCCACATAAAACATGCAACAACAAAGTAGAGGACGTCTAACTTGTTTTTGCAGGGCTTGTTGTGATGTGATATGGTCAAGACGTGATGAGATATAAATTGTTGTATGAGATGATCATGTTTTGTAACAGTTATCGGCAACTGGCAGGAGCCATATGGTTGTCGCTTTATTGTATGAAATGCAATTGCCATGTAATTGCTTTACTTTATCACTAAGCGGTAGCAATAGTCGTAGAAACAATTGTTGGCAAGACGACAACGATGCTACGATGGAGATCAAGGTGTCAAGCCGGTGACGATGGTGATCATGACGGTGCTTTGGAGATGGAGATCAAAGGCACAAGATGATAATGGCCATATCATATCACTTATTTGATTGCATGTGATGTTTATAATCTATGCATCTTATTTTGCTTAGTACGGCGGTAGCATTATAAGATGATCTCTCACTAAATTTCAAGGTATAAGTGTTCTCCCTGAGTATGCACCGTTGCTAGAGTTCATCGTGCCGAGACACCACATGATGATCGGGTGTGATAAGCTCTACGTTCATATACAACGGGTGCAAGCCAGTTTTGCACATGCAGAATACTTGGGTTAAACTTGACGAGCCTAGCATATGCAGATATGGCCTTGGAACACTAAGACCAAAAGGTCGAGCGTGAATCATATAGTAGATATGATCAATATAGTGATGTTCACCATTGAAAACTACTCCATTTCACGTGATGATCGGACATGGTTTAGTTGATATGGATCACGTGATCATTTAGATGACTAGGTGGATGTCTATCTAAGTGGGAGTTCTTAAATAATATTATTAATTGAACTTTAATTTATCATGAACTTAGTACCTGAGTATTTTGCATGTCTATGTTGTTATAGATAAATGGCCCGTGCTACTGTTCCTTTGAATTTTAATGCGTTATTAGAGAAAGCTAAGTTGAAAGATGATGGTAGAAACTACACGGACTGGGTCTGTAACTTGAGGATTATCCTCATTGCTGCACGGAAGAATTACGTCTGGGAAGCACCGCTAGGTGCAAGACCCGCTGCAGGAGCAACGCCGGACGTTATGAACGCCTGGCAGAGCAAAGCTGATGACTACTCGATAGTTCAGTGTGCCATGCTTTACGACTTAGAACTGGGACTTCAACAACATTTTGAACGTCATGGAGCATATGAGATGTTCTAGGAGTTGAAGTTAATATTTCAAGCAAATGCCCAGATTGAGAGATATGAAGTCTCCAATAAGTTCTACAGCTGCAAAATGGAGGAGAATAGTTCTGTCAGTGAACATATACTCAGAATGTCTGGGTACCACAATCACTTGACTCAACTGGGAGTTAATCTTCCGGTTGATAGTGTCATTGACAGAGTTCTTCAATCACTGCCACCAAGCTACAAAAGCTTCGTGATGAACCATAATATGCAAGGAATGGATAAGACAATTCCTGAGCTCTTTGCGATGCTAAAGGCTGCGGAGGTAGAAATCAAGAAGGAGCATCAAGTGTTGATGGTTAACAAGACCACTAGTTTCAAGAAAAAAGGCAAAGGGAAGAAGGGGAACTTCAAGAAGAACGGCAAGCAAGTTGCTACTCAAGTGAAGAAGCCCAAGTCTGGACCTAAGCCTGAAACTGAGTGCTTCTACTGCAAAGGGATTGGTCACTCGAAGCAGAACTGGCCCAAGTATTTGGCGGATAAGAAGGATGGAAAAGTGAAAGGGGCTATGGATTAAGCAAAGATTGGCTAAGGATGAGGTGATGATGCGCGTGGGAAATGGTTCCAAAGCCGATGTGATCATCGTCAGCACGCTACCTCTACATCTACCTTCTGGATTAGTTTTAGACCTGAATAATTGTTATTTGGTGCTAGCGTTAAGCATGAACATTATATGTGGATAATGTTTGATGCGAGACGGTTATTCATTTAAATCAGAGAATAATGGTTGTCATATTTATATGAGTAATTTCTTTTATGGTCATGCATCCTTGATGAGTGGTCTATTTTTATTGAATCTCGATAGTAGTGATGCACATATTCATAGTATTGAGGACAAAAGATATAAGTTTAATAATGATCGTGCAACTTATTTGTGGAACTACCGTTTTGGTCATATTGGTGTAAAGTGCATGAAGAAACTCCATGTTGATGGGCTTTTGGAATCAGTTGATGCTTGCGAACCATGCCTCATGGGCAAGATGACTAAGACTCTGTTCTCCGGAACAACGGAGCGAGCAACAGACTTATTGGAAATAATACATAATGATGTATGTGGTCCGATGAGTGTTGAGGCCCGCGGCATATATCATTATTTTCTGACCTTCACAGATGATTTGAGCAGATATGGGTATATCTACTTAATGAAACATAAGTCCGAAACATTTGAAAAGTTCAAAGAATTTCATAGTGAAGTGGAAAATCATTGTAACAAGAAAATAAAGTTTCTACGATCTGATCGTGGAGGTGAATATTTGAGTTACAAGTTTGGTCTTCATTCGAAACAATGTGGAATAGTTTCACAACTTACGCCACTTGGAACACCACAGCGTAATGGTGTGTCCGAACGTCGTAATCGTACTTTACTAGATATGGTGAGTTCTATGATGTCTCTTACTAATTTACCGCTATCGTTTTGGGGTAATGCTTTAGAGACAGCTGCATTCACGTTCAATAGGGCACCATCTAAATCCGTTTGAGACGACACCATATGAACTATGGTTTGGCAAGAAACCCAAGTTTTCGTTTCTTAAAGTTTGGGGCTGCGATGCTTATGTGAAAAGGCTTCAACCTGATAAGCTCAAACCCAAATCGGAGAAATGTGTCTTCATAGGATACCCAAAGGAGATTGTTGGGTATACCTTCTATCACAGATCCGAAGGCAAGATACTTGTTGCTAAGAATGGATCCTTACTAGAGAAAGAGTTTCTCTCGAAAGAAGTGAGTGGGAGGAAAGTAGAACTTGATGAGGTAATTGTACCTTCTCCAGAATTGGAATGAGTCCATCATAGAAATTAGTTCCAGTGATTCCTACGCCAATTAGTGAGGAAGCTAATGATGATGATCATGAAACTTTGGATCAAGTTACTACTAAACCTCGTAGGTCAACCAGAGTAAGATCCACACCAGAGTGGTACGGTAATCCTGTGCTGGAAGTCATGTTACTTGACCATGACGAACCTACGAACTATGAGGAAGCGATGATGAGCCCAAATTCCGCGAAATGGCTTGAGGCCATGAAATTTGAGATGGGATCCATGTATGAGAACAAAGTGTGGACTTTGGTTGACTTGCCCGATGATGGGCAAGCCATAGAGAATAAATGGATCTTCAAGAAGAAAAATGACGCTCACGGTAATGTTACTGTCTACAAAGCTCGACTTGTTGCGAAAGGTTTTTGACAAGTTCAAGGAGTTGACTACGATGAGACTTTCTCACCCATAGCGATGCTTAAGTCTGTCCGAATCATGTTAGCAATTGCCGCATTTTATGATTATGAAATTTGCCAAATGGATGTCAAAACTGCATTCCTTAATGGATATCTTAAAGAAGAGTTGTATATGATACAACCAGAAGGTTTTGTCAATCCAAAAGGTGCTAACAAAGTGTGCAAGCTCCAGCGATCCATTTGTGGACTGGTGCAAGCCTCTCGGAGTTGGAATATACGCTTTGATAGTGTGATCAAAGCATATGGTTTTATACAGACTTTTGGAGAATCTTGTATTTACAAGAAAATGAGTGGGAGCTCGGTAGCATTTCTGATATTATATGTGGATGACATATTGTTGATCGGAAATGATACTGTATTTCTGAATAGCATAAAAGGATACTTGAATAAGAATTTTTCAATGAAAGACCTCGGTGAAGCTGCTTATATATTGGGCATCAAGATCTATAGAGATAGATCAAGACGCTTAATTGGACTTTCACAAAGCACATACCATGATAAAGTTTTGAAGAATTTAAAAATGGATCAGTCAAAGAAAGGGTTCTTGCCTGTGTTACAAGGTGTGAAGTTGAGTCAGACTCAATGCCCGACCACTGCAGAAGATAGAGATAAAATGAAAGTCATTCCCCATGCCTCATCAATAGGATCTATCATGTATGCAATGTTGTGTACCAAACCTGATGTGTGCCTTGCTATTAGTTTAGCAGGGAGGTACCAAAGTAATCCAGGAGTGGATCATTGGACAGCGGTCAAGAACATCCTGAAATAACTAAAAAAGACTAAGGATATGTTTCTCGTTTATGGAGGTGACAAAGAGCTCGTCGTAAATGGTTACGTTGATGCAAGCTTTGACACTGATCCGGACGACTCTAAGTCACAAACCGGATACATATTTATATTGAATGGTGGAGCTGTCAGTTGGTGCAGTTCTAAACAGAGCGTCGTGGTGGGATCTACGTGTGAGGCGGAATACATAGCTGCTTCGGAAGCAGCAAATGAAGGAGTCTGGATGAAGGAGTTCATATCCGATCTAGGTGTCATACCTAGTGCATCGGGTCCAATGAAAATCTTTTGTGACAATACTGGTGCAATTGCCTTGCCAAAGGAATCCATATTTCACAAGAGAACCAGGCACATCAAGAGACGCTTCAATTCCATCCGTGATCAAATCAAGGAGGGAGACATAGAGATTTGCAAGATACATACAGATCTGAATGTTGCAGACCCGTTGACTAAGCCTCTCTCACGAGCAAAACATGATCAGCACCAAGACTCCATGGGTGTTACAATCATTACTATGTAATCTAGATTATTGACTCTAGTGCAAGTGGGAGACTGAAGGAAATATGCCCTAGAGAGAATAATAAAGTTGTTATTTATGTTTCCTTATATCATGATAAATGTTTATTATTCATGCTAGAATTGTATTAACCGAAAACTTAGTACATGTGTGAATACATAGACAAACAGAGTGTCCCTAGTATGCCTCTACTTGACTAGCTCGTTAATCAAAGATAATTAAGTTTCCTAGCCATAGACGTGTGTTGTCATTTGATGAACGGGATCACATCATTAGAGAATGATGTGATGGACAAGACCCGTCCGTTAGCTTAGCACTATGATCATTTAGTTTATTGCTATTGCTTTCTTCATGACTTATACATCTTCCTATGACTATGAGATTATGCAACTCCCGAATACCGGAGGAACATTTAGTGTGCTATCAAACATCACAACGTAACTGGGTCATATCTTCGTAGTGTTTAGACGAAGCCCTACGCCGGTAACTTCATCATCACCGTTGCCACGCCGTCGTGCTGACGGAACTCTCCCTCGGCCTCAACTGGATTAAGAGTATGATGGACGTCACCGAGCTGAATGTGTGCTGATCGCAGAGGTTCCATACATTCGGTATTTGGATTGGTTGGATCGCGAAGACGTTCGACTACATTAATCGCGTTATTAAACGCTTCCGCTTTCAGTCTACAAGGGTACGTAGACACACTCTCCCCACTCATTGTTATTCTTCTCCTATGTAGATCTTGCGTGATCATGGGCAACAAATTTTGAAATACTACGTTCCCCAATAGTGGTGGCATTGGTGAAGGTATTCATAAGAGCAAGCTAGACATTGAGATTCCTTTAAGAATTGCAGGACATGTTTCAACCAGTGGAGCTTTCTCTTTTCTTTTCTTTTTTCCATAGAGTGTTCAGGTGGAAGAGGCAGAGTGTCCCATTTTGGCCCCTGCTAGGCTGTCAGTGGGAGAGGAGGAGATGTTCTCCTGGTTTGAAGCTGGGTGATCTGCCTGGCAAGGTGAAACATATGTTGAGGGGCAAGTGTTAGGGATGGCAAATGACTTAAACATCTTTGACTTTGCACCTTGTACAATGTACTCCCATATTTTAGATGAAATATATTTCTTAGCCCAATCAAACTTCTCATGTGTCAAGAGGGCTACAGAAAGAAAATTTACCCATTCTATGGGGACCTGAATTACCTCTTTGCTGCCATAAGTGGGTGCAAAATGCTTTGCCAAATAAGTGCACCTTCCTGTCCAAGAAGAGCTTCATCATATTTTCCTTGTTGCTGAGCAGACACAGACTCTAATGACATAGTAGGAGCGTGAGCAAGAGTTATATGAGCATCTTCAGTGGCATGTAAATAGCATGGAACCGGGAATCCAGGCGGAACTTCTAAATCAGAATCATTACTCTCACATGTGATGTTTTCATTGAGAAGTTGTTGCTATAATGGTTCAACTGAGGTAACATCGGTAGGTGGAAGTAGGTCGGGCACATGTACATGAGCAATATCCATTTCTCCTACTATTGTGCTAGTTATCTTTGGAGCTGGTTGTATAGTGTAGTTCCAGGTTTGTCGCTCCAGTACGTCCAAATGCATATGATCAACTGATGTGGTATTGTGTGTAGTCTGAACGTTAGCAAGAATGTCCTCTAGGTTATAATCTGGCATGAGATTCAGTCTGTCTCCATTGCTATTCGGACTGTGCCACAATTGGTGGTTGCTCTACAGGCCCAATATCAATAGCAGCTTGTTTAATTAGAGGCCCAACTACAATTTCATGCATAGGCGGCCCATTGAGAGCATTTAAATATGGTAAGCCTTGAAAGATGGGCTGAATGTGAGGCCCATCAGCAGACTCAACAGAAGGAGTAGAGTTATTTGTGAGAGCCAGTGAAAGAGTGATGTTTCTGTTGGCATCTTCATTAGGCAATTTTCCATGATGATGGGAGGTTGCTGTTCTAAAACTGGGGCCATCAGGTCATTCAATTCTAAAAGTTCCCCTCAGTGAAGTTCCATATCTGGAGGAGGAGCATGAGGCAGGGCCCAGTGACCCTTGAGGGAGGCCTATACTAAGGGGTCCTCGGGCGTCCGGCCTGTTAGCCATGGGCCGGACTGATGGGTTGTGAAGATACGAAGACCGAAGACTGCACCCATGTCCGCATGGGACTCTCCATGGTGTGGAAGGCAAGCTTGGCGACCGAATATGTAGATTCCTTTCTTTGTAATCGACCTTATGTAACCCTAGATCCTCCCGGTGTCTATATAAATCGGAGGACTTAGTCCGGATAGGATATTCATGATCATAGCCATACAAGCTAGACCTCTAGGGTTTAGCCATTACGATCTTGAGGTAGATCAACTCTTGTAATACTCATATTCATCAATATCAATGAAGCAGGACGTAGGGTATTACCTCCATAGAGAGGGCCCGAACCTTGGTAAACATTGTGTCCCTTGTCTCCTGTTACCATCGACCTTAGACGCACAGTTCGGGACCCCCTAACCGAGATCCACCGGTTTTGACACCGACATTGGTGCTTTCATTGAGAGTTCCTCTGTGCTGTCGCTAAAAGGTTTGATGGCCCCTTCAATCGTCAATAATGACGTTGTCCAAGGAGAAACTTTCCTCCCCGGACAGATCTTCGTGTTCGGCGGCTTCGCACTGTGGGCCAACTCGTTTGGCCATCTGGAGCAGATCGAAAGCTATGCCCCTGGCCATCAGGTCATATTCAGAAGCTTGAACTACATCGCGGACATCCGTGGAGACTTGATCTTCGCCGGATTCGAGACCGCGGTAGCCACTCCCAGTCACCCCGATGATCATGACCTAAATCTGTCATCAGGCCGCATTCAGGAGATTGCTCTTGTAACCACTCTGGCCCTAGATCCAGAGCAGACTGCGCCATCCAAGGACAGGAGGATCAACCCCACCACGGAGGCCACAGATCCCATGGCGTTGGAGCCGCACATAGACTTAACCTCTCACGATGTCTTTGTCACCAGAACTCTGGACTCGTCCCTGAACGTAAGTTCAGAACCACGTGAGCCCGCAGACGCCGAGCTTGATTGTTTACCGATCTTCGAATTTAGCACCGCAGACATCTTCCAGCACTTGCCCTTGGGAGATGTGCTAAATTCCTTAAAGAACTCGTCCTTGGCGAAGGACTCACAGCCGAACTATATCCGGCTCGAACCAGGGGCTAGCGGCGGAGAATTTTTCTCCCCACCCACCACCCACTTCATAGCCACGGTCGAGGATTCGACTGATACACTTGATTATGACTCCGAGAACATTGTCGGTATGGACGACGATGCCGAAGACAGCAAATACCCCATTGATACGGCTAATGACCAAGATGAACGGGAAGATGGGCAGGTTAGCCCTGGTAAACAGGCCACGTACAGAGATTCGGAGGACGACAATTACCTTCCGCTATCTGAGGATGAGGTGAGCCTCGGCACCGAGGATTTTTCATTGTGCCTGAGGAACCTCTTGAGTAGGAGCGCTTCAAGCGCCAACTAATAGCCACTGCAAGGAGCCTGAAAAAGAAGCAGCAGAAGCTTCAAGCTGACCAAGATCTGCTCAATGTTAGATGGACCAAAATCCTAGCCCCCAAAGAATACGGCCTTAGTGGCCCAACCAAAATCTACCATAAGAGTAGATTGCTACCCCAGGGCGACGACAAGGCGCTCGAGCCCGTGCCATTATCGCATAAGGCGTCAGGTCAACCACAACTTGGACCAGGCGAAGAGGCAACTCAAGCCGAACACCAGACCGCCCCACCTTGCCGTAAAGGTAAGAACAAAACAGCTCGAGGTTGTGCATACGACCGTCAACAGGACTTGTGTAGTAGATCAGGACACTCAAGAGCGACCTACGGATCGCGAGGACATACCTCGACACGCGATGACGGCCACCTATTCGGACATGACAAACCTAGCCACGCCCGGACCGAAAACCGCAAACGGACTCCATTGGAGGTACGTCGCAGTGTGGCCCAACATAGAGGTGCCGCACACCCTCTCTGCTTCACCGACGAAGTAATGAAGCATCAATTCCCAGACGGGTTCAAACTTATGAATATTGAATCATACGATGGAACAACAGATCCCACGGTATGGATCGAGGACTTCCTCCTCCATATCCACATGGCCCGTGGGGACGACCTTCATGCCATCAAATACCTACCACTAAAACTCAAAGGACCAGCTCGATACTGGTTAAACAGTCTGCCGGAAAATTCTATTGGCAGCTGGGAAGATTTGGAGGACGCCTTTCATGACACCTTCCAAGAAACATATGTCCGGCCACCAGACGCCGATGACTTAAGTCACATTGTCCAGTAGCCCAGAGATTCAGCCAGGCAGCTCTAGACTACGTTCTTAGTTAAAAAGAACCAAATCATCGACTGCACGGACGCGGAAGCCCTTGCAGCCTTTAAACACAACGTCCTGGATGAATGGCTTGCACGCCACCTTTATCAAGAAGGACCTAGATCCATGACAGCCCTTACTGCTCTAATGACCCGCTTTTGCGCGGGAGAAGACAACTGGCTCACTCGTAGAAGCAATAGCGCCAGTGACTCGGGCACTTCCGAAATCCGTGACGGCAATGGCAAGCCACGACGAAGCAAACACAATAGTCGCAATGATAATGAAAGATCACGCGACACTGCGGTCAACGCCGGACTCAGCAATCCTGTAACACCTCGGATGTGATTTACCCAATATGTACTCCAACTCTTGCGTTTCCGGCGTTAAGTTATTTTATTTTCTCGGGTTCGGGGTTTTGTCTTCGTGTGTTGTTATCGTTGTCATGCATCTCATATCATGTCATCATGTGCATTGCATTTGCAAACGTGTTCGTCTCGTGCATTCGAGCATTTTCCCCGTTGTCCGTTTTGCATTCCGGCGCTTCGTTCTCCTTCGGTGGTCATTTCTACCTTTCTTTCATGTGTGGGGATCAAACATTTCCGGATTGGACCGAGACTTTCCAAGCGGCCTTGGTTCACTACCGGTAGACCGCCTGTCAAGTTTCGTACCATTTGGACTTCGTTTGATACTCCAACGGTTAACCGAGGGACCGAAAAGGCCTCGTGTGTGTTGCAGCCCAACACCCCTCCAAGTTGGTCCAAAACCCACCAAAAGCCTCTCCATCATCTAGAGCGTTCGATCACCATCGCGTGGCCGCAAACCGCACCTCATTTGGAGTCTCCTAGCTCCCTCTATGCCTATATAAAGACCACTCCCCGAAATTTTCGGGCAAACCCTAGATCTCTCCCTCTCCTCGCGCGCCGGACACTTCCTCCCGCACCAACGGACATGTCCGGCTAGCCCCGCCGCCGCCACGTGTCGCCCGTCGGTTGGCCGCGCCGCCGCCCCACTTCCTCGTCCGCCGCCGGCCCGGGAGGCCCAGGAGGGGTCCCCGCGGCCCATCCCGCCGCGCCGCCGCACGGTCGCCGCCCTCGCCTTGCGCCGGCCGACGACCTCACCGGCCTCCGCCGCCGCCCGCCTCCTTCCCGGCCGAGCCGGCGAGCTCCGGCCGCCGCCCCGCGCCAGCGAGCGCCGCCGCGTCCGCCCCGCCACCGCACGGAGCGCCGCCATCGCCACCACCGCCCCGACTGTCTTCCTCCTCCTCCGGCGCCCAGGAAAGTCCCTGTTCCGGCGAAGCTCTGGCCAACCTCGGGGAACGCGCCAGATCTGGATCTGAGATCCCGTCTCGGTTGACTTTCCGTCCCTAACCCTAATTTTTTTCCTATGTTCATCGTGCCGTAACTCCTCATCCGTAGCTCCGTTTTGGGCATATAGCATATCAAAATGTTCGTCTCAGAGAGCACATCATTTCATCTCATTGCATATTTTTCATTTAAGTTCGTCTTGATGCCCGAAATGCTGTTAGAAGAGTGCTATTTGAGATAATTGTCAGATCTGCTGCTCCAATTAGATATTTGTCATTTTTGCCATGATTATTGTGTGCATGATATGCCCAGGTGCTCTGCATGTGTTTTGTTATATGTTTTGCCATCTATCCAGAGGTGCAACCCATGTATTTTTGTGATGTGTGTGGTGACTAGCACAAGCTTGCAAAGTGAGGCATTTGTCAATGCTGATTTCAGGGACTTAGCATTTCCACAAAGTCCTTGAGCTGTTTATCTCAATATGCCATATATTCATGTTGTTTCCTAGTGATTCGTGCCTCTTTTAAGGATGATCAGTAAGGATGTTTTGTTAATCTTGTAGTTCTCTATCCATCCATGTCTTTGTTTGCAATTATGGAGCACCCTAGCTTGAGTCAATCGAGCTCTACTTTTGTCATTTCGTGAATCTGGGCAGATTGTCTACTTGTTAGCGATTTTGCAGAGGATGTTGTAGTTGATCCGTGCATGCTATGCTATTGTTCTTGCCATGTCTAGTTTGTATTTTGTGTATTCTTGATGGGTGTATGCTTAGATTGTCATGACTTGCTCTGTAGTGAGTGCATCGAGCTCGTAAACATGCCTACTTGATATCTGTTTCGGCATGCTCCAGTTTTCACCAAGTCTGAGAACTGATTATGTTTTTGCCATGTTCACATGCTTGCAATTGTATTTTCTGATCCCTTTTGGCTCAAGGTCACTAAAGGACTTTTGTTAAGCTCTTTGAGTAGCTCCATGCCATGCTTTACTTTGCCATGTTTAGGTCCTGTAGCATATTGTTTTCATGCTCCAAAGAGTGTTATCTGATCTGAAATTCCAGACAAGTGTTAATTTCACTAAGTCTGAAATCTGTTTGTCAAATGCATTTTTTGCCATGCTTGTTTGAACCTGTTAGTGGATGAATTGGACGTAGCTAAGTGCTAGCCTTTTGTTAAGCTTCATGAATGGATTCCTGCCATGTATTTTGATGCCATGTTTGGGTGTTGTAGCATGTTCGTCTTGTTGCATTTAGATGGCTACTTGCTGTAAATCGCAGAACATGGCCATATTTGAATCGCTTGCCATTTCCAAACCGTAACTCCGATTCCGGCGTTCTTTATATCGTTCTCAAGCGATTTCATCTCATGTTTCCAGTGGCACACTTGTATTTCCAAGTTGAGGCCAGGTTCATTCGTTCCTCGTCAAATCTTGCATATGCATCCCATATTGCATCCCGCATAGCATACCATCTTTGCATCATGTTGTTTGAGTTTGCACGTGGTTGATTGTGTCCTTGTTGCTTGTTTGTCTTGTTTGGGTAGAGCCGGGAGACGAGTTCGGTAACGAGGAGCCCGTTGAGTTTGCTTTCGAGGATCCAGTCAACTCTGACAACTTTGCAGGCAAGATGATCATACCCTCAAAATCACTACTATCTTTGCTTGGCTAGATGCTCGCTCTTTTGCTATGCCTATGCTACGATGCCTACCACTTGCTTATCATGCCTCCCAAATTGCCATGTCAAACCTCTAACCCACCATGTCCTAGCAAACCGTTGATTGGCTATGTTACCGCTTTGCTCAGCCCCTCTTATAGCGTTGCTAGTTGCAGGTGAAGATTGGAGACCGTTCCTTGTTGGAACATTATTTACTTGTTGGGATATCATTATATTGCCATGTTATCTTAATGCATCTATATACTTGGTAAAGGGTGGAAGGCTCGGCCTCTCGCCTAGTGTTTAGTTCCACTCTTGCCGCCCTAGTTTCCGTCATATCGGTGTTATGTTCCCGGATTTTGCATTCCTTACGCGGTTGGGTTATAATGGGAACCCCTTGATAGTTCGCCTTGATTAAAGCTTTTCCAGCAATGCCCAACCTTGGTTTTACCATTTGCCACCTAGCCTCTTTTTCCCTTGGGTTTCCGGAGCCCGAGGGTCATCTTATTTTAACCCCCCCCGGGCCAGTGCTCCTCTGAGTGTTGGTCCACCTGTCAGCTGTCGGTGGCCACCAGGGGCATCTCTGGGCTGGCCTACCCATACCTAAGACAATCTGAGTGTGCCCTGAGAACGAGATATGTGCAGCTCCTATCGGGATTTGTCGGCACATTCGGGCGGTGTTGCTGGATTTGTTTTAACCTGTCGAAGTGTCTTGAAGAACCGAGATACCGAGTCTGATCGGAACGTCTCGGGAGGAGGTCTATTCCTTCGTTGACCGTGAGAGCTTGTCATGGGCTAAGTTGGGACTCCCCTGCAGGGATTTGAACTTTCGAAAGCCGTGCCCGCGGTTATGGGCAGATGGGAATTTGTTAATGTCCGGTTGTAGATAACTTGAACCTTAACTTAATTAAAATGAATCAACAGTGTGAGTTACCGTGATGGTCTCTTCTCGGCGGAGTCCGGGAAGTGAACACGGTGTTGGAGTAATGCTTGCGCAGGTTGTTCTCTAGTTTCTCGCTCGCGCTTTGCCTCCTCTTCTCGCTCTCTTTTGCGAATAGGATAGCCACCATATATGCTAGTCGCTTGCTGCAGCTCCACATATTTTCCTTGCCTTACCTATTAAGCTTAAATAGTCTTGATCGCGAGGGTGCGAGATTGCTGAGTCCCTGTGGCTCACAGATTACTTCCAAACCAGATGCAGGGCCTGATGATTCTGCTCCAGATGGCGCGCTTGAGCTCAAGTGGGAGTTCGACGAGGACTCTCAACGATACTACGTGTCTTTCCCTGATGATCAGTAGTGGTGCCCAGTTGGGGTGATCGGGACCATGTCGCATGTTGGGTTATCTTTTATTTTGGCGCCGTAGTCGGGCCATGAGTGTTTGAATGTTGTAACATTATTTATGCACTTTGATTGACGTGGCGAGTGTAAGCCAACTATGTTATCTCCCCTTTTATTATCTATATTACATGGGATGTTGTGAAGATTGCCTAACTTGCGACATTGCCTTCAATGCGGTTATGCCTCTAAGTCGTGCCTCGACACGTGGGAGCTATAGCCGCATCGAGGGTGTTACAAGTTGGTAATCAGAGCCTTCCCCGACCTTAGGAGCCCCATTGCTTGATCGTTTTTAGCAGCCGTTGTTGGTCTAGAAAAATGTTTTGAGTCATTTAGGAATTATATATCGGAGAGTTTAGGAATTCTTTTTACTTCCCAGTCTCCTCATCGCTCTGGTAAGGCATCCTGACGTAGAGTTTTGACTCTTCTCTTCTCAAATTTCACTAAAAAAATTTAGGATCACGCGGGTATCTTGGAATCGTTCCGATGGTTTTGTGACGAGAACATTGTCTTGGTGCCTCCTGTCAGGGGTTTTGTGGCAGTGTCCCGGGGAGTTGAGCTCCGAGGTGTTGTCGTCATAATTTTATCGTTGCAGTTCTGGAATACCTGAGTTTAGTACGCCGACATCGAAAATCTCTTTTATGCAGTTCGTTGGTGAGATAACCTCGACGCCACCCAGTACTGGGGCGGGAGTTCGGGAGTATCGCCATAACTTGTATAACGGATGCTTTTCGAAGGTTGAGGTAGATGGTTTCCGAAGTTTTTCTCGGTTATGTGTTGAAGGATGGATACAGCTGGATGTAGGATTTGCTAGATTTGGGTGAGATATTATGCTTCCCCTGTATCCCCAACACCTGATTGCATAACCGGAAAGGTTCGGGAGTTTCATAGGTGGGAATTCTTGTAGCTCTAGTTCTTCTTCCACGGATATTTGGTTTGAGATTGGGATTTCTTACCGAGTATTCGTTCTTGATCCGTACCTTGTTGATTTATTTCTCTACCTAAATTCTAAGTGGCTTCTCAATTTATGGATATGTGACCATTTCAAGAGGAATGCATTCGTTCATTTTGTTCGGATGTGAAGACTATATGTTGCAATTTTCATTCCGTTGGATTCAGCTTCATTTTATCTGTCAATGTGCTAACGGTGGTCAACCTCTTCAGGATGGCTCCCGCTAAGAGCACCAATCAGAATCAGAATCAAGATCCGCCACCACCTCCACCTCCTCCGGAGGCATGGCAAGCTGTGATGGCCGCAACCAATGCAAACACACAGTTGATCATGCAAATTCTTCAAGAGCGCAATCAAGCGAACCAAGGAACCAAGGCAACAATCAGAATCACTTTGCTACACTCAACCAGTTCCTTGCTAACGGGCCAAAGACTTTCAGCAATTGTGTTGAGGCAACTGATGCTGACGATTGGCTCGTGGATCTGTGCAAGCATTTCGAGTGCAGTAACGTCAGGCCTGAGGACTTCGTCAAGTTCGCTTCCTTCCAACTCAAAGATCAAGCTGCAGAATGGTTCCAGCAGTACAAGGATTCCAGAGGTGGACGTGTTATTACCTGGGATGAATTCCGTCAAGACTTCAAAGCTCATCATATTTCTCAGAGCGTGGTTGAAAGCAAGCGTGAGGAATTCCGCAACCTGAAGCAAGGCTCTTTGTCTGTCTATGACTACAACAAGTTGTTTCAGAAGCTCGCCCGCTTTGCTAAGCAGGACGTCCCTGATGAGAAGAGCATGATATACCAGTTCAGGGGTGGTCTCACAGAAGAAATTCAGCTAGCTCTTGTTCTCTTTGAACCCTTGAGGTACGATGAGTTCTACAACATGGCATTGAAGCAAGAGGCCGCTCAACTGAGGTATGATGCTTCCAAGAAGCGAGTCGGAGATGCTACTCCTTCTTCCTCTACTCAAGTGGCCAAGCAGCAGAAGTATTGGCTTCCTCCTCCTTTGTTTCGTCAGCCGTATCAGAAGAGCAAAGGTGGCAGTGGATCTTCCCACCCACCCAACCCTGGCTTTCAGAACAAGACTTCGTCTCAAGCTCCAAGATCGAGTGCTCCGTATCACCGTCCGCTTTCAGAGGTCACGTGCAACAAGTGCCAACAGAAGGGTCACTATGCCAACAAGTGCTTCAACCAGAGGCGTCTTCCTCCTCCTCCTGTGAGATCGGCAAGTACAGCTGTGGTCAAGCATAACCCCAAGCACACCAAGGTCAACTTGATGAATGCAGCTCAGGCAGAGGACTCGTCAGATGTCATCATGGGTAACCTTCCTGTTAACGATATTCCCGCAAGAGTTCTTTTTGACACAGGTGCATCGCATTGTTTCATCTCGAGACCGTTTTCATCTAAGCATGGTTTGGCTTTGCAAATTTTGCCTAGTCCATTAGCAGTTGTCTCTCCCGGTAGACGCATGCATGATAACTCCATTGCTACGGATGTTACTATCACTTTGGGTGACTACAAATTTCTTTCTTCTCCTATAGTTCTTGGTGACTCGGATATTGATCTTATTCTCGGGATGGATTGGCTTGCTAAGCACAAGGCGCATCTTGATTGTGCAGCCAGGCAGATTCAATTGACTCATTCCTCTGAGGATGTAATTGTCTTTGCCGCTCGTGATGATACCATTCGTCTGTTTTCTCTCAATGAGAAGGGTGAACTGGATGCTATCTCGCAAATTCCAGTCATTTGTGAATATCAAGACGTCTTTCCAGAAGAGCTTCCAGGAATGCCTCCGCACCGGCCAGTTGAATTCGTCATTGATCTTGAGCCTGGCACGGAACCTGTGTGCAAGTGTCCTTACAAGATCGGGCCTGAAGAGTTGAAGGAGCTGAAGAAGCAACTCGATATTCAAGAGAGAATGGGTCTCATCCGGCCTAGTTCTTCTCCGTGGGGTTGTGGTGTTCTTTTTGTGAAGAAGAAGGATGGAACGGACCGACTTTGTGTTGATTACCGTCCATTGAACAAGAAGACCATCAAGAACAAATACCCACTTCCCAACATCAACGAGCTGTTCGAACAACTCAAAGGTGCCCAAGTATTCTCCAAGCTTGATCTCCGTATGGGTTATCATCAGATTCGAATCCGTGAGCAAGATATTCCCAAGACGGCTTTCAGGACAAGCTATGGTTCATATGAATACACTGTCATGTCTTTTGGCCTCGTCAACGCTCCTCCGACTTTCTCTCGCATGATGAACTTCATCTTCAACGCCTACACCAATGACTTCGTTTTGGTCTATCTCGACGACATTCTGGTTTTCTCGAAGAACAAGGAAGATCATGCCAAGCACTTGCATTTGGTACTGGATAAGCTGAGAGAACACCAGTTCTACGCCAAGTTCTCCAAGTGCGAATTTTGGCTCGATGAGGTTCTTTATCTTGGTCATATCATCTTTGCCAAGGGCATTGCGGTGAATCCTGAGAAGGTGTCTGCAATTGTGAATTGGGAACCTCCTCAGAACGTGAAGCAACTCCGTAGCTTCCTCGGTCTCGCAAGCTACTGTCGAAGATTCGTTGAAAACTTTTCTAAGATCGCGAAGCCTCTCTCAAATCTTCTCCAGAAGCATGTCAAGTACGTTTGGTCTCCGGAGTGTGACATTGCTTTCAACACTTTGAAAGAGAAATTGGTCACTGCTCCAGTTCTGACTCCGCCTGATGAATCCAAGCCGTACGAGGTCTTTTGTGATGCCTCTCTCCAAGGTCTTGGCGCAGTGTTGATGCAAGAGAAGAAAGTTGTTGCTTATACTTCTCGCCAGTTGAAGCCCAACGAGAAGAACTACCCCACTCATGATCTCGAGTTGGCGGCAGTTGTGCATGCTCTTTTGACTTGGAGACATCTCTTATTGGGAAGAAAAGTGGACATCTTCACTGACCACAAGAGTCTCAAGTACATCTTCACTCAGCCTAATCTCAACCTCAGGCAAACTCGATGGGTCGAAATGATTCAAGAGTATAATCCGAGTATCGAGTATACTCCAGGCAAGGCCAATGTGATTGCTGACGCATTGAGCAGGAAGGCTTATTGCAACAGTCTGATTCTCAAGCCTTATCAACCCGAGCTTTGTGAAGCTTTCCGCAAACTTAATCTGCAAGTTGTTCCTCAAGGTTTCCTCGCCAACCTTCAAGTCTCTCCTACCTTGGAAGACCAGATTCGCCAAGCTCAGCTTCTTGATGCTATGGTGAAAAGGTGAAGATTGGGATTGCCAAGAGTCAACCCAAGTACAAGTGCTACCGCCTTGATGACAAGGATACTCTCTTCTTCGAGGATCGTATTGTTGTGCCCAAAGGTGACCTTCGTAAAGTGATCATGAACGAGGCTCACAATTCTCTCCTCTCCATCCACCCTGGGAGCACGAAGATGTATCAGGACCTCAAGCAGGCTTATTGGTGGACTCGAATGAAGCGCGAGATTGCTCAATTCGTGAATGAATGTGATGTCTGCAGAAGAGTGAAGGCAGAACACCAAAGGCCAGCTGGTCTCCTCCAACCTCTTGCCATTCCAGAATGGAAGTTTGACCACATTGAAATGGACTTCGTGACTGGGTTTCCAAAGTCCAAACGTGGCAATGATGCTATATTCGTTGTCATCGACAAACTCACTAAAGTGGCTCACTTTCTGCCTATCAAAGAGTCAATCACTGCAGCTCAATTGGCGGAACTCTATACCTCTCGGATTGTCTCTCTGCACGGTATTCCACAAGTGATCTCTTCAGACCGTGGCAGCATCTTTACCTCCAAGTTTTGGGATTCTTTTCAGAAGGCCATGGGCACCAACATCCGCTTCAGCACAGCTTTCCATCCTCAAACTAGCGGTCAAGTCGAGCGTGTCAATCAGATTCTTGAAGATATGCTCAGGGCTTGTGTGATCTCCTTCGGCATGAAGTGGGAGGATTGTCTTCCTTATGCTGAATTCTCCTACAACAACAGTTTTCAAGCAAGTTCGGGCAAGGCCCCATTTGAAATTTTGTATGGCAGGAAGTGCCGTACCCCTCTCAACTGGTCTGAAACCGGTGAACGTCAGCTTTTGGGTAATGACTTAATCACAGAGGCAGAGGAAATGTGCAAAGTCATTCGAGATAACCTCAAAGCAGCCCAATCGCGCCAGAAGAGCTACTATGATAGTAAGCACCGTGATTTGGCTTTCGAGATCGGAGATCATGTTTACCTCCGCGTCTCTCCAATGAAAGGAACTCGTCGCTTCGGTATCAAAGGGAAGCTTGCCCCTAGATACGTGGGACCTTTCAGGATCGTCAGCAAGAGAGGCGATCTCGCCTATCAACTCGTGCTTCCTTCAAACTTTGCAAATGTTCATGACGTGTTCCATGTCTCTCAGCTTCGAAAGTGCTTCAAGACTCCTGACCGCACCGTCAACTTCGAGGACATTGAGCTCCAAGAATATCTCTCTTATCGTGAGCACCCCGTTGCTATTCTTGAAGAGACTGAACGCAAGACTCGCAACAAGTCAATCAAATTCCTCAAAGTCAAGTGGTCACACCATTCCGACCGTGAAGCTACCTGGGAACACGAGGATCACCTTCGTTCTGAGTACCTGGCGTTCTTTCAGTCCTAGATCTCAGGACGAGATCCTTTCTTAGTGGTGCAGTGTTGTAACACCCCGGATGTGATTTACCCAATATGTACTCCAACTCTTGTCGTTTCCGGCGTTAAGTTAATTTATTTTCTCGGGTTCGGGGTTTTGCCTTCATGTGTTGTTATCGTTGTCATGCATCTCATATCATGTCATCATGTGCATTGCATTTGCATATGTGTTCGTCTCATGCATTCGAGCATTTTCCCCGTTGTCCGTTTTGCATTTCGGCGCTTCGTTCTCCTCCGGTGGTCATTTCTACCTTTCTTTCGTGTGTGGGGATCAAACATTTCCGGATTGGACCGAGACTTGCCAAGCGGCCTTGGTTCACTACCGGTAGACCGCCAGTCAAGTTTAGTACCATTTGGACTTCGTTTGATACTCCAACGGTTAACCGAGGAACCGAAAAGGCCTCGTGTGTGTTGCAGCCCAACACCCCTCCAAGTTGGCCCAAAACCCACCAAAAACCTCTCCATCATCTAGAGCGTTCGATCACGATCGCGTGGCCGCAAACCGCACCTCATTTGGAGTCTCCTAGCTCCCTCTATGCCTATATAAAGACCACTCCCCGAAATTTTCGGGCAAACCCTAGATCTCTCCCTCTCCTCGCGCGCCGGACACTTCCTCCCGCACCGATGGACATGTCCGGCTAGCCCCGCCGCCGCCATGTGTCGCCCGCCGGTTGGCCGCGCCGCCGCCCCACTTCCTCGTCCGCCGCCGGCTCGGGAGGCCCAGGAGGGGCCCCCGCGGCCCATCCCGCCGCACTGCCGCACGGTCGCCGCCCTTGCCTTGCGCCGGCCGACGACCTCACCGGCCTCCGCCGCCGCCCGCCTCCTTCCCGGCCGAGCCGGCGAGCTCCGGCCGCCGCCCCGCGCCGGCGAGCGCCGCCGCGTCCGCCCCGCCACCGCACGGAGCGCCGCCATCGCCACCACCGCCCCGGCTGTCTTCCTCCTCCTTCGGCGCCCCGGCAAGTCCCTGTTTCGGCGAAGCTCCGGCCAACTTCGGGGAACGCGCCAGATCTGGATCTGAGATCCCGTCTCGGTTGACTTTCCGTCCCTAACCCTATTTTTTTGCCTATGTTCATCGTGCCGTAACTCCTCATCCGTAGCTCCGTTTTGGGCATATAGCATATCAAAATGTTCGTCTCAGAGAGCACATCATTTCATCTCATTGCATATTTTTCATTTGAGTTCATATTGATGCCCGAAATGCTGTTAGAAGAGTGCTATTTGAGATAATTGTCAGATCTGCTGCTCCAATTAGATATTTGTCATTTTTGCCATGATTATTGTGTGCATGATATGCCCAGGTGCTCTGCATGTGTTTTGTTATATGTTTTGCCATCTATCCAGAGGTGCAACCCATGTATTTTTGTGATGTGTGTGGTGACTAGCACAAGCTTGCAAAGTGAGGCATTTGTCACTGCTGATTTCAGGGACTTAGCATTTCCACAAAGTCCTTGAGCTGTTTATCTCAATATGCCATATATTCATGTTGTTTCCTAGTGATTCGTGCCTCTTTTAAGGATGATCAGTAAGGATGTTTTGTTAATCTTGTAGTTCTCTATCCATCCATGTCTTTGTTTGCAATTATGGAGCACCCTAGCTTGAGTCAATCGAGCTCTACTTTTGTCATTTCGTGAATCTGGGCAGATTGTCTACTTGTTAGCGATTTTGCTGAGGATGTTGTAGTTGATCCGTGCATGCTATGCTATTGTTCTTGCCATGTCTAGCTTGTATTTTGTGTATTCTTGATGGGTGTATGCTTAGATTGTCATGACTTGCTCTGTAGTGAGTGCATCGAGCTCGTAAACATGCCTACTTGATATCTGTTTCAGCATGCTCCAGTTTTCACCAAGTCTGAGAACTGATTATGTTTTGCCATGTTCACATGCTTGCAAATGTATTTTCTGATCCCTTTTGGCTCAAAGTCACTAAGGGACTTTTGTTAAGCTCTTTGAGTAGCTCCATGCCATGCTTTACTTTGCCATGTTCAGGTCCTATAGCATATTGTTTTCATGCTTCAAAGAGTGCTATCTGATCTGAAATTCCAGACAAGTGTTAATTTCACTAAGTCTGAAATCTGTTTGTCAAATGCATTTTTGCCATGCTTGTTTGAACCTGTTAATGGATGAATTGGCCGTAGCTCAGTGCTAGCTTTTTGTTAAGCTTCATGAATGGATTCCTGCCATGTATTTTGATGCCATGTTTGGGTGCTGTAGCATGTTTGTCTTGTTGCATTTAGATGGCTACTTGTTCTAAATCGTAGAACGTGGCCATATTTGAATCGCTTGCCATTTTCAAACCGTAACTCCGATTCCGGCGTTCTTTATATCGTTCTCAAGCGATTTCATCTCATCTTTCTAGTGGCACACTTGGATTTCCAAGTTGAGGCCAGGTTCATTCGTTCCTCGTCAAATCTTGCATATGCATCCCATATTGCATCCCGCATAGCATACCATCTTTGCATCATGTTGTTTGAGTTTGCACGTGGTTGATTGTGTCCTTGTTCCACTCTTGCCGCCCTAGTTTCCGTCATATCGGTGTTATGTTCCCGGATTTTGCATTCCTTACGCGGTTGGGTTATAATGGGAACCCCTTGATAGTTCGTCTTGATTAAAGCTTTTCCACCAATGCCCAACCTTGGTTTTACCATTTGCCACCTAGCCTCTTTTTCCCTTGGGTTTCCGGAGCCCGAGGGTCATCTTATTTTAACCCCCCCCCCCCCCCGGGCCAGTGCTCCTCTGAGTGTTGGTCCACCTGTTAGCTGTCGGTGGCCACCAGGGGCAACTCTGGGCTGGCCTACCCATACCTAAGACAATCTGAGTGTGCCCTGAGAACGGGATATGTGCAGCTCCTATCTGGATTTGTCGGCACATTCGGGCGGTGTTGCTGGATTTGTTTTAACCTGTCGAAGTGTCTTGACGAACCGAGATACCGAGTCTGATCGAAACGTCTCGGGAGGAGGTCTATTCCTTCATTGACCGTGAGAGCTTGTCATGGGCTAAGTTGGGACTCCCCTGCAGGGATTTGAACTTTCGAAAGTCGTGCCCGCGGTTATGGGCAGATGGGAATTTGTTAATGTCCGGTTGTAGATAACTTGAACCTTAACTTAATTAAAATGAATCAACAGTGTGAGTTACCGTGATGGTCTCTTCTCGGCGGAGTCCGGGAAGTGAACACGGTGTTGGAGTAATGCTTGCGCAGGTTGTTCTCTAGTTTCTCGCTCGCGCTTTGCCTCCTCTTCTCGCTCTCTTTTGCGAATAGGATGGCCATCATATATGCTAGTCGCTTGCTGCAGCTCCACATATTTTTCCTTGCCTTACCTATTAAGCTTAAATAGTCTTGATCGCGAGGGTGCGAGATTGTTGAGTCCCTGTGGCTCACAGATTACTTCCAAACCAGATGCAGGGCCTGATGATTCCGCTCCAGATGGCGTGCTTGAGCTCAAGTGGGAGTTCGACGAGGACTCTCAACGATACTACGTGTCTTTCCCTGATGATCAGTAGTGGTGCCCAGTTGGGGTGATCGGGACCGTGTCGCATGTTGGGTTATCTTTTATTTTGGCGCCGTAGTCGGGCCATGAGTGTTTGAATGTTGTAACGTTATTTATGCACTTTGATTGACGTGGCGAGTGTAAGCCAACTATGTTTCTCCCCTTTTATTATATTTATATTACATGGGATATTGTGAAGATTGCCTAACTTGTGACATTACCTTCAATGCGATTATGCCTCTAAGTCGTGCCCTGACACATGGGAGCTATAGTCGCATCGAGGGTGTTACAAATCCCAAGCTTGGTCAATGGAAAAAGGCATTCAAGGCGAACAGAGACGGACCATCCAACCTAGACATGATACTGGACTGACCCTCCAGATTCACGACCACCCTAATAAACCAGCTACTCATACCAACAGAAACTGTTGGGTCCTCAAGTAGGCCGGCAAGCTCAACGCCGAACACAAAGGAAGGGGGCCGCCAGGCAATAGGGACGACAGAGTGGTTCACCAGCGAAATGCCGGGGGCCAGAAGCATTTCCCCCCAAAGAACGATCACATCCGGAGCAGAAATAGTAGTTCGGCTTCCGTTGCCCATCTTATATACCCATTAAAACTATACCGTGCAAACATAACTACGCACTTAAGATACCATGGGCATTGGCGGAAGCGTAATACGGACAAGTCTGCAAGCACTCCGGTAACATTTTTATCTACTTACCTTTTTCTTTCTTCATTACCTCTTAAAAATAGGTGGCACAAAGGAGAAACATTTAAGACCGACTCTATCGGAGTTCTGATCCGTACACTCACCTATGGGGCTACTTCCTTCAAGGGAATCCCTCGCCGAGGACAGGCGGTGCAGATGTGCGACAGGAGGTCCAAAATAACTTTTTGTAGACCACACTCTCTTTTGAGCCTGTAACATGCCTTTTTCCTTTGCCATCGACCCAGGGCATATCAAACAGCCGGGGTCGTGGCCTTTATATATATCAAGTAATCTTTGGCATATTGCTCAGGTCCCAGTTCATATTACCCGCGTCTTTTCGCAAATGAATACGCCTCCTATGGTTGTTTCACAGATATACCCCGGCTTAAACTTGTCAGGGGCTCGGTACGGGAACAATTGAGTTGCTAACAAAGTCTAAACATCTCTTACATCATACTTCGGCGTCGCCGAGTTTGGCCTTATATGCATCAGCTTCGAATCATGTCTTGGGTCAATAGTTGGGTTGCCCGGCTCCTGTGCTTGCTATCCTACGTTCCGCTCTATCGGCTAGGGTAGTAAAGGGAGAACTACTGCGATTGTGCTTCCGGTTCACCTGGCTTAGCACCTCAGTAGAGAAAGCCGAAAACTGACTGTCATGATGCGGCGAGAGCTGGTCAACCACTCGATGACTTATTGGAATCTCTAGCGATTCCTCCATGTCACACGAAGGACCTCTTTTCGGTCAAATATGTACACACATCGTATGAATAAGCCGCATACATACCAGGGGCTATGTCGTAGACCCACCATAAAACTCCTATGGCTAAGTGAAAGTGTTAACGCCCTATAGTCTGGTTGCCTGGTTCGCCGCATTTACACCTCCTTCCGGACCAAGATGTTGGGTCAAGAGTGATCAAATGCTTTTCCGAACACCCCTGTACTTCCTACGAGGGGGCTGAAGCCGACGACTGGAAAACTTTCAGATTATATTAAAACGGCCGCACAGGAGGAACACAAACTTTCAAGCAATATATAAAAACATATTAACTATAAAATTGTCTCGTACAATTCTCATACACCTCACTCGAACATTATGTCTTTCGAGCATTGACCCTCTATCAAGCGGGCGGCCACTAGGACGTCTTCAAAATAATGCTCCGGTTTGTGGTGGTCCTTGCCCTTGGGTGGACTCTTCACCGCAACATCGATGGCCTTCATCTTCCCCCAGAATGTCTTGACTCGGGCAAAGGCCATCCGTGCACCCTCGATGCACACCGATCGCTTCACAGCGTCGATACGTGGCACCGCGTCAACAAGCCGTTGCACCAAGCCGAAGTAACTATTCAGAACAGGCTCAGTCGGCCATAACCGGGTTATGACATCCTTCATGGCAGCGCCGGATATCATATGAAGCTCGGCCCACTAGGACATCTGCTCATTTAGCAACAGGGAGCGCTTCGACGCGCTGAATTGTGACCAGAAAAGCTTCTTTGTTGCATACCCCTCCTGCGCCTGGTAAAACTGTGCCGCATCGAAAGAACTCTTCGGCAAGTCTAAAAAATCATCCAGAGAACTCCACAATTGGTTAAGCTGAGCATACTTCGGATCGTCGAACTTAGTCTGTAGGAAAAATGGCTCACTAGGCGCAATCTCCCTAGCTTGTCGGATCTCCTCACGGGCGGCTCTGGATTCAGACCACGCTTCTCTCACCTCTCGTAAGGCCTTGTCAACTTCAACCGTTTTGGCTTCATTCTCCTTCTCAAGGAGCTCACAGCGTCTAGCAACATCTTTTAGTTCGAGTGCCATCGTGGATATCTTCTCCTTGTCTTGACGTCGAGCAACTCGTTCGGCTTTTAACTCAGCCGATGCCTTTTCGGCAGCCGCATTACTACACCGGGCCTGCTCCTTGGCCCGGGCCAGCTCCGCCCGAAGAATTTCAACGGCGGCAGAACCATCTGTAGCCATGCATATTAGAGTATATAAATTTCAGCATCATGCTTATATCACAAAAATGTATGTGAAGGGACTGCCCCGAATACATACCTTGTGATTCGTCAAGATGCATATTGATTAACGCAATGTCATCCCCGGCCATATCAGGCTTCCATTGCAGCTCGGCAATATCCGTAGTATGGGAAGTAGCCAAGGGGGGAGCAGCCTGTGTTCAAGTTAATCAGATTAGTCCTTGAATATTTCTTCTTGATCCTCTATTCGCCTCCCATGGGAAGCCAACCCGAGTCTCAGGGGCTACTATCTATACATAGGTGTATTTTGTGAATAAAGCACAATTGCACATATTACAGTACAAACCTCGAAGCCTCTTAGTAGGCTCGCAAAGGCCTCATCCAATTCGCTCTTCACGGACTGGACCTTTTCCACCACCGTGCCCATTAAGGTACGATGTTCCTCTAAGACGGACGCCTGCCGCAGCATGTTCTTCAAGATATCCGGCGCCTCTGGGTCTCTGGAGGCTGCCGTAGGAGTACGGCCACCCTTTGAAGGGATCCGTTCATACGTAACCGACTGTATATCGGATCGTCTGGGGCCCTCATTGTTGTTCCCCGGACCCTGGGCCACCGAAGTATCAACTTCGGGTAATGTCTTCATCATCCCTTGCACCACTTGTGGGTCGGGGGAGACCCTCCGTGACGACACCTCTAAGTCGTCCGCCCTATTGGACGGAGAGGCCGGTGGGGGCGTCTCGCTTTCCATCATCTCTGGGAGAGGGTCCCCCGAGGAAGAGGATTGTTGAGGAAGACTACATGCTGAGCTGCAAAAACAAAAAATATATTCCAGGCATTATAAGAAAGGAATGGGACACGTTTAAAACAGCCTTTTTCACTTACAATTTGGCCTGAGGCTTGTCCTCTTCACAAGACTACGCTTCGACGTCTTCCAAGCCTGAGCCACCCACCTGAGGCACCTTGCCTCGCTTAGGGGCCTGCTTCTCCAAATCTTCGAAGGCGGCCCTTCTCTTCCTAGGAGGAAAGGAGACAGTGCCCCCCCTTCACTTTTGTCTTCGGATGAGGGGATTTTTATTCCTCCGGACACAATGTCTGATGAACCTTTGGAATAGGGACCATCTTTGGTCCTCTCACTCTCCGCCTCACCCTCCTTCACAAGCATCTGGTATGGTGCCAGGGCCAGCATCCTTGTTAGAACAGGATTCGCTGGGCCCTCGGGCAGAGGGGCCGAACACATAATTAGTTCCGCCTTCTTTGTCCATCCCTGGAAGAAGATAGCTTGCTCAGTACCATATTATGGTATGCATAATTACAAAGTGTTCGGGAGCCAAGTGCTTACCGGGGTATCCATACGGTTGCAGTTAAGGCCAACATCTTCGGTAGTGTCCGGCCAATGTTTCCGCTTCCCGAGAAATAACTTCCACATCCCTTTGTGTGTGGTGCCCAAGAAGTGTGGGAGGGTTTGTGGTCCTTCTGGATTAAGCTCCCACATGCGGCGAGACCTGCGCTGGCATGGTAGGATTCGGTGGACTAACATCACTTGGATCACGTTGACAAGATCGATGTCTCTCTCAAGGAGGGTCTGGATGCGGCTCTATAAAGTCTGCACTTCATCAACCGATCCCCAGTCCAGCCCCTTGTTGACCCATGATGCAAGCTGTAACGGTGGTCCAGGACGGAATGTGGGTGCAGCTACCCACTTGGTGCTGCGGGGCTCCGTAACGTAAAACCACGCCCGCTGCCAGTAATTCGAAGTTTCAGTAAAAGAACCTTTTGGCCAAGGAGTGCTGGTGAGTTGGCTGATTGTAGCACCGCCGGACTCCACCTGTTCCCTGTCGACTATCTTCAGCCTCACACTGAAGGACTTGAGCCATAAACCGAAGTGTGGGGGGATTCGGAGCAAGGCCTCGCATGTAATGATAAACGCCGAGACGTGGAGGATAGAGTCCCGGGCTAGGTCATGAAAATCTAGTCCGTAATAAAACATTATCCCCCGAACGAAAGGGTGAAGAGCGAACCCTAGCCCACAGAGGAAGTGGGAGATGAATACGACCCTCTCGCCAGATCTGGGGGTCAGAATAACCTGTCCTTGAGCAGGAAGCCTGTGGTGGACCTCTATGGTCAAATATCTGGATGCCCGAAGCTTTGCGATATCCTCCTCCGTAACGGAGGAAGCCACCCATCGGCCTTGGGAGCTGGGTTCGGACATGATGGGGAGGCTTGAAACGATGAAGTCGAACCTTGGGTGCTAGAACTCGAGGTTGGGAAGGCTTGGGAGAGGTTTGGCATAAAAGACGACCCTTGGCTCCTTTATGAAGGCAGTGGGTATTGAACGTCTCCTCCTAAGCCTAAGAATCTGCCTATTCCTAAGGAATCTTTCCCGCAAGACGGTTGGATTACCCACGCTCGTATTGATGAAAATCCCGCAATTAGGGGACACGATCTCTACATCGACAAGACGTGTCAATGACAACCACGCCCCGAAACGTGGAACGGCGGGACGGGAAACGGTTCGAAATAATGACCGAGAAGTGTGACGTCACATTACTAAAGGTTGTCAGCAGATTGGATTCGTAGAATACTATACTCTCTACGGTTGTATGTTACAGGTCCGAACACGATCAATTTGCCCGAATACTATTTTGGAGTTCGGAAGGAGGAACCCGCCTTGCAATGATGAAGACAGCACTACACGACGGATACCTTGTCATTGAAGCCAGGTTCAGGGGTTACTGAGGGAGTCCTGGACTAAGGGGTCCTCGGGCGCCCGGCCTGTTAGCCATGGGCCAGACTGATGGGCTGTGAAGATACGAAGACCAAAGACTGCACCCGTGTCCGGATGAGACTCTCCATGGCGTGGAAGGCAAGCTTGGCGACCGAATATGTAGATACCTTTCTTTATAACCGACCATGTGTAACCCTAGATCCTCCCGGTGTCTATATAAATCAGAGGACTTGGTCCGGATAGGATATTCATGATCATAGCCATACAAGCTAGACCTCTAGGGTTTAGCCATTACGATCTCGAGGTAGATCAACTCTTGTAATACTCATATTCATCAATATCAATCAAGTAGGACGTAGGGTATTACCTCCATAGAGAGGGCCCGAACCTGGGTAAACATCGTGTCCCTTGTCTCCTGTTACCATCGACCTGTTATACCTTAGACGCAGAGTTCGGGACCCCCTACCCGAGATCTGCCGGTTTTGACACCGACAACCCTAACATGGCATATATTCTTAGTCTTCCTCCATGTCCATGTCCTCATCAGGTATAACAGGTGGTGCTAACTGCAGATCTAGTTGTGGCTGCCCCAAGTTCAAATTAGGTAAGTTATGCATATCACCATGCTCATGATGATGCAGTGGCCCAAGGACATGGTTATGTTGGTTTGGATGAAAATTCTCTTGTTGTGGCATTGGATGAGGATTGCCATGTGGATCAATGGGGTCCTCATCTGGTGCTTCTTCCCCCAACATCCTCTGTTGCAGGATCACTACTGGTACTGTCTGAGAATATGTTTGAAAGTCATTTCCTTCTCCAGTAATATGCTAGCTGGAATATCTCCAAGAGCTTCAACTTTGACCTTCACTAGCTGATTCTCTTTAGTGCTCTTGTTTCTCTCCCAACGCATAAGAGTACCGAAGCTCCTAATAGTATTGGCTAGTTCATGCATGCATCTCCTATCAAAAGGAAAGCCACAAAGAAGAAGCCAGACCTCCCCATCTAAAATGAATCTCCTCCAATTCAGGCCCTCATTATGCTTTTGGAAGATCAGATGAACATCAGTGTAAAGATGTGGGCCTTGCTGAATTAATTAATCTCTATCAAAGACATTACTGAGTTAGACATAGGCTTGGCAAAACAGACATGGAATGATCTCTGAAAAACCTTTGTGCGTGATATCAATCAAGAATTCAGGGATTAACTCACGGACATTGGCTAACGGGACCATGAGATTGGGCATCGAAACGATGGCGATAATCACCTATTCTTCGTGCATTGGCACCACTGCACCAGTGGCAACACGAACCCTAGTCGGACGTCCCTCGACCACAATGCTTTGGTGCCCCTCCGGAATGAAAGGATTCGAATCGAAGGGGAAGGACGCCATGGGCTCCAGCAGAGAGTAGTTGTTGCGGCTACAAAGCTGGGTTTTTGGTGGTTTCGAGGTGGGGGTTGGGCACTGGATGGAGAGAGGAATGTAGAGCGGCATCTTGAAGGCGCCCACCTACCGTGGTAGAAGGAAAGCGAAGAGACGGGGGTACTCAAAAGGGATGTGGCACTGACCATGGGTTGACTGCCAGTCAACGCAGGAACAATGGTGACTTGCCTTGTCGAAACTAGCCTGGGAAGTGAATTGTCGGGCCTGGGTGTAGTAGTGGGTTGGGCACTTATGTTTGGATTAGGCTTAGAATAGCAATCTTTTGCAATGTGGCCCCAGTGCTTACACCGGTGGCATTTGATGTGATCAGAGCAGCTAGGCCGAAGATGGCCACATTGTAAACAACGGATGGTTTTGTGGGGTGGGGGCAGAAGGAGCCATTTGAATTGGCTGAATTCCCTCCCTTTGACTATGCCTTGAATGTTGCATGCGCTGATCACGTTGAACTTGAGAACCATCTGAAAGCTGGATGTGATTGGTTGAATGCGATCTATAATCAGATTTTCCCGAGTTTGGGTAGATGGCAGGCGACCTAAGAGTTTAGGCATAAAATTTGAGAGGATGGTTATGGAAAATATGAGTCCATTCGTCCGCTTTTTCCTGCAAATAAAGATCTAATTCCATGTTGGAGTTTGGGCCTCCATCTCCAGAAAGCATAAAGCTGATATTGAACTCAGAGATTGCAATGTTACCTCCATTGATGATAGAGTAGCCCACCTCTTTGGATGAAGTGGAGAATTTGAAAGACCAATTATGAAGTTGTTTCACCTTGTATAATGATGCATTGCCACCAAAGCATGAGAGAGGATTGTGGATGCCGAAGCTTCCGGAAGCTTGATCTTTGATCTTGTGAATTCCGCAAGGAGGTGGAATTCCTCCTCTCCTTCTGGTGAATTGGTGCATACCCCCCATAGATTCCAGATCTTCTCCTCGAACTCTTGGCCTCTCTTGAAGTTGAGTGATGGCAGGGACATGATTGAAAGAGTGTATGTGGTTTGACGAGTTGGGATGGTGAGGGTGGATCGACTGGAGCATTGGATCGAAGAAGCGGCGACTTGTGGTGGCCACCGCGGCCGGAGTGGCCGGGGGCGCGGGCTAGGGCGAGGGGCATATAATGTAGTAGAGAATTATGAGTAGAGAATATATGATGAGACATGTCGTTGTTGAGAGATTATCTTTTACTCTCTTTTTTTACTTAAGAGAAGGCAGATCTTTTTTTCTTCTTCTTATTCCTGCCTCCCCCACCTTAACATTTATGTGCCATTTGTAAGATAACATCATTAGACTGCTAACACGGTGCTTTTGTATTTATTTTTTCATTTAGGATTATTTTTGCTTTACCCAGTTCTTTTTCCTTTCGTCCTAGCTTTTCTCAGATCTCCAACCAAATCAAAACATGCATCGGCGATCAAAGGAACTGCGATCTTTTGGTAGTTGACACCTCATGCACGGTCACATAGGTGGATTGTATTTTTCTCCACCCGGTACTATTCCAATCCACCATTGAGAAGCCAACAGCAACCCCATGAACAATGGAACGGTTAAAAAAATATCGCCCAAGTATCTCCGCCAATATCCTTAAAAAAAGTATCTCCGCCAAAAAGAAAATAAAATCGGCCAAGTACACCTGAAGTCAAGGCTCTCCGCAGCAGCAAATCATGCAACCACGTTCTGATGCATGAACTATCCATCCCACATCTCAAACGAACAACCTGAGCACGACACAGAGGCCTCCGTCCTATCGCTCTGACCCGTACGTCTTATCGCGGACTCTACGTCTCCGACGTCTCATCCAGGGCCAACCGGCCGGCCGCCGGCTGAGCGAGGAAGCAAGTGGCCAACCCGCGCGGCCGGCCCATGTGGCCATCGGCTCTGTAGCCTTGCCTCGCCGCGCCGCGCCGTGGCGCGCCACCGAACACAAGCGTACGCTGGCCACCGGTACACCGGAACTGATCGCCTATCCATCTCGCAGGGCGGAGCAGGAATCAGACCACAGCCTAGCCCCACCGAGAGCGTACGTACAAGCGCTCTCACATGGTGGTGGCAGGGCGCGGCCGTCTCGGCGTAGCCCATCTGTCCGTATGCGTGTCATGTCAATGGAGAAACACCCTGAGCCTGAGCCTGAGCCTGAGGCCGACCCGACCTTCTGTTCTGACAGCAGAGGCGTGAGATGTATTTTAAGTTGATTTTCGGACCACATGAGGTGAGTACCGGACCGTTCTAACTAATCTTCACTTTCAGCGCGTAGCTGTCAGCTGGCGAGGCCCTGTGCATGGGGATGGCGCGCGGGGCACGTCCAGAGGTGTAATGTATCTCCTGCGTAACATATATCGTGCCGGGATTTGGATGTACGTGCACGTGTGTGGTATCCATGCAGCGTCGGGCTCTCTGTCCGGTCACTGGATCGGGAAAATGCGTGTGTCCTATGTTACCAACATGTCCTGTCAGATTGTTGTTCTTGTCTGGAGGCTGATGGGCTTGATGCTGGACAAGACAGGATCATTTGCTACATCGATTGATTTATTCTAAAAAATAATAATCTTTGCTACATCGATCAACATATATACAAAGGAAAAAAAAACTCCCGAAGCAAAAGCAGGCTTCTCCGGGCAATGCGAGCCGTATGTAGGTGGGAAAGTTGTGTCCTGATTTAGTCGACAAAGCAAGTCACCAGATACGTGCAGTTTCAGCTGATCCCTCTCCGGTGTTCACCACACATGTTTCTCTCAACGGGATATTGCATATCTTGTAAACACACCCACCACGACCCACGTCCACGCAAACCCCGAGCGAGCGCGCGCAAACACACACAGAACTTCCCTAAAAAATGAATTTCTAAAGAAAATATACAAACACATTGCGCATACGCTCCCCCCCCCCCCCTTCCCCCGGCAGCCCCGCGCCGCTCATGTAGGGGTGACTCAGGCGGCGCTTACCCTAGTCAGCAACCGGCCGCCCCTTCCTTTCACCTCCCCTCGCCACCATCGGAGGGGGGCGCCGGAACGCCACGCGGCCGTCGGGGAAGATGACCGTGAGGATTTGTCCACCTTACCGCGCGCTGGGGACTTTGGAACCGAGGCGGCGGCCTCAAGAAGTGGCTCTCGGCCAGTGGCCGTCGCAGGTGCTGGCCGCCCCCTTGGCCACACGGGCGGCAAGACGCCGGCGGGTGGTACCTGTGGGGCGTGGTGGCCTCGGGGGCGCCCGTCCCAATCCATGCCTCACGATCTGGTCTCCGACTGTCCTTGGTAGCCGGTGCCGCGTCTGAGGAAAGGGATGGGGAAGTGTGGAGCCTGGAGAAATCCAAGGCCAGATCTTACGACCATGACGACGGCAACGCCTGCTGGCGCCGTCCACTACATATAGGCGTCGTCAAGGTTCTCCATTCTACCTTTGGCCCACTCCTTTGCTCGTGTATCGGGATGAAAACCCAAATCCCTCCGGATTGGGCGGCAGCGACGCTCACAGCGTCGTCATGTTCATGAAGGTGTCGCCTTCGGTGAGCATGGGAAGGTGGTGGGCCCGTCTTGGGTGGGTGGCGTTCAGCGGCAGTCTCAGTCGGGATGTTCTAGGGGAAACCCTAGATCTGGGTTTACCGGATCGGACGATGACGATGTCTTCGGTGTCGTTCTCTCTCCTGGGGGCATCATTTTGGATCAACTGCTGGTTGGAGAGGATAAGAGGATGAGCGGTGTTACATCTATCGCAAGGTCGGCGGCGGATCTCGGTGGCAAGGCGCTGCGGAGTTTTGGGGACTGGCGCGTGTGGATGGATACGCGCAGGTTGGTGGCGTTGTCTGGCGTCGTGGTGGCGTCAACAGTAGGCCTGGCAAAATGGTGATGCATCAGTTTTTGCCCTAGAGAGGGTTCGGCCGAAGACGGCTGCGGTGGCCTCTGAGAGTGCGCCGGACCGGTGTGTGAACTAGTCCCAGTGTGTGACCTAGTCCCGGTGAAGTCTGCTTGGTATTCGGCCCGAATATTCAGCACACATTCATCGTTGGGATAGGAGTAGCAATAGGTGTTGCCTAAATGTTGGCTTCATGCTTACTGGTGTACTATTACTTTGTATGATCTTTGTGAATAATTGATAAAATAGTTGTATGCATCATCCAGATGCAGAGACCGAGGGTATATCCTCATATCCAAAAAAATACATAAAACTAAAAAATGACTGAAAAAATAGAAAAATAAAAATAACAAAACTAAAGAAAATATATACTACTCCATCCGTCTCATAATATAAAAGCGTTTTTAGTAGTATTTTTAAATACGGTATAATCGCAGATGCTCACATGCACTCATATTTATAAACACATGCATGTATATTCTACCCTTATGAGCACCTTCAAAACAATAAATCGGCACATTATCTCAAAACTGACGAAGTCAAGTCGAGTGAACGAATATCACCAGAAATACTGAAATCAATTTAGAAGAAAACTGAGCTAACCATATGGAACCTAACCATTTGAGGTACAGTCAGTTCCTTAAAAAAATATAGCAGGAGTATTGTGTTGTGTAATTTCGTTTTATGGCACACGTTCCAATCAAATATTAGCATTATGCACATGATACAATGCAGAGAACCCCATACGGGCATGCGTATCTTTTCATCCAATCGCTGCGGTGATATTTTTTCATGCATCCTTCGCAAAAATATTCCTTTCAGAATAGTGTCACGCTCACAGCATCTAGAGCCTTCGTGGGCACTGGAGCTGAATCCTTGAACGAAAAGAACGTCAGGAACAAAAGGTGCGGAAGAAGTAGCTGCAATCATTCTGGAAAGGCAGGGAAGAACAAGAATTAAAGAGAGGGAGATGATCAGATCGACGCCATGGGTCGTTGCGACTTGCGACCCTCCACGGTCTTTGGCGCCAGGAGGGATGTACATGAGCGCTCGTCGTGGTGCGCGGCCGCACCGGCCGGCTCGACAACGAGGGCTCCGCCTTTTCTTTTTCTTTTTCGGAAAATTAGGGGCCCGCATTCTCACTGAAGGCAATGCCGCACAAATTATATGCTTCCACGATCGGTCACAGAGATTCACGGCGCAAGGGCTTCTCTACGTGACTACGTCTAGTCCTTTCTTTTATTCTTTCTTTCTTTCTTTCTTTATTATTACTAGCCGATCAAGTTAGTTTCCTTTCTGTTGGAGGAAGTACTACTTAACATCACGCTCGAAGAAAGAAAAGTACGGTACTCGCATGTACTGGAGTGGTATCTGCGGGGCTAGCTATGGTCGTTGTTGTATGCCGACAGGCCAGAGGCGTACGGTCAAGTTGAAAAGACCTCCATGAGATTAATCAAGGAGGCCGGGTGGTGAAAGCCTCAGCCTAGCTAGCGTCTAGGCTCCAGAGACTAACACCGATGGATAGAGCGCGTTGCGGGGTCGAAGGCGTCGGTTTCACAAGGCCTATTTGTCGAAAGAGGTGGGGCGGTACGTAGACAACGTAGCAATTCCTCAGCACATGCATGGCCGCGCGGTGCATGCAATGCAGCACATGCATGTATGAAATCTTTGGATTTACCCCGGCTTGATTTGATCGTACCTCGGTCCTTTTCGTCGCTAACATTATCGCCGGCGCTTATTTTTCTTCTTTTCTGCATAGCTTGCAAAGGCTGTTTGATCTTACCTTCGCCACATCCTTCAGACTGGCTTTCGCGAGGAATCCAGACGCATGAACCACCGGTAATCGCTAGGTTTCCATCGGACGGCTTGAGCTTCACTTCACATGAACTCCAGCACCTGACCCTGATCATGAAGCCACCACCTACAAATACAATTCAGGACGGAACGGGGTGGGAATATCGGTAGACACGCAGCTGCCGAGGCATTAACGGCAGTCGGACACGGGCACATGCGGAATGAGAAAAGCTTGCGGCAGAGACGGCCGCGTTCCGGAATCGGCTTAGCGTCTGGAAAGCAAGACCGCGCCCGCGCCACTCCGGGACGGCGGCTGTGCGCGCACAGCGGCCGCTCCAGTGCGCCAACGTAGGACGTGACGACGGCGGGGCAAGCGGGCTCGCCGTTGCGCCCGCCGAGGCGTCGCCAGGCTTCTCCATTCGAGCCACCCTCGCTCGTGGCTGAAGGGCACGGGCGTGCGTGCAAACAATGCCACTGTCACCCGATCGACGGAATAGTCTCGTTTTTTAAGGATCAGCAGGGGCTCAATTTATTCAATCATCGGTCGTATAGTGGCTCTTGCTCCTTGCTGCATAAACATGTCCTGTGCACTGAAAGCCGGCTCGTTTTTGTGCCCACTGTTCTCTGCTCCAGTCTCTAGCTAGCTAGCCATTATGCATGCGTAGGCTTCAGAGCCGAGTAAGTTTTTTTTTGAAAATCATCGGATCTATTATAAAAATTCACCAGAACTACAAAGCGTCTCAAACACAATAAGAATTACATCAAATTTCTGAGACCATCGAACAACCACTATGGCTGCCAGAACGCATCGCTGTCGACGCTTCCCTATCGAAGGCACCTTGACCTTGTTGTTGACAGTTGGGAAGTCTTCGTGCACGCCCTAAGGACCAACGCCCTGGAGCAGCAGTTGTCGCCGTTGAACTCTTTCATAGATCTGAAGCAGCTGATGCAAAATTTTGTCACATGATGCGAATTCCTAACCTCACCACCCCAAAGAGACGGCAAGAATCTACTCCAGAACTATGTCGACACCATCCAAAGTGCTGAGAAAGTAGTGATTTATAATTGTGTTATAACGTGTTTACTTTTTGTTTCAATGTGAAAATTAGTCACAAATAACAAGAAAAAAAGGTCAAACGATGATACCGTCTGTCCAACCCATTTTTTGGTCGATTTTACCGTTTGGTTAATTAACTTTAATTTCTTTTGTTCTCGTGTCTATTTTTATGCTGCAAAGCCATAAACAAGTGCAGCACAACACATTTCAAGAGCAACAGCAGCTGACAACTGAGGACGTGGTTGACATCGCAATAGATTATGGTAATCAAGCTTTTGCCTACTCTATCATTTGGCTAATCAACTTTTTCTTCTACAGCTTTTTAGGGAAGTAAAAAAAAATCGATCAGGGAAGTAACTTCAGCTCAAGTGCTCAACGCAAGAGCAAACTAGCCTAACCTTCAATTTGCATGTTGTCCGCTTTGTGTTCTCTATAATCTGGACCTACAGCGCGTAGTTCTAGAACAAAGGGCATGTAAGATGACGTCCATAACAAATTTAAAAATAAAATAAAAGGGCATGTAAGTTGCAAGGACAAACTATTTAATGTTACTGCGATTGAAAATGCTACTACTACAATACTTACTCATAAGATAGGTGCGTGCATGCATGCATGCATGCAGTAGTAAGAGTACAAGGCTGAGCAACATTTTAAGCTTGTGCATGAGCTGTGACCGGCTTGCGAGTTCAGTAACAAGCATGCCCAGTACTAGTACTCGTGCTCATACTACCTAGTAGGTCTCCTAGTATACATCTCAATTTACAAAACAGGACCGTGCATATGGTTGCAACGCGCGCATTCGTCGCCGTACGAGCGATGCTCCAGGCTCAACGTCGATTAATGTCATCACATGCACATGCATATATGTCATGTCGCGCGGACCGAAAGCACATGCGGGTGGCCGACGTGATCTCATCTTACCACGGCCCGTTCAGGCCCTGGTAGGCCTCGGCGGCGGCTGCGCCGTTGGGCGGCGCGCGGTGGCCGTTGGCCGCCGCCGCGCGCTCCAGGGACTGCACCTGCGTCTTGAGGAACTTGACGTAGTGGATGGCCTCGTCCAGCATGGACGCGGTGTCCATCTTGGTCCCGCCCGGGACGAGGCGCTGCAGGATGCGGATGCGCTCGCTGATGCGCTCCCGCCGCATCCTCGCCGCCACGCTCTGCGGGTCCGTCGAGATGCGCACGTTGCGGCGCTTCGGCGGGCGCACCGTGTCCGGGTCGATGTTCACCGGCTGCAGCGCCGCGATGCGGAAGATCATCTCCCGCATGGCCGCCGGCCCCGTGGCGCCAGCGCCATCGGGTGGAGGCTGCGACGTCGCCGTGTACTCGGAGCGACGGTGGCTGCCGTTGTAGGGGGCGGAGTTCAGCAGCTGGGAATACGGGTCGTGGTAGGCCCCGCCGGCGTTGGCGCTCGCCGTGTGAGGCGCCGAGGAGAACTGGTGACGAGGGGCTTGCGTGCATGGAGAAGGGGTCACCGGCATGGCGTGGTCAGGGAGCGCGGTGAGCTGCTCTAGCTGCAGCATTGCGTTCATCAGCTCCAGCTGCGCCTCCGGGTGAGAGTTCAGCGTATCGAAGTCCATCCAGAGGTTGTGCCACTCGATCTGTATGAAGATGTGGATGATGAGAGAGGGCAAAAGGGGCGAGGAAGCTAGCAGCTAGCCAGAGCACAGGTGAAAAAGGATGTGTTGCTTAGCTAGTTGCACGCAGAAAGGCGCTATTTATAGGGAATGGGCAGGGTCTAGGGTGCAGGTTCCTTCAGATTTGATTTGACTGGCCATCATCCGTTCCGGGAATGCATACCGGTGTCCCGTTGGCCACTGAGGAGCTGCCACCAGGGTATAGGTAATTTGATTTGAAGGAGTTTTCATGGTATAATTTTTGTAACACATTGTTTATATTTCGGGAAAAGTTTGCTGAAAACAATTCACGCGCCAGCCGCCTCTTTTAAGGCCAACTCCAACGCTAGACCCCAAATAGACGTCGGTTTTGTCCGTTTGGATAAAAAAACGAACGTCTATGTCCGATTTTAGCCGTCCATCTTTTGGTGCATCCAATGGGCCGCCGCATCCGAAATTTCATGTCGGGTTTGGACTTGAGAAAAACCCGATTAAGGCATCGCAAAATAATTTAAAACGGGCAAATATGTTACGATAACTTAATAAAAAGTCCACTAAATCACAGCCGCACATAGAACTTAAGTTGATTTTTTCTAAACATAAAAGGTAGATCTGCAAACCGCCGCCCTAGTTGTCTTCAGGCGCCACCGTCCTTGTTCTCGCCAATCGTGATGAGGTCGATGTAGGGAGGCAACGTCCAGAGGTGGGGTGGTGGCCCACAAACTGAGGCGGGTGCGGCATGTGCAGGTTGTGGTGGTGGCGAGGGTGGTGGTGACCACGGCGCCCACGCAGCCGGCGGTGCTGGTTGTGGTGGCGAGGGCGGGCTGCATGGCACCATGGTTGTCCACGACCACAACTGCCCATACACAGTGTCGGGTTCCACATTGGGATAGCCGGGTGTTCCTCCATCACCTCCTGCTTCACTTCCAACTCCGGGACGTAGACATCATCGGCGGCCGAGAGCGCCATCATCTCCTCCAGCCGCTCCTCCTCCTCGGCAGTCATGGTGGGAGGTGGCGGTGGCGGCGGCGACATGGAGGGTGTTGTAAATATGCCCTAGAGGCAATAATATTATATTTTTGTATTCATAATTAAGAGTTTGTATTCTATGCTATAAGTGTTATGATTCTGAAATATGTGATTCAATGGAAAACTGATATGCACGTGTGGAATGTGATACATTTCCACCGTATCTATAATTTTTTGTTTCATGTTATTATATTGCCAATCTTAGATATTTTATATGCAATTTTATATCATTTTAGGGACTAACCTATTAACTCAGTGCCAGTGCTAGTTGATGTCTTTTGCTTGTTTGGCTTTTCAGAAAATCAGTACCAAACAAAGTACAAACACGATGAAACTTTACAGTGATTTTTTCTGGACCAAAGAGTCCCTTGAACGTTCGGGAGGAGGCCATAAGATCTACGGGACAACGACGAGCTCACACGGCGTGCCACCTGACCTCGTGGGTCGCACACAACTCCGTTTGACCTAACTCCAACTCCATAAATTCCCAAATCTTTTGAAACCAACAGAGAGCCGCCATAAAACACTTTTTCTACCACCGCAAGCTTCTGTTATTTCGCGATCCCATCTGGAAGCCTTTTTCGATCCTCTGCCGGAGGGGGAATCAATCATGGAGGGCTTCTACATCATCCATGCCGCACCTCGGATGACTTGTGAGTAGTTTACCACAGACCTACGGGTCCATAGCTAGTAGCGAGATGTCTTTTCTTCAATACAAAGTTCTCAATGATCTGCATGGAGTTCTATCCGATGTAATCTTCTCTTGCGTTGTTTTTATTGGGATCCGATGAATTGTGGGTTTATGATCAGACTATTCATTAAAAGTAATTGAGTCTTTTCTGAACTTTATTATCCATGATTGTTATAACTTTGTATTTCTCTCTGATCTATCCATTTATTTTGGCCAATTAGATTGATTTATCTTTAGTGAGAGAGGTGCTTTGTAATGGGTTCAATCTTGTGGTGTCCTCACCTCGTGACAGAAGGGGTAGCGAGACACTTATTTGTATTGTTGCCATTAAGGGTAGAACGACGTGGTTCAATCATATTGCTTTGTTTTATTATGTCTACATTATGTCATCATACTTCATGCATTACTCTGTTGTTACAAACTTAATACGTAGAGAGGCGAGCATAGAAATGCTCTCGAAGTGGAGTAATAGTAGTAGATGCAGGCAAGAGTCGGTCTACTTGTCACATACGTAATGCCTATATACATGAACAGTACCATGAATAACATCACATGTATGCGCTTTTCTATCAATTGTCCAACAGTAATTTGTCTACCCACCGTATGACTAGTGAAAACTATGGCCCCGGGTCTACTTTATCATATTACAAAAACCAAAAATACCTTGTTGCAAATTATTATATTATATTTTACTTTGCAATTTATATATCTATAATACGTCTCCATCATATCTACTTTTCCAAACTCTTTTGCCCTTGCTTTGGACTCTAATTTGCATGATTTGAATGGAACTAACCCGGACTGACGTTGTTTTCAGTAGAATTGCCATGGTGTTATTTTTGTGCAGAAGTAAAAGTTCTCGGATTGACCTGAAAATTTACGGAGAATTTTGTTGGAATATATAAAAAATACTGGCGGAAAAAGATACCAGAAGGGGGCCACCCAGAGGCCACAAGCCCTGGGGGCGCGCCTACCCCCCACCCCCAGGGCATGCCTCCCAGGCTTATGGGGCCCCTGGACTGCCTACAACCCTAAATCCAACTCCATATATACCTATTCGGGGAGGAAAAAATCAGAGAGAAGGATTCATCGCGTTTTACAATACGAAGCCACCACCACCTCCTGTTCTTCATCGGGCGGGCTGATCTGGAGTCTGTTCGGGGCTCCGGAGGGTGGAATCCATCGCCATCATCATCACCAACCTTCCTCCATCGCCAATTCCATGACGCTCACCGCCAGGATTTTGTAATTCCTTCGTAGGCTTGCTGGACGGTGATGGGTTGGATGAGATTTATCGTGTAATCGAGTTAGTTTTGTTAGGTTTGATCCCTAGTGTCCACTATGTTCTGAGATTGATTTTGCTATGACTTTGCTATGCTTAATGCTTGTCACTGGGGCCCGAGTGCCATGATTTCAGATCTGAACCTATTATGTTTTCATGAATATATGTGTGTTCTTGATCCTATCTTGCAAGTTGTAGACACCTATTACGAGTTATGATCTGCATACCCCAAGGTGAAAATAATTGGGATTCTTCCCGGTGATGACCGTAGTTTGAGGAGTTCATCTATTCACTAAGTGCTAATTTTTTGATCCAGTACTCTATTAAAAGGAGGCCTTAATATCCCTTAGTTTCCTTGTGGACCCCGCTGTCACGGAAGGATAGGACAAAAGATGTCATGCAAGTTCTTTTCCATAAGCACGTATGACTACATACAAAATACATGCCTATATTATATTGATGAATTGGAGCTAGTTCTATGTCACCCTAGGTTATAACTGCTACATGATGAATATTATCCAACACAATTTGTTGGGAAACGTTGCATGGAAAACAAAAAAAATTCCGCGAACATGCAAGATCTATCAAGGAGATGCATAGCAACGAGACATGAGAGTGTGTCTACGTACCCTCGTAGGCCGTACGCGGAAGTGTTTAGTAACGCGGTTGATGTAGTCGAACTTCTTCGCGATCCAACCGATCGAGTACTGAATGTACGACACCTCTGCGTCCAGCACACGTTCAGCTCGATGACATCCATGCCTTCTTGATCCAGCAAGACGATGAGGTAGTGGATGAGTTCCGACAGCACGACGGTGTGGTGACAGTGATGGTGATGCTATCTCCGCAGGGCTTCGCCTAAGCACTACGAAAATATGACCAAGGGTGTAAGCGGTGGAGGGGGGGGGCACCGCACACGGCTAAGAGATAGTTGTGGTTATGTGTGGCGCCCCCTCCCACATATATATAGGTGGGGGAGGGAGGAGGTAGTCTGGAGGTGCCCCAAGTGGGGCCGAATCCCACTTGGGGTCCTGCCCCAAGCCGCGCCCCCTGCCATGTATGGGTGCGGGAGGAAGGCAGGGGAGGGTGGCGCCCCCCTTTCCTTTCTCACCTGAGGAGGGAAAGGCAAGAGGGGCCACCCCTCCCATTTCCTTCCCCTAGGGCCGGCCGGTCAGGGACGGGGCAACCAACCCCCTTGTGGGCTGGTCTATCCCCCTTGGCCCATTAGGCCCATACACCTACCGGGGGTGTCCGAAACCCCTTCCGGTGACCCGATGACTACCTGGTGCACTCCGAAACTCTTTTGATGTTCGAATATCATCGTCCTATATGTCAATCTTTACCTATGGACCATTCCGAAGCTCCTCGTCATGTCCGTGATCTCATCTGGGGCTCCGAACAACATTCGGTCACCAAATCATATAACTCATATAACACTATATCATCAACGGACGTTAAGCGTGCGGACCCTACGAGTTCGAGAACTCTGTAGACATGACCGAGACACCTCTCCAGTCAATAACCAATAGCGGAACCTGGATGCCCATATTGTCTCCTACATATTCTACGAAGATCTTTATAGGTCGAACCTTATGACAACATACGTAATTCCCTTTGTCCTTTGGTATGTTACTTGCCCGAGATTCGATCGTCGTTATCTTCATACCTAGTTCAATCTCATTACCGGCAAGTCTCTTCTCATTCCGTAATACATCATCTTGCAACTAACTCATGTTGGGGAACGTAGCATGAAATTTCAAAAATATTCCTACGATCACACAAGATCTATCTAGGAGATGCATAGCAACGAGAGGGGGAGAGTGTGTCCACATACCCTCGTAGACCAAAAGCAAAAGCGTTAGGTTAACGCGGTTGATGTAGTCGAATGTCTTCGCGATCTAACCGATCAAGTACCGAACGTACGGCACTGATACGTCTCCAACGTATCTATAATTTTTGATTGTTCCATGCTATATTATCTACTATTTTGGACTATATTGGGCTTTATTTTCCACTTATATATTATTTTTGGGACTAACCTATTAACCGGAGGCCCAGCCCAGAATTGCTGTTTTTTTTGCCTATTTCAGTGTTTCGAAGAAACGGAATATCAAACGGAGTCCAAACGGAATGAAACCTTCGGGAACGTGATTTTCTCGCCGAACGTGATCCAGGAGACTTGGACCCTATGCCAAGGCATCAGAGAGGCGGTCACAAGGGTGGGGGGCGCGCCCCCTGCCTCGTGGGCCCCTCGGAGCTGCACCGACGTACTCCTTCCTCCTATATATACCTGCGTACCCCCAAACGATCAGAAGAGGAGCCAAAAACCTAATTCCACCGTTGCAACTTTCTGTATCCACGAGATCCCATCTTGGGGCAAGTTCCGGAGCTCCGCCGGAGAGGGCCGTCATCACAGAGGGCTTCGACATCATCATAGCCTCTCCGATGAAGTGTGAGTAGTTTACCTCAGACCTTCGGGTCCATAGTTAGTAGCTAGATGGCTTCTTCTCTCTTTTTGGATCTCAATACAAAGTTCTCCCCCTCTCTTGTGGAGATCTATTCGATGTAATCTTCTTTTTGCGGTGTGTTTGTTGAGACCGATGAATTGTGGGTTTATGATCAAGTCTATCTATGAATAATATTTGAATCTTCTCTGAATTCTTTTATGTATGATTGGTTATCTTTGCAAGTCTCTTCGAATTATCCGTTTGGTTTGGCCAACTAGATTGATAGTTCTTGCCATGGGAGAAGTGCTTAGCTTTGGGTTCGATCTTGCGGTGTCCTTTCCCAGTGACAGAAGGGGCAGCAAGGCACGTATTGCATCGTTGCCATCGAGGATAACAAGATGGGGTTTATTTTCTATTGCATGAATTTATCTCTCTACGTCATGTCATCTTGCTTAAGGCGTTACTCTGTTTTTAACTTAATACTCTAGATGCATGCTGGATAGCGGTCGATGAGTGGAGTAATAGTAGTAGATGCAGAATCATTTCGGTCTACTTGTCACGGACGTGATGCCTATATACATGATCATGCCTAGATATTCTCATAACTATGCTCAATTCTGTCAATTGCTCAACAGTAATTTGTTCACCCACCGTAGAATACTTAGTCTCTTGAGAGAAGCCACTAGTGAAACCTATGGCCCCCGGGTCTATTCTCATCATATCAATCTCCATCACTTTAATATTGCTTTGCTTTTTTACTTTGCCTTTACTTTTTACTTTGCATCTCTATACCAAAAATACCAAAAATATTATATCTATCAGATCTCACTCTCGTAAGTGACCGTGAAGGGATTGATAACCCCTATCACGTTGGTTGCGAGTAGCTATCGTTTTTTGCAGGTACGAGGGACTTGAGCGTGGCCTCCTACCGGATTGATACCTTGGTTCTCAAAAACTGAGGGAAATACTTACGCTACTCTGCTGCATCATCCCTTCCTCTTTGGGGAAAACCAACGCAAGCTCAAGAGGTAGCAAGAAGGATTTCTGGCGCCGTTGCCGGGGAGTCTATGCAAAAAGTCAACATACCAAGTACCCATCACAATCCCTATCTCTCGCATTACATTATTTGCCATTTGCCTCTCGTTTTCCTCTCCCCCACTTCACCCTTGCTGTTTTATTCGCCCTCTCTCTATCCTCTCTCTCCTTTTCTGTTTGCCTCTTTTACCCGCTTGCCCTTTTTGTTTGCCCGTGTGTTGGATTGCTTGTTTGTCGCGATGGCTCAACCCAGATTTGGAGATCTTCACCTTAAAAGGTTAGAGGAGATCGAAACCAACGTTAGGAAGTTTATGGTTTTGCAATCTGAGAATAATAATTTCTTTAGAAACGAGCTTAAGGAACAAAAAAGTTGTATGAGTTATATGAATAAAGAGCTTGATGATATGTCTAAAGAATTTGATGGTATAAGATCCCAAATTTCTCGTCTAGAAAAGATGACTGCTGAAATTTCGGATATTCAAGCCACCTTAGTCAATAAGATGGCCGCTAAACCGAATTCCTATGAAAATCAAGATGAAGATCTAAAAGTTATTGATGTGTCTCCTATTAAATCTTTGTTTTGCAATATTAATCTTGATGAAACTGAATATGATCTTCCTTTACCTAGAAGGCGTTCTAAAAATTCGGAGTATTTAGATCTTTATGATGAAATTGATGAAAGTGGGATTGAAAGAAATAAAAATCTAGATGTTGCTAAACCCACTATATTGGATTTCAAGGAATTTAATTATGAAAGTTGCTCTTTAATTGATTTTATTTCCTTGTTGCAATCCGTGCTAAATTCTCCACATGCTTATAGTCAACATAAAGCCTTCACCGAACATATTGTTGATGCCTTGATGCAATCTTATGAAGAAAAACTTGAGTTGAAAGTTTCTATCCCTAGAAAACTCTATGAGGAGTGGGAACCAACTATTAAAATTAAAATTAAAGATCATGATTTTTATGCTTTGTGTGATTTGGGTGCTAGTGTCTCTACTATTCCCAAGACTTTATGTGATTTGCTAGATTACCGTAATTTTGATGATTGCTCTCTAAACTTGCATCTTGCGGATTCTACTATTAAAAAACCTATGGGAAGGATTATTGATATTCTTATTGTTGCAAATAGGAATTATGTTCCCGTAGATTTCATTGTTCTTGATATAGATTGCAATCCTTCTTGCCCTATTATTCTTGGTTGACCTTTCCTTAGAACGGTTGGTGCGATTATTGATATGAAGGAAGGGAATATTAGATTTAAATTTCCATTAAAAAAGGGAATGGAACACTTTCCAAGAAATAAAATAAAATTGCCATATGAAACTATCATGAGAGCCACTTATGGATTGCCTACCAAAGATGGCAATACCTAGATCTATCCTCGCTTTTATGACTAGCTAGGGGCATTAAACGATAGCGCTTGTTGGGAGGCAACCCAATTTTATTTGTATTCCTTGATTTTTGCTCCTGTTTAGTAATAAATAAATTATTTAGCCTCTGTTTTGGTTGTGTTTTTTGTATTTAATTAGTGTTTGTGCCAAGTAGAACCGTTGGGAAGACTTGGGGAAAGTCTTGTTGAACTTGCTGTAAAAAACAGAAACTTTAGCGCTCATGAGAACTGCTGTCATTTTTATTTGAAGAGTGATATTTAGTTAATTCTTTTTGTAGATGATTAATAGATAAATTAATCACGTCCAGAAATTTATTTTATAATTTTTGGGGTTCCAGATATTGCTCTAGCTACAGATTACTACAGACTGTTCTGTTTTTGACAGATTCTGTTTTTCATGTGTTGTTTGCTTATTTTGATGAATCTATGGTTAGTAAAATAATTTATAATCCATAGAGAAGTTGGAATACAGTAGGTTTAACACCAATATAAATAAATAATGAGTTCATTACAGTACCTTGAAGTGGTCTTTTGTTTTCTTTCTCTAACAGAGCTCACGAGTTTTCTACTTTAAGTTTTGTGTTGTGAAGTTTTCAAGTTTTGGGTGAATTCTTTTGATGGATTATGGAACGAGGAGTGGCAAGAGCCTAAGCTTTGGGATGCCCATGGAACCCCCAAGATAATCCAAGGACACCAAAAAGTCAAAGCTTGGGGATGCCCCGGAAGGCATCCCCTCTTTCGTCCACTTTCATCGGTAATTTACTTGGAGCTATATTTTTATTCACCAACATGGTATGTGTTTTGCTTGGAGCGTCTTGTATTATTTTTGTGTTTGTGTATTAGTATGCCACAATCATCTTTGCTGCACACACCTTTTGAGAGAGCCATACATGAATTAAAATTTGATAGAATACTCTATGTGCTTCACTTATATCTTTTGAGCTATGTAGTTTTGCTCTATGTGCTTCACTTATATCTTTTGAGCTATGTAGTTTTGCTCTATGTGCTTCACTTATATCTTTTGAGTGTTGTAATTTTGCTCTATGTGCTTCACTTAGATCTTTTAGAGCACGGTGGTGGATTTGTTTTAAAGAAACTATTGATCTCTCATGCTTCACTTAAATTATTTTGAGAGTCTCTTAATAGCATGGTAATTTGCTTAATAATAATATGCTTGGTATTCAAGATTTGTGAAACTTTCTTTTGAGTGCGTTGAATACTAAGAAAAGATTGAAGCATGATAATTGTTTTGAGATATGGAGGTGATAATATTAGAGTCATGCTAGTTGAGTAGTTGTGAATTTAAAGAATACTTATGTTAAAGTTTGTGATTCCCGTAGCATGCACGTATGGTGAACCATTATGTGATGAAGTCGGAGCATGATTTATTTATTGATTGTCTTCCTTATGAGTGGCGGTCGGGGACGAGCGATGGTATTTTCCTACCAATCTATCCCCCTAGGAGCATGTGCGTAATACTTTGCTTTGATAACTTCAAGATTTTTGCAAAAAGTATATGAGTTCTTTATGACTAATGTTGAGTCCATGGATTATACGCACTCTCACCCTTCCACCTTTGCTAACCTCTCTAATACCGTGCACTTTTCGCCGGTATCATACACCTACCATATACCTTCCTCAGAACAGCCACCATACCTACCTATTATGGCATTTCCATAGCCATTCTGGGATATATTGCCATGCAACTTTCCACCGTTCCGTATCATGACACATTCATCATTGTTATATTGCATATCCCGGTACACCGTCCGAGGCATTCATATAGAGTCATATTTTGTTCTAAGTATCGAGTTGTAATTGTTGAGTTGTAAGAAAAATAAAAGTGTGATGATCATCATTATTAGAGCATTGTCCCAGTGAGGAAAGGATGATGGAGACTATGATTCCCCCACAAGTCGGGATGAGACTCCAGACGAAAAATAAAAAAAGAGGCCAAAGAAGCCCAAATAAAAAAGAGGCCATAAAAAAGAGAAAAGGCCCAAATAAAAATAAAAATAAAAAAATGAGAGAAAAAGAGAGAAGGGACAATGTTGCTATCCTTTTACCACACTTGTGCTTCAAAGTAGCACCATGATCTTCATAGTAGAGAGTCTCTCATGTTATCACTTTCATATACTAGTGGGAATCTTTCATTATAGAACTTGGCTTGTATATTCCAATGATGGGCTTCCTCAAATTGCCCTAGGTCTTCATGAGCAAGCAAGTTGGATGCACACCCACTTAGTTTCTTTTTGAGCTTTCATATACTTATAGCTCTAGTGCATCCGTTGCATGGCAATCCCTACTCACTCACATTGATATCTATTAATGGGCATCTCCATAGCCCGTTGATACGCCTAGTTTATGTGAGACTATCTTCTCCTTTTTGTCTTCTCCACAACCACCATTCTATCCTATAGTGCTATATCCATGGCTCACACTCATGTATTGCGTGAAAATTGAAAAAGTTTTGAAAAAGTTAGAGTATGAAACAATTGCTTGGCTTGTCATCGGGGTTGTGCATGATTTAAATACTTTGTGTGGTGAAGATAGAGCATAGCCAGACTATATGATTTTGTAGGGATAACTTTCTTTGGCCATGATATTTTGAGAAGACATAATTGCTTTGTTAGTATGCTTGAAGTATTATTGTTTTTATGTCAATATAAACTTTTGTCTTGAATCTTTCGAATCTGAATATTCATATCACAATTAAGAAGATTTGCATTGAAATTATGCCAAGTAGCACTCCGCATCAAAAATTCTCTTTTTATCATTTACCTACTCAAGGACGAGCAGGAATTAAGCTTGGGGATGCCTGATACGTCTCCAACGTATCTATAATTTTTGATTGCTCCATGCTATATTATCTACTGTTTTGGACTATATTGGGCTTTATTTTCCACTTTTATATTATTTTTGGGACTAACCTATTAACCGGAGGCCCAGCCCAGAATTGCTGTTTTTTTGCCTATTTCAGTGTTTCGAAGAAACGGAATATCAAACGGAATGAAACCTTCGGGAACGTGATTTTCTCACCGAACGTGATCCAGGAGACTTGGACCCTACGCCAAGGCATCAGAGAGGCGGTCACGAGGGTGGGGGGCATGCCCCCCCTAGGGCGCGCCCCCTGCCTCGTGGGCCCCTCGGAGCTCCACCGACATACTCCTTCCTCCTATATATACCTACGTACCCCCAAACGATCAGAAGAGGAGACAAAAACATAATTCCACCACCGCAACTTTCTGTATCCACGAGATCCCATCTTGGGGCCTGTTCCGGAGCTCCGCTGGAGAGGGTCGTCATCACGGAGGGCTTCTACATCATCATAGCCTCTCCGATGAAGTGTGAGTAGTTTACCTCAGACCTTCGGGTCCATAGTTAGTAGCTAGATGGCTTCTTCTCTCTTTTTGGATCTCAATACAAAGTTCTCCCCCTCTCTTGTGGAGATCTATTCGATGTAATCTTCTTTTTGCGGTTTGTTGAGACCGTTGAATTGTCGGTTTATGATCAAGTCTATCTATGAATATTATTTGAATCTTCTCTGAATTCTTTTATGTATGATTGGTTATCTTTGCAAGTCTCTTCGAATTATCCGTTTGGTTTGGCCAACTAGATTGGTAGTTCTTGCCATGGGAGAAGTGCTTAGCTTTGGGTTCGATCTTGCGGTGTCCTTTCCCAGTGACAGAAGGGGCAGCAAGGCACGTATTGCATCGTTGCCATCAAGGATAACAAGATGGGGTTTATTTCATATTGCATGAATTTATCTCTCTACATCATGTCATCTTGCTTAAGGCGTTACTCTGTTTTTAACTTAATACTCTAGATGCTTGCTGGATAGCGGTCGATGAGTGGAGTAATAGTAGTAGATGCAGAATCGTTTCGGCCTACTTGTCACGGACGTGATGCCTATATACATGATCATGCCTAGATATTCTCATAACTATGCTCAGTTCTATCAATTGCTCAACAGTAATTTGTTCACCCACCTAGAATACTTATGCTCTTGAGAGAAGCCACTAGTGAAACCTATGGCCCCTGGGTCTATTCTCATCATATCAATCTTCATCACTTTAATCTTGCTTTGCTTTTTACTTTGCCTTTACTTTTTACTTTGCATCTCTATACCAAAAATACCAAAAATATTATATCTATCAGATCTCACTCTCGTAAGTGACCGTGAAGGGATTGGCAACCCCTAATCGTGTTGGTTGCGAGTAGCTATCGTTCTGTGCAGGTACGAGGGACTTGAGCGTGGCCTCCTACTGGATTGATACCTTGGTTCTCAAAAACTGAGGGAAATACTTACGCTACTCTGCTACATCATCCCTTCCTCTTCGAGGAAAACCAACGCAAGCTCAAGAGGTAGCATGTAGCTTCGAGTTCAGCACATGTTTAGCTCGATGACGTCCCTAGAACTCTTGATCCAGCAGAGGGTCGAGGGAGAGTTCCTTCAGCATGATGGCATGGTGACGGTGATGGTGATGTGATCCGTGCAGGGCTTCGCCTAAGCACTACGACGCTATGACCAGAGGAGTAAACTGTGGAGGGGGGCACCACACACAGCTAAGAGAACTACTGGTATGCCTTTGGGGTGCCCCTTGCCCCCGTATATAAAGTAGGGGAGGGGAGGCCGGCCGGCCCCTAGGGGTGCGCCAAGTGGGGGGAGTTCCACTAGGACTCCTAGTCCTAGTCGGCTTCCCCCTTCCTTCCAACGGAGAGGGGGAAAGGGGAAAGAGGGGAGAGGGAGAAGGAAAGGGGGGTGTCAGTGTCAAAACCGGCGGATCTCGGGTAGTGGGTCCCAAACTGTGCGTCTAGGCTAGATGGTAACAGGAGGCAGGGAACACGATGTTTTACCCAGGTTCGGTCCCTCTTGATGGAGGTAAAACCCTACATCCTGCTTGATTAATATTGATGATATAGGTAGTACAAGAGTAGATCTACCACGAGATCAAGGAGGCTAAACCCTAGAAGCTAGCCTATGGTATGATTGTTGTATATGGAGTTGATTGCCTACGGACTACAACCCTTCGGTTTATATAGACACCGGATAGGGTTAGGGTTACATAGAGTCGGTTACAATGATATGAGATCTTGAATATCCGCATTGCCAAGCTTGCCTTCCACGCCAAGGAAAGTCCCATCCGGACACGGGACGAAGTCTTCAATCTTGTATCTTCATAGTCCTGGAGTCCGGCTGAAGGTATAGTCCGGCTACCCGAACACCCCCTAATCCAGGACTCCCTCAGTAGCCCCTGAACCAGGCTTCAATGACGACGAGTCCGGCGTGCAAATTGTCTTCGGCATTGCAAGGCGGGTTCCTCCTCCAAGTCCTTCATAGAAGATTGTAAACACCAAGAGTAGTGTCCGGCTCTACAAAATAAGCTTCCACATATTGCCATAGAGAGAATAATATTAACACAAATCAAATCTGCTGACGTATTCCGCAGTGCGTCATCACACTACAGCCAAGTCCTTCACTCGAATCGTTTTCACTTTTCCACCTCAGCGTGTTTTGCGAGGCGGTTTCCTTGGCACGTCTTGTCAAAGCAGAGATCGTGTGCCCCCCTTTTACGGGATTCTCATCAATACGGACGTGGGTAATCCAATCGTGCCCGTTAGCATGTTTTCTCGATTAAAGGCGAGTCCCAAACGGTTACGGGGAGGGCTCCTGGTATTCAACCCCTTATAAAGAGACCAGGGCCTTACTCCTTTTCTCCAATCCCAAAACAAGTTCGCCCATTGCCTCGAGTTCCAACACCCTAGGCTCCAGATTCTGGGTGCCTCAGACCTTCGACAATGTCCGGTTCCGACCTTCAAGGCCGATGGATGCCCTCCTCCGTCACGAAGGAGGACGTGCTAAAGTTGAGAGAGGCTAAGTTCTTGACCGCCGAAATTTCGCACAGGTTGCCTGCTCAAAGGCAGGCTATCCCCAGTCCACAGCCCGGTGAGAGCGTAGTGTTCGTGTCTCACTTCCTTCGGGGGTTAGGCTTCCCGATGGACCCCTTTGTGAGGGGACTGCTATTTTATTACGGGCTGGAATTCCACGACTTAGCTCCGGAGTCCATCTTCCATATCTCCTCGTTTGTCGTTGTATGCGAAGCGTTCCTCCGTGTTACCCCTCACTTCGGATTATGGCTCAAGACTTTCAAAGTGGAGCCGAAGATGATCAAGGGACGGCACGCAGAGTGCGGAGGCACTGTTATAAGCAAAAATGTTGATGCTCCATGGCCCGAGGGCTCTTTTCAAGAGGAGCTAGGCTTGTGGCAACGAGAGTGGTTTTATATCACCGTTCCCTGGAGCGCCAAGTGGGTGGCGCTTCCTGCCTTTTGCTCAGGTCCCCCACCACGGCTAGCATCATGGGTTAACAGAGGGTTAGATTGGGGTTTGCCCAAAGACGTGCCCCTGTTACAGGGCCGAATTAAGGATCTCTTGGAAGGAGACCTCAGCTTGGTCAAGGTGACGCAGGTCATGTTGATTCGCCGAATATTGCCCGGCAAACGTCGCCCCCTTCGCATGTGGGAGTTTAATCCAGAGGGACCGCGAGCTCTCCAGAACTTTATGGGCGCAACGCCCGCGGAGATGTATAGACTGTTCTTCGGATCACAAGAGATGTGTCCGGATTTAACCGAGGACGCAGGCCTAAGCTGCAATCGCCCGGATACTCAAGTAAGCAACCTTGTGCCCGGACCTCCTATCCGTATAATTGTCATAAACTTGCCCCTAAAAGAGCCGTCCTTTTAAACAGGAGTGGATAGCGAAGGCGAAGCTGATCAGGTGTCCGGCTCCCCTTCCTGAAACCAGGCCGGATCCCGTGCTAGTCAGGATGCTGGAGATAATGCCTTTGGAGGGAGAGGACAAGGAAGCTATGGCTCCTCGAAGGAGGCTTCTCCGAAGGGAGGAACCGACAATTCCTCTACTAAGGGGAAGAAGAGAGCCGCCTCTGACGACACGGAAACCATGGCCTCGAAACGGGGGAGAAAATCCTCGTCAGAGGGTCCGACGCCGGGGAGTTCCTCGGCCGGACTACGCCCTCAAGGGGATCCGCCCTCCAGCGAGCCGTAAGTGGAGAAAAGATTTTCCTTTTGAGGGATGAGGGAAGTCCTTGATTTATATCTGAGAAGATTAACCAAACCTTTATCTTGTAGCTCGGACCTCAGCCCTTCTCAGCAGAGCTCGTCTTCGGGGAATCTCCTTCCGGAGATGATGGAGAGCAGGACGCCTCCCCCTGCCGTGCCGCCTAGCAAGGCGGGCGACCCTGAGGTGTCGTCGCGGAGGGTTTCTCCAAATCTGGCAGGGGCGGAAGGTGGCTATGCACCCCCCGAGGTTCTCCACGTCCGGCCTTCGAAAGAGGTCATGGGACGAGCCCGGCACCGTCTGGTGCTCGGCCGGAGGAGCTAAAGATTCTGCTGGGGCGAGCTTCTATCTCAGAGGAGCACCGCACATTGATGGGCATGGTGATTGAAAGGATTTCATCCGTAGAGAGCAGATTGTATGAGGCCGTCAAAATTTTACTGACGGGTTTCGAGGTACATTAGATAATGTATACTTCTGTCAGTTGCGCATGAATAAGACGCGCCCTGTGTAGATAGTAGCCCCTGAGACTCTGCGCGTCATCAAGAAATGACGGCACGCGGAGGATCATAATCCCAGGTCTAAGATGTCGCCTTTGAATGTAGGCGGCAGGGTGTCCGGAATCGAGCCGAACTGACGATTTTGCCGAACTAAAGCGGCAACTGGACGTGGCAGATGCCGACATCACGCTTGTCGATAAGCGGCTTGATGAGGCTCAAGGTATGTAATTCCTCGGGCGGCATCAGGTAAGAACAGTTTTATGCCTGTGTCTTACGATGTGTGTGCTTGACGCAGATGGTGCGGCCTCCGTGGAGAGTCTTAGGGCAGAACTTGCCCGAGCTAAAGAACAAGCCAACGAAAGTGATGCGGCCACCAGGAAAGCCCTTGAAGAGCTAAGAGCCGAACAGGCTGCTCATTGCCGAAGCAAAGAAGAGATGGCCGAGATGGCCGAAAAGTTAAAAAGCGCTACAGACCGTTACAGACTTCTTGAAAAAGAAGACCAGGCGAAACAGACGGACTTAGAGAAGGCCGTTGCCAATGCCAAGGATGCGCGCTCTGCGATGAGAGCTGCGAAGGAGGAGCTGCGTCAGGCCGAACAGATTGCGGCTGGAAAGCCCTTTATGCTGCGAAGGAAATTTTGTGATCCGAAGTTTGCTCCGTTGGACCGGATGTGGAGTGTGGAGGATACCTATCTGGACTTGGAAGCGAGTGCTGCTGATGCGACCGAACACTTTCGAGATCAGAAAGATCGCGAAGTGGAAAAGCTTTTCTGGTCACAGTTTCACAATCCAGAGCATCCAGGCAGTGGATGATCGTTTGGCTCAATGGGCCGAACTGAATAGGTTGTCTGGACTCGCCATGAAGTACGTCATGGGTCACCTGTGGCCGGGGAGATCGGAGCCGAAGAGTTATTTCAGCTTGGTGCAGCAATTCCTTGACGCAGTGCCGCGTATAAATGCAATGAAGAGGTCATCATGCATAGAGGGCGCTAGGATGGCTCTTGCCCGTGTTAAGACATACTGGGCAGAGATGGAGACCATCGTTGTTGCGTCCCGAGATTCGGACAAAAGCCGAGTATCTTTCGAGCACTATTTTCAGGAAGTTCTTGAAGGCGCTCGTGTAATAGGGACGCAGTGCCCGAAAGATGCTATGTTATGATAGCATATGTAATTATAAAGTAATATTTTGATAAACTGTAGTGGCCTTTTTTATACTTGTGCCTCCAAGTATTGGGAACACCTCCTGTGCGGCCGGTTTAAGATATATATATATATATATATGTATATATATATATATGTATATATATATATAGAATCTGAAAGATGGCAGTCGTTGGCTTCAGCCCCCACGCACATAGTGCAGGGGTGCTTGTAGAAGACGCATTTTCACACTTAACCCAACGTCTTGGTCCTACAAAGGAGGTGATAGCGCAGCGGGCCAGGCAACCTCACTATAATGCTTTAACACTTTCACTTAGCCATAGGAGTTTGACAGTGAGACTATTTAGGTAGCCCCTTGGTGGCAACTGCGCTCGTCCGAGTTCGGGGCGCGTATGTGCCTAACCGGGAAGCGGCCCTTCGTTAAAGCGGAGGAATCCGATAGATTCCGATAGGTCATCGAGTGGCTGACCAGTCTCACGCTACATCATGACAGTCAATTTTCGGCTTTCTCTATTGAGGTGCTCGCCCGGCCGAACCGGGGCACAATCGCAGTAGTTCTCCTGGTGCTACCTTAGCCGATAGAGCGGAACGTAAGGTAGCCGAACTCAGGAGCCGGGCAACCCAACATTTGACCAAAGACATGATTCAGAGCTGATGCATATAATGCCAAAACTCGCGATGCCGAACACTCCCTAAGGTGTTCGGTCTTTATGAGTGCGGGCAAAACAACACTCTTTATTAAAAAAGCCCCTAGTGTCCAGGTACGTGCAAAAATTCTGACGTGGCCACATGCCAAGACGCCAGCCTCCTCCTTGGTTATATCAGAAAGAAAATAACCAGGGGATGTGTAGCAACAAGAGACAGTAAAAAAGGTTTACGCAGGGTCTTAATCTGAAAAGAATCCTTTAGGACGGGTCCCTACTGCACGTCTGTGCCTGTGTCTCCGTTGTGCCGTATCCTGGACGGGCTCCGCACGACGTTCATCTGTAAAAGAGAGGAACTGAGTTGAAAACGGGTCGTGCCGAAAAAGTATAAAATAAGCAAAATATAAAGTAAGATATATAAGATTGAGCTTTATTGTCTCTTATTGTATATGCGTGGAGCCCCTAGTTCGGGGGTATATGGCTTCTAGGCCTGCATCAATGATGATTTTGCACCGAACTCGTCTATCCGTGTTCGTGGTCTTGAATGACCTATTTTGAAGTTTTTTTTGGCCGATGAGGCCATTTTGCTGTGGGGCTGTCAAAGCGGCCGCACAGTCCTTCGCTTGGGGAGGCACACTTTAGTGCTTCCCCTTCAAAGAGATGATGCCTCGTGGACCGGGCATCTTAAGCGTAAGAGATGCATAATGCAGTATTGCGTTAAAGCGAGCGAAAGCTTCGCGTCCCAGTAGTGCTTGATAGCGACTTGAGAACGGGACGATATGGAAGGTCAGCTTTTCGCGGCGGAGGTTATCGGCAGAGCCGAATATGACTTAGAGCCGGAGAAAACCCATACAATGGGTGTCCGGACCAGGTATTACTCCTTGAAAGGAGGTTTTGCTGCGGCGGATTCTTGCTGGGTTTATCCCCATGTGCTGGATTGTATCCTGATATATCAGGTTTAGTCCACTGCCGCCGTCCATAAGGACATTTGAAAACTGGAGTCCGCCAATTATTGGATCGAGTATCAAGGCAGTCCAGCCTATATTCTTGATATCTCTAGAATAATCTAGCTGATCGAAGATGATCGGTTTTGACAACCAGTGGCAGGACCCTTTGGGGATGGGCCGTGTGGTGCGTACCTTTACGGGTGCCGCACGTTTTGTTATGTGAAGTGAGTTCACTGTTTTTACTTCTTGTGGGAAGTTCTTTTGTTTCCTGGTGCTCTGCTTTTGGGGTTCGTCCTCGTCTTCGCTTGGTGTGTCGAGCCCCTTGTGTTCGGCATTGAGTCTGCCGGATTGTTTGAAAACCCAACAGTCTCTGTGGGTATGGTTAGCAGGCTTCCCGGGAGTACTGTCTATCTGACATATCCTGTCCAGGACTTTATTTAGGTTGGATGGATCGTCCCTGTTATCCCGGGGGGGGGGGGCGATTTTTACTGATTTTGTCGTGAGCCTTTGAATCCGGCATTGACTGCCGTGCTCTTCGGACTTTTGTCCTTAGTCCAACGACGGTCCTTGTTGCGTCGCGGTTTTCCGTTTCCATCCCTAGTTTCGGATGTACTTGGGTCGCTGGGGCTGCACCTTGCCAACCAGCTGTCCTCCCCTGCACAAAAGCGGGTCATGAGGCTTGTTAGTGCGGCCATTGTTCTTGGCTTTTCTTGGCCGAGGTGTCTGGCGAGCCATTCATCTCGGACGTTATGCTTGAACGCTGCTAAGGCTTTGGCGTCCGGATAGTCGACTATCTGATTCTTTTTAGTGAGGAATCTATTCCAGAACTGCCGAGCTGATTCTCCGGGTTGTTGAGTTATGTGACTAAGATAGTTTGCATCCGGAGGGCAGACATAGGTCCCTTGAAAGTTTGCTCGAAAAGCATCCTCGAGCTCTTCCCAGCTTCCAATTGTGTTTTCGGGAAGGCTTTTAAGCCAATGCCGGGCTGGCCCTTTAAGCTTAAGGGGTAGATATTTTATGGCGTGGAGATCATCTCCTCTAGCCATGTGTATGTGGAGGATATAATCCTCGATCCAAACTCCAGGGTCTGTTGTTCCATCATATGCCTCTATGTTTACGGGTTTGAATCCCTCTGGGAATTCATAGTCCAGGACCTCATCGGTGAAACATAGGGGGTGCGCGGCACCCCTATATTTGGGTGTGCCGGATTCTGATGATGGCTTCATAGCGTTGCTTACGAGAGCTTGCTTTCTTGGCCCATAAATGGACCTGACTGGGCCATGATGCAAATCCTTAAGTGGGTCGCATGCCGATTTAGGTGCGGCGCCGCTTGCCGCTTTATGGGGTCATCTATCCGACCGTGTGGCTTTTTCATTTTTTGAATGCGAGGGCTCTAGGGCCTCTTCATCGAATTCAGGCAGTAGCCTTCTTTTCGGATAGCTTTTAGTGCGGCGACTGTCGCCGTACTTATCTGTGGTATTGATTACTTTGCTCCATCTAATCTGGAGTGCATCTTTCGCTGTTTTTAGCTTCCGCTTCTGCTTTTTTAGGCTGCGTGCAGTTGCAACGAGCCTCTCGTGGAGATTCTTCTGCTCCATAGGTTTATTCGGCGTGAGGTCGTCCGGAATGCCGTTTTCGCCAGAGGAGGGATGTTCGGTTTCTCTATCCGTGTTGCCCTGTTCGGACGGTTGCTCTAAGGCCTGTTCATCGTCTACCGGCTCGTCCTGCTCTATGGCTGGGTTTTTGTCGAGGCGGGGCTTGGGTCGGTGTTTACGCCGACGCTTTGATTGCTTTTCGGGGGGTTGATCTCCCGTCCCATCCCCTTTTTCCTCGTTGTCGCTTCCTTTAGGGGTATCCACCATATATATGTCATATGACGAGGTGGCCTTCCAGCGCCCTACAGGTGCTGGTTCCTGTTCGTCTCCTACATCGTCGTCCATGCCGTCGATGTCTTCGGAGCTGAAGTCAAGCATGTCGGTTAGATCATCGATAGTGGCTACAAAGTGGGTGGTGGGTGGGCTTTGAATTTCCTCATTGCCCGTATCCCACCCTCGCTGAGCGTAGTCCGGCCAGGGCTCTCCTGATAAAGAGAGAGACTTGAGAGAATTCAGGATGTCGCCAAAAGGCGAACGCTGGAAGATGTCTGCGGCGGTGAACTCCATTATCGGCGCCCAATCGGATTCGATTGGCAGGGGCGCGGGGGGTTCGGAGTCCGGGGAGGAGTCCGGATCCTCGGAGTCATGGGTCGTGCAGAGTGCGGGGTTAGCGTTCGGCTCGATCGCTTTTGGGATCGTAGCCCCCGAGGTGACGTCCAACCGCTCATCCTCGATTGACGCAATAGGCTCTGAGTTAGGGGTCGGAACCGATGCGTGTGCGGCCTCCAGGACACTGTCCAGAGGCAGAGCTAGGTCATGCCCCTCGAGATAGTGCGGCGCGCTTGGCCGTGGCTCGAACCCGTCGAAGATCAAGTCTCCGCGGATGTTAGCCGTGTAGTTTAAGCTTCCAAACCTGACTTGATGGACAGGGGCATAGCTTTCGATCTGCTCGAGGTGGCCAAGCGAATTGGCCCGCAGAGCGAAGCCGCCGAAGACGAAGATCTGTCCGGGGAGCAAAGTCTCACCCTGGACCGCATCGTTGTTGATGATCAAAGGAGCCATCGGGCCTAAAGGCGACGACACAGAGGAACTCTTAATGAAAGCACCAATGTTGGTGTCAAAACCAGCGGATCTCGGGTAGTGGGTCCCGAACTGTGCGTCTAGGCCGGATGGTAACAGGCGGCAGGGAACACGATGTTTTACCCAGGTTCGGGCCCTCTTGACGGAGGTAAAACCCTACGTCCTGCTTGATTAATATTGATGATATAGGTAGTACAAGAGTAGATCTACCACGAGATCAAGGAGGCTAAACCCTAGAAGCTAGCCTATGGTATGATTGTTGTATATGGAGTTGATTGCCTACGGACTACAACCCTCCGGTTTATATAGACACCGGATAGGGTTAGGGTTACATAGAGTCGGTTACAATGATAGGAGATCTTGAATATCCGCATCGCCAAGCTTGCCTTCCACGCCAAGGAAAGTCCCATCCGGACACAGGACGAAGTCTTCAATCTTGTATCTTCATAGTCCTGGAGTCCGGCTGAAGGTATAGTCCGGCTACCCAAACACCCCCTAATCCAGGACTCCCTCAGGGGCCCCCGCCCCCACCCCTTGTCCAATTCGGACTGCTAGGGGGGGTGCCACCTCCTGTGGCCTGCCTCCTCCTCTCCACTATGGCCCATGAGGCCCATTAACTTTCCCGGGGGGTTCTGGTAACTTCCCGGTACTCCAAAAAATCCCCGAACCTCTTCGGAACCATTCCAGTGTCCATATACAACCTTCCAATATATGAATCTTTACCTCTCAACCATTTCGAGACTCCTCGTCAGGTCCGTGATCTTATCTAGGACTCCGAACAAACTTCGGTCACCAAAACCCATAACTCATAATACAAATCATCATCGAACGTTTAAGCGTGCGGACCCTACGGGTTCAAGAACTATGTAGACATGACCGAGACACATCTTCGGTCAATAACCAATAGCGGAACCTGGATGCTCATATTGGTTCCTACATATTCTACGAAGATATTTATCGATCGAACCGCAATAACAACATACGTTATTCCCTTTGTCATCGGTATGTTACTTGCCTGAGATTCGATCGTCAGTATCATTATACCTTTATCAATCTCGTTACCGGCAAGTCTCTTTACTCGTTCCGTAGTGCATCATCCCGTAACTAACCCATTAGTCACATTGCTTGCAAGGCTTATAGTGATGTGCACTACCGAGAGGGCCCAGAGATACCTCTCCGCTACTCGGAGTGACAAATCCTAATCTTGATCTATGCCAACTCAACAAACACTTTCGGAGATATCTATAGAACATCTTTATGATCACCCAATTACGTTGTGACGTTCGATAGCACACAAGGTATTCCTCCAGTATCCGGGAGTTGCATAATCTCATACTCAGAGGAATGTGTATTTGACATTAAGAAAGCAATAGCAATAAACTGAATGATCAATATGCTAAGCTAACAGATGTGTCTTGTCCATCACATCATTCTCCTAATGATGTGATCCCATTATCAAATGACAACACATGTCTACGGTTAGCAAACATTAACCATCTTTGATCAACGAGCTAGTCTAGTAGAGGCTTACTGGGGACTCGGTATTTGTTTATGTATTCACACATGTATTTAAGTTTCCGATCAATACAATTGTAGCATGAATAATAAACATTTATCATGAATAAGTAAATATAAAATAACAACTTTATTGTTGCCTCTAGGGCATATTTCCTTCAGTCTCCCACTTGCACTAGAGTCAATAATCTAGATTACATTGTAATGAATCGAACACCCATGGAGCCTTGGTGCTGATCATGTTTTGCTCGCGGAAGATGCTTAGTTAACGGGTATGCTACGTTCAGATCCGTATGCATTTTCTAAACTTCTGTGTCTCCATCCTTGACCTTTTCACGAATGGAGTTGAAGCGTCTCTTGATGTGTTTAGTCCTCTTGTGAAACCTAGATTCCTTCGCCAAGGCAATTGCTCCAGTATTGTCACAAAAGATTTTCATTGGAGCCGATGCACTGGGTAATACACCCAGATCGGATATGAACTCCTTCATCCAGACTCTTCATGAGCTGCTTCCAAAGCAGCTATGTACTCCGCTTCACAAGTTGATCCTGCCACGACGTTCTGCTTGGAACTGCACCAACTGACAGCTCCACCATTCAATATAAACATGTACCCGGTTTGTGACTTAGAGTCATCCAGATCAGTGTCGAAGCTAGCATCAACGTAACCATTTACGACGAGATCTTCGTCATCTCCATAAATGAGAAACATATCCTTGGTCCTTTTCAGGTACTTCAGGATGTTCTTGACTGTTGTCCAGTGATCCACTCCTGGATTACTTTGGTACCTCCCTACCAAAACGATGGCAAGGCACACATCAGGTATGATACATAGCATATCATACATGATAAAACCTATGGCTGAGGCATAGGAAATGACTTTTGTTTTCTCTCTATATTCTGCAGTGGTCGGGCTTTGAGTCTGACTCAATTTCACACCTTGTAACACATGCAAGAACCCTTTCTTTGACTGATCCATTTTGAACTTCTTCAAAACTTTATCAAGGTATGTGCTTTGTGAAAGTCCTATTAAGCGCCTTGATCTATCCCTATAGATCTTGATGCCCAATATATTAGCAGCTTCATCGAGGTCTTTCATTGAAAATTCTTATTCAAGTATTCTTTTATGCTAGCCAGAAATTTTATATCATTTCCAATCTATAATATGTCATCCACATATAATATCGGAAATGCTATAGAGCTCCCACTCACTTTCTTGTAAATACAGGCTTCACCATAAGTCTGTATAAAACCATATGCTTTGATCACCTCATCAAAGCATATATTCCAACTCCGAGATGCTTGCACCAGTCCATATATGGATCGCTGGAGCTTGCACACTTTGTTAGCACCTTTAGGATCGACAAAACCTTCTGGTTGCATCATATACAAATCTTCTTTAAGAAATCCATTAAGGAATGCAGTTTTGACGTCCATTTGCCAGATTTCATAATTATAGAATGCGGCAATTTCTAACAAGATTTAGACTGACTTAAGCATCGCTACGGGTGAGAAGGTCTCGGCATAGTTAACTCCTTGAACTTGTTGAAAACATTTCACGACAAGTCGAGCTTTGTAGATGGTGAAATTTAAATTAGTGCCTGTCTTCTTCTTGAAGATCCATTTATCCTCAATGGCTTCCCGATCATCAGGCAAGTCCACCAAAGTACACACATTGTTCTCATACATAGATCCTATCTCAGATTTCATGGCCCCAAGCCTTTATCAGAATCTGGGCTCATCATACCTTCTTCATAGTTCATAGGTACGCCATGGTCTAATAACATAACTTCCAGGACAGGATTACCGTACCACTCTGGTGCGGAACGTGCTTTGTTCGACCTACAAGGTCCAGTAGTAACTTGATCTGAAGTTTCATGATCATCATCATTAGCTTCCTCTCTAGTTGGTGTAGGCATCACAGGAATGGATTTCTCTGATGTGCTAGTTTCCAATTCGAGAGAAGGTACAATTAATTACCTCATCAAGTTCTACTTTCCTCCCACTCACTTCTTTCGAGAGAAACTCCTTTAGAAAGGTTCCATTCTTGGCAACAAAGATCTTGCCTTCATATTTGTGGTAGAAGGTGTATCCAATTGCTTCCTTAAGGTATCCTATGAAGACGCACTTCTCCGATTTGTATTCGAGCTTATCAAGCAAAAGCCTTTTGACATAAGTGTCGCAACCCCAAACTTTAAGAAACGACAGCTGATACGTCTCCAACGTATCTATAATTTATGAAGTATTCATGCCTTTATATTATCATTCTTGGCTGTTTTACAGTCATTCTATAGCAACTTTATATATTTTTTGGGATTAGCCTATTGACCCAGTGCCCAGTGCCAGTTGTTGTTTTTTGCTTATTTTTTACATTGCAGGAAATCAATATCAAATAGAGTCCAAACACCGCGAAACTTTTTGGAGATTTTTTATGAACCAGAACACCCAGGATGGGCCAGAGCAGCACCTGGGGGTGCCCTGAGGGGGGCACAACCCACCAGGGCGCGCCTGGGGGCCCAGGCGCGCCCAGGTGGGTTGTGCCCACCTCGATGGCCTCCCGCACCCCTCTTTACCCCATAAATTCACAAATATTCTGAAAACCCTCGGGGTTACCCTAGATCAGAAGTTCAGCCGCCGCAAGGCTCTATAGCCACCGAAAACCAATCTAGACCCCGTTCCGGCACCCTGCCGGAGGGGGGAATCATCTCTGGTGGCCATCTTCATCATCCCGGCGGCTACCACGATGAGGAGGGAGTAGTCCACCCTCGGGGCTGAGGGTTTATATCAGTAGCTATGTGTTTAATCTCTCTCTCTCTCTATCTATCTATCTATCTCTCGTGTTCTTGATATGTCATGATCTTGATGTATCGCGGGCTTTGTTAATATAGTCGGATCATATGGTGTTTTCCCCTCTCTATCTTGTTCTGATGAATTGAGTTTTTCCCTTTGAGATTTCGTTGTTATCGGATTGAATACTTTTATGGATTTGAGAACACTTGATATATGTCTTGCAATTGAATACTCGTGGTGACAATGGGGTATCGTATTGATTCACTTGATATATGATTTGGCACTCAACTCACAGATTCCTGAGGTGACATTGGGGTAATCTATGCATAGGGGTTGATGCACGTTCTTGTCTTTGTTTCTCCGGTAGAAATCTTGGGGCACTGTTTGAAGTTCTTTGTGTTGGATTGAATATTACGAATCTAAATTTGCTTTGGTGTTATTTTAGTATGAACTCTTGGTTAGATCGATCGAAAAGAATAGCTTCGTGTTATTTTAGTACGAACTCTAGGATAGATTGATCAGAAAGAATAACTTTGAGGTGGTTTTGTACGCTACAAACATTGCCGTCCTATGTTCTCCGCTAGATAGGAACTTTGGAGTGATTCTTCATTGCACGTTGAGGGACGGTTATATGATGCAATTATATTAGCACTGTTGAGAGATTGCACTAGTGAAAGTATGGACCCTAGGCCTCATTTTCAAGCATTGCAATACCGTTTTTGTGCCCGTTTACTATTTTCAACCTTGCTGTTTTTATTTATTCAGATTATAAAAATATATTTCTACCACCCGTATTACACTTTTATCACCATCTCTTCGCCGAACTAGTGCACCTATACAATTTGCCATTGTATTAGGTGTGTTGGGGACACAAGAGATTTCTTGTATTTGGTTGCAGGGTTGTTTGAGAGAGACCATCTTCATCCTGCGCCTCCCATGGATTGATAAACCTTAGGTCATCCACTTGAGGGAAAATTGCTACTGTCCTACAAAACTCTGCACTTGGAGGCCCAACATGAGTCTACAAGAATAAATTTGCGCAGTAGATATCAAGCTCTTTGTTGGCGCCTTTGCCGGGGAGGTGAGTGCTTGAAGGTATATCTTTAGATCTTGCAATCGAATCTTTTAGTTTCTTGCTTTATCACTAGTTTGGTTTATAAAAGAAAACTACAAAAAATGGAATTGAGGTTGCATCATATTATTGATCATCTTTATAATATCTTTCATGAAAATGATACAAAAGAAAATTGTGCTCAATACTCAATTGATAGAAGAATAATTCAATAAAATGTTTGGTATAAATGATGAGCATGATTGCAATGTTGTTAGTATGAATTCTTTGAATATTCATGATGCTAATGATATGCAAAGCCATAAGCTTGGGGATGCTATGTTTGATGAAGATGATATTTTTAGTCCCCCAAGATTTGATGTGCAAATTTGTTATAATGATAGCATGCCTCCTATTTTTGATGATTATATTGATGAAAGTGGATTTGGAGAGGTCATGACTCTCTTTAGTGATGAATCCACCATTTTGGATGAGGCTTCAATTGACTATGATAACAAAGTTGTTATCCCTGTTCAAGAATTCATCCGATTAACCAGTTAACTTGCCGATTAATCCTTACTCATAGGGACTCCGAGTAGCCGATTACCCGATAAATCGTCTGATTAATTGATTAAATGGCCGATTAACTTGTCGATTAGCCTATTAATCCCCTACTCACCAGTCGACCGAGCAACTACCAGTTAACGATTTCCTCAATAATGTCTATGATGATTATGGTGATGACATGTATGCTATAAAGAATAATGATAACCATGAAACTTGTCATCATCATTTTAATTTTCAATCTCATGATAGTTATTTTGTTGAGTTTGCTCCCACCACTATTATGGGTGAGAAGAAATTTGCTTATGTGGAGAGTAATACAATTTCTATGCTTGTGGATCTTGAAAAGAATGATTTATGTGATAGTTATATTGTTGAATTCATTCATGATGCTACTGAAAATTACTATGAGAGAGGAACTTATGCTTTTAGATATTGCAATAATATCAAGTTCCCTCTCTTTGTGTTGAAAGTTTTGAAGTTCCACTTGTTTTGCCTTCCTATGCTAGTTGATTCTTGTTCCCATAAATTGTTTGCTCATAAAATCCCTACGCATAGTAATTGGGTTAGGCTTAAATGTGCTTTCCATGTGCTTCATGATGCTCTTGTTATGTTTCAATTCTTATCTTTTATTCGAGCATCATTGAACTCCTCATGCCTAGCTAAAAGCCATTAAAGAAAAGCGCTTGTTGGGAGACAACCCAACACTTTTATGTTGGGAACACAGTAATTTCAAAAAAAAATCCTACGCACACGCAAGATATATCTAGGTGATGCATAGCAACGAGAAGGGAAGAGTGTTGTCCACATACCCTCGTAGACCGTAATCAGAAGCATTATGACAATGCGGTCGATGTAGTCGGACGTCTTCACGATCCGACCGATCCTAACACCGAAAGTACGGCACCTCCGCAATCTGCACACGTTCAGCTCGGTGACATCCCACGAACTCTAGATCTAGCTGAGTGTCGAGGGAGAGTTTTGTCAGCACGACGACATGATGATGGTGATTATGAAGCTACCGGAACAGGGCTTCGCCTAAGCACTGCTATGATATGACTGAGGTGGATTATGGTGGAGGGGGGCACCGCACACGGTTAAGACAATGATCAACTTGTGTGTTCTAGGGTGCCCCCTGCCCCCGTATATAAAGGAACAAGGGGAGGGGGGCGACGGCCTCATAGGGTGCGCCCCAAGGGGGGAATCCTACTCCTACTAGGAGTAGGTTCCCCCTTTCCTAGTCCAACTAGGAGGGGAAGGAAAGAGGAGGAGGGGAGAAGGAAAGAGGGGGCCGGCCCCCCAAGCCCTAAAAAAATTCGGTTTGGGCCTAGGGGGGCGCGCCCCACAGCTCCCTTGCTGCCCTCTATTTCCACTAAGGCCCATGAAGGCCCATTGACCCCCCGGGGGGTTCTGGTAATTCCCCGGTACTTCGGTATTTATCCGATGACCCTCGGAACCTTTTCGGTGTCCGAATATAACCTTCCAATATATCAATCTTTATGTCTCGACCATTTCGAGACTCCTCGTCATGTCCGTGATCTCATCCGGTATTCCGAACAACCTTCGGTACATCAAAACACATAAACTCATAATACCGATCATCATCGAACATTAAGCGCGCGGACCCTACGGGTTCGAGAACTATGTAGACATGACGAGACTCATCTCTGGTCAATAACCAATAGCGGAACTTGGATGCTCATATTGGCTCCTACATATTCTACGAAGATCTTTATCGATCAAACCGCATAACAACATACATTGTTCCCTTTGTCATCGGTATGTTACTTGCCTGAGATTCGATCGTCGGTATCTCAATACCTAGTTCAATCTCGTTACCAGCAAGTCTCTTTACTCGTTCCGTAATGCAACATCCCGTAACTAACTCATTAGTCACATTGCTTGCAAGGCTTATAGTGATGTGCATTAATGAGAGGGCCCAGAGATACCTCTCCGATACAAGGAGTGACAAATCCTAATCTTGATCTATGCCAACTCAATAAACACCATCGGAGACACCTGTAGAGCATCTTTATAGCCACCCAGTTACGCTGTCACATTTGATAGCACACTAAGTGTTCCTCCGGTATTCGGGAGTTGCATAATCTCATAGTCATAGGAACATGTATAAGTTATGAAGAAAGCAATAGCAACAAACTAAACGGTCATCGTGCTAAGCTAACGGATGGGTCAAGTCAATCACATCATTCTCTAATGATGTGATCCCGTTAATCACATAACAACTCTTTGTCCATGGCTAGGAAACTTAGCCATCTTTGATTAACGAGCTAATCAAGTAGAGGCATAGTAGTGACACTCGGTTTGTCTATGTATTCACACATGTACTAAGTTTCCGGTTAATACAATTCTAGCATGAATAACAAACATTTATCATGATATAAGGAAATATAAATAACAACTTTATTATTGCCTCTATGGCATATTTCCTTCATTTTACCTATTGTTTTTGTGTGTTCACATGATTAGGCTACTGTAGTAATCATGTTTTATTGCTTTTGTTTCAATAAAGGGCCAAGTAAGACCTTTGGGATGGCTTACGGTGATAGTTGATTTGATCTTGCTGAAAAACAGAAACTTTTGCACTCAGGAAAATAATTCTCATTTTTAACAGAAGCGTGATAAAATGTTGATTCTTTTTGCAGAAGATTAATAGACAAATTTCACAGGTTTTACTATTTTTTAGAACTTTTGGAGTAGCAGAGGTATGGTTGGAGTACAGATTACTACAGACTATTCTGTTTTTGACAGATTCTGTTTTCAATGCATAGTTTGCTTGTTTTCTAATTTCCATGGCTTATATTGCTCAATATAAATTGTGGAAATGATATTCTACAGTAGGCATTGTGTGAGAATAATTATGAATCTTGTCTTTGACAGTACCAAAAGTGAAATGGTTTTCTCTTTATCATACTAACCTATCTCACAAAGTTCCATTAAGTTTTGTGTGATTGAAGCTTTCAAGTTTTGGGTGAGATGTAGATATGAGGAGAATAAAGAGTGAAAATACCCTAATCTTTGGGATTCCCAAGGCACCCCAAGGTAATATTCAAGGAAGATCTAAGCAACTAAGCTTGGGGATGCCCCGGAAGGCACTCCCTCTTTCGTCTCCAACATTATCGGTAACCTCACTTGGAGCTATGTTTTCATTCGTCACATGATATGTGTTTTGCTTGGAGCATAATTTTATTTTGTTAGTATTTGCTTGATGTTATTTAGAATAATATTTTGCATCTTTCTTTTCAATAAAAATATCAAGTATAGCATTTGCCATACTTATTTTGCAAGTATACATGTTTCTGTTTGAAAATAGAAAGTTTACCGCTGTTGCGAAAATTCCCTAGAAAATTCAGAAAGCGATAAAATGTTGAAACTTTTGAAAAATAAGCTCTCATAAATTTTCTACAGTGTGGTAAATTTTCATAATCTTTGGACTTTAAGAAGTATTAATACTCTTGCATTCTTTACAAACTGTACTATTTTGGCAGATTGCTGTTATGTTTGCATTGTTTGCATATGTTTGCTTGTTTAATGATCCTATTTGAGGATAGGAGTATTAAATATGCAAAGGCATTTAGTATGCAATGTTGAATAATAATTTTAGTGATTTTCTACAGTAGAGAATGATAAGGTTTTGCATTAGTTTATACTAACTTATCTCACGAGTTCTTGTAGAGTTTTGTGTGGATGAAGCTTTTGAGATTTAGGAAAACCGTGATATGAGAAGAATTAAGGAGACACAAAAGCTCAAGCTTGGGGATGCCCAAGGCACCCCAAGATAATATTTCAAGAAGTCTCAAGCATCTAAGCTTGGGGATGCCCCGATAGGCATCCTACCTTTCCTCTTCAACAATTATCGGTTAGTGTCGGTTGAGCCTAAGTTTTTGCTTCTTCACATGAGTTGTGATATTCTTAGAATGTCATTTTATTTTCATTTTGCTTGATGTTTTAATAAAATACTTAGATCTGGAAGTTTTTAAATAAAATATACTCCTCAAATAGTTACTAGGGAGGCTAGGTAAGCGGCATTCACATCCCGTCAACGAAGCTCTTTTCTATGGAATTGCTCTAGTGCTTCACTTATATCTTTTTGAGCACGGTGTGCTTTAGTATTTTTGTAGAAATCCTCTCTTGCTTCACTTAAATTAATTTGAGAGAAATAAATATTATGCTCATGATCTTCACTTTTATCTTTTTGGAGTAGCTTGTCATTTACTCTTGTGCTTGACTTATATCTTATATATAAGTAAATTGTTGAATAAATTGAAAGCCATGAAGTTGAAATTACATCATGCCTAGTGGTAGCTTCACATTGGGTTTAGAAAGTGAAATCTTTTGAGGCTTGACAATCACAATATTGGTCATACAAGCAATTCATGAATGATTAGTAGAAGGAAGAGAACTTTCACATGCAAATACACTATCTTGGAAATCTTTTGTGATTGTGAGCCCCCATCAAAATATTATATGCCAAAATTGTTGACGTTGGACAAGGAAGACAACGTAATGGTTTATGTTTGTTCATATTCACATAGAAGCTATATTTTCATAGATCCTTCAACATGTGGTGCTTTCCCCCCATCTTTGCTAGCCAAAAACTCCGCACCAAGTAGAGATACTACTTGTGCATCCAAAAACCCTTAAACCCAAATCTTATTTTCAAGAGTCCACCATACCTACCTAAGTATTGAGCAAGATCCTTCAAGTAAGTTGTCATTGGTGCAATTAAGGCAATAAAAATTGCTTCTAAAAGTGTTAGATCATTTAGTGTAAGAGAAAATTGAGCGTTGTACAAACTTGTGATGGCAAAGTAATAAAAGTGACGGACTGCATAATAAAGGTTGCTATCATAAGGGGCAATATAACGTGACGTTCTTCTGCACTAAGGGGTTGAGCATACAAACAAACAAGGTCATGGCAACCTTTGCTTCCCTCTGCGAAGGGCCTATCTTTTACTTTTATGTATTTACTTTTATGCAAGAGTCAAAGTTTTTCTCTCTATCTTTTTTTTATTTTCTCCTTTGGCAAGCATCATGTGGTGAGGAAAGATCTAGCCACATATATCAAGTTGGATATGGGTAGCATGAGTTATTTTTGTTGATATCACCCTTGAGGTTAATACATTGGGAGGCGAAATTATAAGCCCCTCTCTTTCTATGTGTCTAGTTGAAACATTTTGCTCATGTGTATGTGGAAGGATCGAGAAGAGGTGTCTAGAGGGGGGCGGATTAGACACTAAGTGCCAAAAGTTGCAGTTTTTAATATTCTTAAGTTTAAGTGGAGTTTAAGCACAAGTTTAACAAACACAATACATATCAAGCAAGCATGCAATGAGTATATGAGCAGCGGAAAGTAAAGCATGCAACTTGCAAGAATGTAAAGAGAAGGGTTTGGAGTATTCAAATGCAATTGGAGACACGGAGGTTTTTGTCGTGGTTCCGATAGGTGGTGCTATCGTACATCCACGTTGATGGAGACTTCAACCCACAGAGGGTAACGGTTGCGCGAGTCCACGGAGGGCTCCACCCACAAAGGGTCCACGAAGAAGCAACCTTGTCTATTCCATCACGGCCGTCGCCCACGAAGGACTTGCCTCACTAGCGGTAGATCTTCACGAAGTAGGCGATCTCCTTGCCCTTACAAACTCCTTGGTTCAACTCCACAATCTTGTTGGAGGCTCCCAAGTGACACCTAGCCAATCTAGGAGACACCACTCTCCTAGAAGTAACAAATGGTGTGTTGATGATGAACTCCTTGCTCTTGTGCTTCAAATGATAGTCTCCCCAACACTCAACTCTCTCTCACAGGATTTGGATTTGGTGGAAAGAAGATTTGATTGGAAAGCAACTTGGGGAAGGCTAGAGATCAAGATTCATATGGTTGGAATGGAATATCTTGACCTCAACACAAGTGTAGGTGGTTCTCTCTCAGAAAATGTGTATTGGAAGTGTAGGTATGTTCTGATGGCTCTCTCCACGAATGAAGAGTGGGTGGAGGGGTATATATAGCCTCCACACAAAATCTAACCGTTACACACAATTTGCCAAACTCGGTGGGACCGAATGGTTAAACTTGGTCGGACCGATTCAGCAAACCTAGTGACCGTTAGGATTTTCGGTGGGACTGAGATACTCGGTAGGACCTATATGGTTAGGTTTAGGGCATAACGTAATCTCGGTGTGACCGATTACACAAACTCGGTGGGACCGATTTTGGTAATAAGCTAACCGGAGAGTTGGTGAGGCAAACTCGGTGGGACCGATTACACAAACTCGGTGGGACCGATTTTGGTAATAAGCTAACCAGAGGGTTTGCATTGTAATCTCGGTAGTACCGATTGCTCAAACTCGGTGAGACCGATTTTGGTAATGGACATACACAGAGAGATTACAATCCCATCACGGTGAGACTGAGATCCCTATCGGTGAAACCGATTTGCTAGGGTTTGTGGCAGTGGCTATGACATCTGAAACTCGGTGGCGCCGGATAGATAGAATCGGTGGGGCCGAGTTTGACTTTTGGTTTAGGTCATATGTGGATGTGGGAAGGTAGTTGAGGGTTTTGGAGCATATCACTAAGCACTTTGAGCAAGCAAGCCATTAAGCAACACCTCATCCCCTCTTGATAGTATTGGCCTTTCCTATAGACTCAATGTGATCTTGGATCACTAAAATAGAAAATGTAGAGTCTTGATCTTGAAGCTTGAGCCAATCCTTTGTCCTTAGCATCTTGAAGGGGTTCCACATCCTCTAGTCCATGCCACTCCATTGTTGAACTTATCTGAAACATACTAGGTAAAAGTGTTAGTCCAACAAGAGATATGTTGATATTAATTACCAAAACCACCCAGGGAGCACTTGTGCTTTCAATCTCCCCCTTTTTGGTAATTGATAAAAACATACATCAAAGCTTTAGGTAAAGATATAGAGAATAGCAAGTAAAGCTTTGGAAAGACATGTAACATGCATAGGCTCCCGCTACATGTATGCAATCATGTGAATATTGAATATAGGAGCATGTGAATGCGTAAACATGACAGAGTAAGCAATGTGTTACATGTATCTTGGCTATATGCATCAGAGCACATGATGTGAATGTGAGAAATGTACCTTCATGCTCATGAGTCCTTCTTGCAAACAGTATGTACATCAGCAAGAACTTCTCATTCACATGACTGTGATGCATATACTTACCTTGTGGTCTTGAGTTGGCTTAGGATGGGATGAACCTGCGCAAACAAGGTTAAATAACACAGATACACCTACTGACCAGAGCAAGCAAGATAAACCACAAGAGAACCAAGACCGGGATGACATGTAGAGTGAGTACTAAGTACCACATTGGATATAGACATGTCCCAAAAGGTAAAGATATGCAATAAAATCAGAGATTTCCTTCCCTTAGATATCTTGCTCCCCCTGAATCTGCATGGGATATTGGGAGAAGATAGGGAACAGAAAATCAGAGCAACAAAAAAGGAAACAACAGAGCTTGAGCTAAAGCAAGCAACCAAACATGTCTTTCCCCTCTTAAAGACATGTGACATCTCTCCTCTTGAATGTTGGGGAACGTAGCAGAAATTCAAAATTTTCTACGCATCACCAAGATCAATCTATGGAGAAGTCTACCAACGAGGGAAGGAGAGTGCATCTACATACCCTTGTAGATCGCTACGCGGAAGCGTTCAAGTGAACGGGGTTGATGGAGTTGTACTTGTCGTGATCCAAATCACCGATGATCCTAGTGCCGAACGGACGGTACCTCCGTGTTCAACACACGTACAACCCAGTGACGTCTCCTACGCCTTGATCTAGCAAGGGGAGAAGGAGAGGTTGGGGAAGACTCCATCCAGCAGCAACACGACGGTGTGGTGGTGGTGGAGGAGCATGGTACTCCAGCAGGGCTTCGCCAAGAACCACAAGAGACGAGGAGGGAGAGGGGTAGGGCTGCGCCAAGAAGGAGAGGAACTCATCTGTTGGCAGCCCCAAGTCCTCAAGTATATATAGGGGAGAGGGAGGGGTGCGCCCCACCTAGGGTTCCACCCTAGGGGCAGCGGCCAGCCCCAATCCCATCTAGGGTGGTGGCCAAGTGGAGGGGGAGAGGGAGGCGCACCAGGCATGGGCCTTAAGGCCCATCTGCCCTTAGGGTTTGCCCCCTCTTCCCCTTAGGCGCATGGGCCTTGGTGGGGAGGTGCCCTAGCCCAGTTAGGGGCTGGTCCCTTCCCACTATTGGCCCATGTAGGCCTCCGGGGCTGGTGGCCCCACCTGGTGGACCCCTGGACCCCTCCGGTGGTCCCGGTACACTACCGGTGATGCCCGGAACACTTCCGGTGGCCAAAACCATACTTTCTATATATTAATATTTACCTCCGGACCATTCCGGAACTCCTCGTGACGTCCGGGATCTCATCCGGGACTCCGAACAACATTCGGTAACCACGTATATCTATTCCCTATAACCCTAGCGTCATCGAACCTTAAGTGTGTAGACCCTACGGGTTCGGGGGTCATGCAGACATGGCCGAGATAACTCTCCGGCCAATAACCAACAGTGGGATCTGGATACCCATGTTGGCTCCCACATGTTCCACGATGATCTCATCGGATGAACCACGATGTCGAGGATTCAATCAATCCCGTATACAATTCCCTTTGTCTAGTGGTATGATACTTGCCCGAGATTCGATCGTCGGTATCCCGATACCTTGTTCAATCTCGTTACCGGCAAGTCTCTTTACTCGTTCCGTAACACATCATCCCGTGATCAACTCCTTGGTCACATTGTGCACATTATGATGATGTCCTACCGAGTGGGCCCAGAGATACCTCTCCGTTTACACGGAGTGACAAATCCCAGTCTCGATTCGTGCCAACCCAACAGACACTTTCGGAGATACCTGTAGTGTACCTTTATAGCCACCCAGTTACGTTGTGACGTTTGGCACACCCAAAGTATTCCTACGGTATCCGGGAGTTGCACAATCTCATGGTCTAAGGAAATGATACTTGACATTAGAAAAGCTTTAGCATACGAACTACACGATCTTTGTGCTAGGCTTAGGATTGGGTCTTGTCCATCACATCATTCTCCTAATGATGTGATCCCGTTATCAACGACATCCAATGTCCATGGTCAGGAAACCGTAACCATCTATTGATCAACGAGCTAGTCAACTAGAGGCTTACTAGGGACATGGTGTTGTCTATGTATCCACACATGTATCTGAGTTTCCTATCAATACAATTCTAGCATGGATAATAAACGATTATCATGAACAAGGAAATATAATAATAATCAATTTATTATTGCCTCTAGGGCATATTTCCAACAGTCTCCCACTTGCACTAGAGTCAATAATCTAGTTCACATTGCCATGTGATCACAGGTCACATCGCCATGTGACTAACATCCAAAGAGTTTACTAGAGTCAATAATCTAGTTCACATCACTATGTGATTAACACTCAATGAGTTTTGGGTTTGATCATGTTATGCTTGTGAGAGAGGTTGTAGTCAACGGGTCTGCAACATTCAGATCCCTATGTATTTCGCAAAACTTTATGTCATATCGTAGATGCTGCTACCACGTTCCACTTGGAGCTATTCCAAATGGTTGCTCCACTATACGTATCCGGTTTGCTATTCAGAGTCATTCGGATAGGTGTTAAGGCTTGCATCGACGTAACCCTTTACGCTGAACTCTTTATCACCTCCATAATCGAGAAACATGTCCTTATTTTCTCCAAGGACAATTTTGACCGCTGTCTGGTGATCCACTCCTTGATCACCTTTGTACCCTCTTGCCAGACATGTGGCAAGGCACACATCAGGTGCGGTACACAGCATAGCATACTATGGAGCCTATGTCTAAGCATAGGGGACGACCTTCGTCCTTTCTCTCTATTCTGCCGTGGTCGAGCTTTAAGTCTTAACTTCATACCTTACAACTCAGGCAAGAACTCCTTCTTTGACTGATCCATCTTGAACACCTTCAAGATCATGTCAAGGTATGTGCTCATTTGAAAGTACCATTAAGCATTTTGATCTATCCTTATATATCTTGATGCTCAATGTTCAAGTGGCTTAATCCAGGTTTTCCATTGAAAAACACTTTTCAAATAACCCTATATGCTTTCCAGAAATTCTACATCATTTCCGATCAACAATATGTCAACAACATATACTCATCAGAAATTTTATAGTGCTCCCACTCACTTCTTTGGAAATACAAGTTTCTCATAAACTATGTATAAACCCAAAATCTTTGATCATCTCATCAAAGCGTACATTCCAACTCCGAGATGCTTACTCCAGTCCTTAGAAGGATTGCTGGAGCTTTGCATACTTGTTAGCATTTTTCCAGGATTGACAAAACCTTCTGGTTGTATCTCATACAACCTTTCCTCAAGAAAATCGTCAAGGAAACAATGTTTTGACATCCTATCTGCATGATTTTATAAATAATGCAGTAACTGCTAACATAATTCCAACAGACTTTTAGCATCTCTACGTGTGAGAAAGTCTCATCATAGTCAACTCCTTGAACTTGTCGGGAAACATCTTAATGACAAGTCGAGCTTTCTCAATGGTGACACTTACCATCATTGTCTGTCTTCCTTTTAAAATCCATCTGCACCCAACAGCCTTATGACTATCAAGTAGTTCTTCCAAAGTCTACACTTTGTTTTCATACATGGATCCTCTCTCGGATTTTATGGCCTCGAGCCATTTTTTTTGGAATCCGGGCCCACCATCGCTTCTCCATAGCTCATAGGTTCATTGTTGTTTAGCAACATGACTTCCAAGACAGGATTACGTACCACTCTGAAGTAGTACGCATCCTTGTCATCCTACGAGGTTTGGTAGTGACTTGATCCGAAGTTTCATGATCACTATCATAAGCTTCCACTTCCATTGGTGTAGGTGCCACAGGAACAACTCCCTGTGCCCTGCTACACACTAGTTGAAGTGACGGTTCAATAACCTCATCAAGTCTCCACCATCCTCCCACTCAATTCTTTCGAGAGAAACCTTTTTCTCGAGAAAGGACCCGATTTCAGAAACAATCCCTATTGCTTTCGGATCTGAGACAGGAGGTATACCCAACTGTTTTGGGTGTCCTATGAAGATGCATTTATCCGCTTTCGGTTCAAGCTTATCAGCCTGAAACTTTTTCACATAAGCGTTGCAGCCCCAAACTTTTAAGAAATGACAGCTTAGGTTTCTCTAAACCATAGTTCATACGGTGTCATCTCATCGGAGTTACGTGGTGCCCTATTTAAAGTGAATGTGGTTGTCTCTAAGGCCTAACCCATAAACTATCATGGTAATTCGATAAGAGACATCATGGTATGCATCATATCCAATTGGGTGCAGTTATGATGTTCGGACACACCATCACACTATGGTGTTCCAGGCTGTATTAGTTGTGAAACAATTTCCACAATGTCTTAATTCTATGCCAAACTCGTAATTCGGATATTCATCTCTACGATCATATCATAGACATTTTATCCTCTTGTCACGATGATGTTCAACTTCACTCTGAAATTACTTGAACCTTTCAATAATTTAGACTTATGTTTCATCAAGTAAATATACTCAGTATCTACTCAAATCATCTGTGAAGTAAGAACATAACGATATTCACTACATGCCTCAGCACTCATTGGACTGCGCACATCAAGATGTATTACTTCCAACAAGTTGCTTTCTTGTTCCATCTTACTGAAAACGAGGCTTTTCAGTCATCTTGCCCATGTGGTATGATTTGCATGTCTCAAGTGATTCAAAATCAAGTGAGTCCAAACGATCCATCTGTATAGAGTTTCTTCATGCATTTTATACCAATATGAGTGAGTCCAAAGATCCATCAACATGGAGCTTCTTCATGCGTTTTATACCAATATGACTCAAATTGTAGTGCCACATTTGTGTGGTACTATCATTACTATCTTATACCTTTGGCATGAAAATGTGTATCACTACGATCGGGATGGTATTATTCAAATAAACAGAGTAACCATTATTCTCCTTAAATGAATAACCGTATCGCGATAGACATAATCCAATCATGTCTATGCTCAACGCAAACACCAAATAACAATTATTTAGGTTTTAATACCAATCTCGATGGTAGAGGGAGCGTATTTGATCAACCTTTGGAAATACTTCCAACACATATCGGCATCTCACCTTTTAGCTAGTCTGCGTTTATTCCGTAGCGTTTTGTTTCGAGTTACTAACACTTAGCAACCGAACCGGTATGTAATACCCTGGTGCTACTAGGAGTACTAGTAAAGTACACATTATAATGCATATCCAATATACTTCTGTCGACCTTGCCAGCCTTCTCATCTACCAAGTATCTAGGGTGGTTCTGCTTCAGTGACTATTCCCCTTATTACAGAAGCACTTAGTCTCGGGCTTGGGTTCAACTTTGGGTTTCTTCACTAGAACAGCAACTGATTTTTTTGTTCCATGAAGTATCCCTTTCTTGCCCTTTCCCTTCTTGAAACTAGTGGTTTTACTGACCATCAACGATTGATGCTCCCTTTTGATTTCTACTTTCGCAGTGTCGCGAATAGCTCAAGGATCATATCTATCCCTGATATGTTATAGTTCATCACGAAGCTCTAGTAGCTTGGTGGCAGTGACTTTGGAGAACCATCACTATTTCATCTGGAAGATCAACTCCCACTCGATTTAAGTGATTGTTGTACTCAGACAATCTGAGCACAAGCTCAAGATTGAGCTTTTCTCCCTTATTATGCAGGCTAAGAAAATTGTCGGAGGTCTTATACCTCTTGACGTGGGCACGAGCCTGAAATCCCAATTTCAGTCCTTGGAACATCTCATATGTTCTGCGATGTTTCAAAAACGTCTTTGGTGCCTCAATTCTAAACCATTTAGCATTACGCATTGAACTATCATGTAGTCATCAAAACGTGTATGTCAGATGTTCGCAACATCCACAAACGACATTCGAGGTTCAGCACACTGAGCGGTGCATTAAGGACATAAGCCTTCTACTATCTGCATAATTGCTACTATCAACTTTCAACTAATTTTTCTCTAGGAACATATGTAAACAGTAGAACTGAAGCGCGAGCTACGACATAATTTACGAAGACCTTTTGACTATGTTCAGGATAATTAAGTTCATCTTATGAACTCCCACTCAGATAGACATCCCTCTAGTCATCTAAGTGATACATGATCTGAATCAACTAGGCCGTGTCCGATCATCACGTGAGACGGACTAGTCATCATCGGTCAACATCTCATGTTGATCGCATCTTCTATACGACTCATGTTCGACCTTTCGGTCCTCCGTGTTCCGAGGCCATGTCTGTACATGCTAGGCTTGTCAAGTTAACCTAAGTGTTTCACATGTGTTCCGAGGCCATGTCTGTACATGCTAGGCTCGTCAACACCCGTTGTATCCGAACATAAGAATCTATCACACCCGATCATCACGTGGTGCTTCGAAACGACGAACTTTCGCAACGGTGCAGAGTTAGGGAGAACACTTCTCTTGAAATTTTAGTGAGGGATCATCTTATTTAAGCTACCGTCGTTCTAAGCAAATAAGATGTATAAACATGATAAACATCACATGCAATCAAATAGTGACATGATATGGCCAATATCATATTGCTCCTTTTGATCTACATCTTCGGGGCTCCATGATCATCATCGTCACCGGCATGACACCATGATCTCCATCATCATGATCTCCATCATTGTGTCTCCATGAAGTTGTCTCACCAACTTATTACTTCTACTACTATGGCTATTGGTTAGCAATAAAGTAAAGTAATTACATGGCGTTGTTCAATGACACGCAGGTCATACAATAAATAAAGACAACTCCTATGGCTCCTGCCGGTTGTCATACTCATCGACATGCAAGTCGTGATTCCTATTACAAGAACATGATCAATCTCATACATCACATATCATTCATCACATTCTTCTTGGCCATATCACATCACATAGCATACCCTGCAAAAACAAGTTAGACGTCCTCTAATTGTTGTTTGCATGTTTTACGTGGCTGCTATGGGTTTCTAGCAAGAACGTTTCTTACCTACGCAAAAACCACAACGTGATATGCCAATTGCTATTTACCCTTCATAAGGACCCTTTTCATCGAATCCGATCCGACTAAAGTGGGAGAGACAGACACCCGCTAGCCACCTTATGCAACTAGTGCATGTCAGTCGGTGGAACCAGTCTCACGTAAGAGTACGTGTAAGGTCGGTCCGGGCTGCTTCATCCCACAATGCCGTCGAATCAAGATTGGACTAGTAATGGTAAGCATATTGAACAAAATCAACGCCCACAACTACTTTGTGTTCTACTCGTGCATAGAAACTACGCATAGACCTAGCTCATGATGCCACTATTGGGGAACGTAGCAGAAATTCAAAATTTTCTATGCATCACCAAGATCAATCTATGGAGAAGTCTACCAACGAGGGAAGGAGAGTGCATCTACATACCCTTGTAGATCACTACACGGAAGTGTTCAAGTGAACGAGGTTGATGGAGTCGTACTCGTCGTGATCCAAATCACCGATGATCCTAGTGCCGAACGGACGGCACCTCCGTGTTCAACACACGTACAGCCCGGTGATGTCTCCTATGCCTTGATCCAGCAAGGGGAGAAGGAGAGGTTGGGGAAGACTCCATCCAGCAGCAGCACGATGGCGTGGTGGTGGTGGAGGAGCGTGGTACTCCAGCAGGGCTTCGCCAAGCACCACAAGAGACGAGGAAGGAGAGGGGTAGGGCTACGCCAAGAAGGAGAGGAACTCATCTATTGGCGGCCCCAAGTCCTCAAGTATATATAGGGGAGAGGGAGGGGTGCTCCCCACCTAGGGTTCCACCCTAGGGGCGGCGGCCAGCCCCAATCCCATCTAGGGTGGCGGCCAAGTGGAGGGGGAGAGGGAGGCGCACCAGGCATGGGCCTTAAGGCCCATCTGCCCTTAGGGTTTGCCCCCTCTTCCCCTTAGGCGCATGGGCCTTGGTGGGGAGGCGCCCCAGCCCACTTAGGGGCTGGTCCCTTCCCACTATTGGCCCATGTAGGCCTCCGGGGCTGGTGGCCCCACCTGGTGGACCCCCGGACCCCTCCGATGGTCCCGGTACACTACCGGTGATGCCCGAAACAATTCCGGTGGCCAAAACCATACTTCCTATATATATTAATCTTTACCTCCGGACCATTCCGGAACTCCCCGTGACGTCCGGGATCTCATCCGGGACTCCGAACAACATCCGGTAACCACGTATATCTATTCCCTATAACCCTAGCGTCATCGAACCTTAAGTGTGTAGACCCTACGGGTTCGGGAGTCATGCAGACATGGCTGAGATAAATCTCCGGCCAATAACCAACAGCGGGATCTGGATACCCATGTTGGCTCCCACATGTTCCACGATGATCTCATCGGATGAACCACGATGTCGAGGATTCAATCAATCCCGTATACAATTCCCTTTGTCTAGTGGTACGATACTTGCCCGAGATTCGATCGTCGGTATCCCGATACCTTGTTCAATCTCGTTACCGGCAAGTCTCTTTACTAGTTCCGTAACACATCATCCCATGATCAACTCCTTGGTCACATTGTGCACATTATGATGATGTCCTACCGAGTGGGCCCAGAGATACCTCTCCGTTTACACGGAGTGACAAATCCCAGTCTCGATTCGTGCCAACCCAACAGACACTTTCGGAGATACCTGTAGTGTACCTTTATAGCCACCCAGTTACGTTGTGACATTTGGCACACCCAAAGTATTCCTACGGTATCCGGGAGTTGCACAATCTCATGGTCTAAAGAAATGATACTTGACATTAGAAAAGCTTTAGCATACGAACTACACGATCTTTGTGCTAGGCTTAGGATTGGGTCTTGTCCATCACATCATTCTCCTAATGATGTGATCCCGTTATCAACGACATCCAATGTCCATGGTCAGGAAACCATAACCATCTATTGATCAACGAGCTAGTCAACTAGAGGCTTACTAGGGACATGGTGTTGTCTATGTATCCACACATGTATCTGAGTTTCCTATCAATACAATTCTAGCATGGATAATAAACGATTATCATGAACAAGGAAATATAATAATAATCAATTTATTATTGCCTCTAGGGCATATTTCCAACATTGAACACCAAGCATGTGGGGTCTTTGATGATCTTTGATGATTTTACTTTCTCCTAGTTGAGAAACTCTCCCCCCCTGAGTATTCTCTCTTTCTCCCCCTATAGGAAGGATTAAGCTTTGATGTGATCTCTCTCTCCCCCTTTGACATCAATTTCCAAGAAGGGCTCTTCTGGACATGTGATACAAATGGGTTGGTCTCGAGTCACAGAGCAAAGCAGCATGTCTAATATGATGCTGGTAGAGGACAAGAATCATTGAGTGGAGCTGGAGCAAACAGAAATCAGGAATAAGTGGCAAGTTGGTTTTCCTGTGATGGAATCGGTGACTCCGAGTTGTGTGCTTCGGTTGCACCGAAAGATTTCAGTTGGGTCGAAGAGAACAAACCGGTGTGACCGAGTTCATCAGAGTGAAACCACTTGTCACCTCATCTCACTAGACAAATAAGATCTCACACGGATATGCAAGGAATTAACTGAAAGATTTGCAACGAATTGGATGCAGAAAATGCAGAACAGAAAGGAAAGAAAAGAAACGAAAAGTTCTAGATGAAGTTTTTTTTGAAAGGGGAAACAAATATGCAAATGCAAAAGCACAGAGAAACACTAGAGAACTTCATCTAGAAATGGTCGGTGACAAAGTTACCTATGTTAGAGTATATTGACTTAGGAGTCAAGTGAGAGCACTTGATCATAGGTCATACTCATCGTTTAAGCTCAAAATGGGGTTACCATTTTTCGTTTAAGCATCTTGATGTATTCACATCTTGTCGAGTTGCTTTGGCTCATGACTTGGAGTAAAGCTTCTCTAAGATGGAATAACATACCTTGGGTGGTGGTGTTGATCTTGATCATGTAGTTGAACTTGTGTGGGTTGCTCAAGGTTGATGTAGTTCATCAAGAGTTGGGAGCACCACTTGGAGTTTGAGTTCATCTACCTACATGGGTTAGCTTTGCAAGGAAGAGCACTTGTGTATCCAAAATGACAATCATGAGACTCAACATAGAATTTGCCAAAGGATATGTTTGAATGGTTTCGTGCTTCCTTGTCTTCAACCATCATTGTGTAGAGACTTGGTGATGTAGAGATTGCTCAAGATGTGAGTGAGTTACAATCTCATAGATTTAGATTCAACCAAGTACCTACACGGGTTAGATAACATGCAAGGTACAAATATATCCAAGACACATGAATAGCATCATAAGAGAAATATCGAGGATTAGTCACAGGCTCATGCCTCGCATGTATCAAATGGAGTTCCTACTCCAAGTTTGAAGCATCAATGATGTTCAATTCACCTCTCAACCTGCAAATCACTTTCTCATCAAGTGGTTTAGTGAATATATCCACCAATTGCTTATCGGTGTGAACATGCTTAAGGTTAATGTCCCCTTTTGCAACATGATCTCGAATGAAATGATGACGAACTTCAATATGCTTGGTTCGAGAATGTTGCACGGGATTGTGAGCAGTCTTAATAGCACTTTCATTGTCACATAGCAATGAAAGTGCTATTAAGATTTTGGGTCATCCAAAGTAATTGAGCACAACATGAACCAGCGGCAATGTATTCCGCTTTGGCGATGGATAAGGATACCGAGTTTTGTTTCTTGGAAGACCAAGACACAAGAGATCTACCAAGGAATTGACAAGTACCCGAAGTGGATTTTCTATCAACCTTGTCTCCGGCATAGTCCGAATCGGAGTAGCCAACAAGATCAAAAGAGGACCTCTTGGGATACCAAATGCCAAAATTTGGTGTATGGATTAGGTATCTCACTATCCTTTTCACAGCCTTAAGATGACACTCTTTAGGAGCAGCTTGATATCGTGCACACATGCACACACTTAGCATAATATCGAGACGAGAGGCACACAGATATAACAATGAACCAATCATAGAGCGATAAACCTTTTGATCAACCGGTTCACCATCTTTGGTCAGATCAAGATGTCCACTAGTAGGCATGGGTGTAGTCATACATTTGCATTCTTGCATATTGAACTTCTTGAATAAGTCCTTGGTGTACTTCGTTTGAGAGACAAAGGTACCTTCCTTAGTTTGCTTGATTTGCAAACCAAGAAAGAATTTGAGTTCACTCATCATAGACATCTCGAACTTCTCCGACATTAGCTTTCCAAACTTCTCACTAAAATGAGGGTTAGTTGAACCAAATATGATATCATCAACATAAATTTGGCACACAAATAGTTCTCCATTAACCCTTTTAGTAAAAAGAGTAGAATCAATTTTACCAATTTCAAAGCCTTTTTCAATAAGGAACTTGGTCAAGCATTTATACCATGCTCTAGGAGCTTGTTTAAGACCATAAAGGGCTTTGTGAAGTTTGTAATCATGATTAGGTTTCTTAGGATTGAAGAAGCCGGGAGGTTGCTTAACATAAACTTCTTCCTCAATTTTGCCATTTAGAAAAGCACTTTTAATGTCCATTTGGTACAAGGTGATATCATGGTGATTAGCATAAGCAAGTAAGATGCGAATGGACTCAAGTCTAGCAACGGGAGCATATGTCTCACCATAGTCCATACCTTCAACTTGTGTGTAGCCTTGGGCAACGAGACGTGCTTTGTTGCGAACCACTTGTCCATCTTCATCTTGCTTGTTGCGAAACACCCATTTGGTACCAATGATGTTGTGGTTGTTGTTGGGCTTCTCGACCAATGTCCACACTTGATTTCTCTCAAAGTTGTGTAGCTCTTCATGCATAGCGTTTATCCAATCCGGATCCTCCAATGCTTCTTCAACCTTCATAGGTTAAATGCTAGAGATGAATGAGTAATATTCACAAAAGTTAGCTAAACGAGTTTTAGAGCGAGTGATTCTCCCGGTTTGGATATCATTGTAGATTTGCTCGACGGGATGATCCTTAGCAATTCTTGCTCGAACTCGTGAAAGCTTTTGCTTGGGTCGGGGTGGAACATCCTCTTCATCTTGTGCTTCTTCTTGGCCTTCGTCATTGTTGACGCTGTCGTTCTCTTGTCGTGGTGGAGAAGGAGGTTGTTGATGTTCATCTTGGTGCGCTTCCTCATTTTCTTCATCTTGGCGTGTCCCACTTGTGGATGCTTCCGTATCAACTCTTGGTTCACCTTGTCGTGAGGTAGAAGCTTCCACTTGGACGGACGAGGTACTCTCCTTCACTTCCGTTGGACGAATCTTGCCAATGGACAAGTCTTGAATTGCTTCCGAAGGGTCTTTGTCTCCTACATCACTTGGCAATTGCTCTACTTGTGAGCCGTTATATTCATCAAACTTCACATCTACCGTCTCTTCAACCTTTCGGGTGAAATTGTTGTAGACACGGTAAGTGTGAGAGTTTGAGCCATAACCAAGTAGGAAACCTTCATGAGATTTAGGAGCAAATTTAGAATGACGATTGTCGGTGTCAAAACCGACGGATCTCGGGTAGGGGGTCCCGAACTATGTGTCTAGGTTGGATGGTAACAGGAGGCAAGGGACACGAAGTTTTACCCAGGTTCGGGCCCTCTCGATGGAGGTAAAACCCTACGTCTTGCTTGATTAATATTGATGATATGGGTAGTACAAGCGTAGATCTACCACGAGATCGAGGAGGCTAAACCCTAGAAGCTAGCCTATGGTATCATTGTTGATGTGTACCTTGTCCTACGGACTAAAACCCTCCGGTTTATATAGACACCGGATAGGGTTAGGGTTACATAGAGTCGGTTACAATGGTAGGAGATCTGCATATCCGTATCGCCAAGCTTGCCTTCCACGCCAAGGAAAGTCCCTTCTGGACACGGGACGGAGTCTTCAATCTTGTATCTTCACAGTCCAACAGTCTGGCCAAAGGATATAGTCCGGCTGTCCGGACACCCCCTAATCCAGGACTCCCTCAGTAGCCCCCGAACCAGGCTTCAATGATGATGAGTCTGGCGTGCAGATTGTCTTCGGCATTGCAAGGGTTCTCCTCCAAATTCCGTGTACCTGTTTGAATAAAGTCCGGTTTCTTGTAGATGTTGCGCTCCTTGGCTTCTACGCCCAATAATGGCCGCTCCCCACGTGTCAAACGAATATGAAAAGTCTGAGTGTTTTTACATTCACACCCCTAGCCGCGTAAATGAGCTGCCCTATTTAAGGGGACGAGGATTTAGATCCAATCCACACCTCTCCCCTCCGCGAGTGTTCATCAGAGCGCATCCGACAAAGGTCCATTCCACCATGGCCAGCCGTCGCAACTCCTCCCCTCGCCCTTCCAGCCCTAAGCCTGGATATTGGGAGAGATGTTCCATCCCGCATAGCGAGCTAGTGACACTCCAGACCAAGGGATTTCTCCCCCGGCCTATATGGTCCCGGTTCGAGCCGGTCTTGCCGTCTACAACGGCGGAGAGCAAGCAGAGAATGCCCCTAATCCCTCCAAAGGAGAGCGGGTGTGCCTCGTCCCTTACTTAATAAGGGGGCTCGGATTTCCAATCCATCCATTTCTCCGGGGGTTGCTGGAGTTCTACGGCCTCCAGCTACATAATCTCACGCCTGCCTCAGTACTGCATATCGCGGGCTTTGTAGCCCTCTGCGAGCTGTTCTTGGGTGTCGAAGCTCATTTCGGACTGTGGAAGGAGCTATTTTGCCTCGTGCCCCGTTCCAAGAAGGGGTCAATGTATCAAGTGGGCGGAGCCGAAGTGTGGCGCATCGCCGGGACCGGATATCTGTCCGGAACCCCAAAGAAGGCGTCCGAAGACTGGCCCTCGGAGTGGTTTTATATAGAAGACGTCCCGCTGCCGGATCCTGTCCGGATCGGCCTCCCTGAATTCAACAGTGCTCCCTTAAAGAAGCGCCTAAGCTGGCGCCCACGGAGCCCTCAGAGGGGAGGTGACAGGGACATCATTTACCTGATGGGCCGAATAAGATTGTTAGCCCATTCCGGACTAACCATGATCGGGGTTATGGCCGAATGCATTATGCGGGGGGTGCAGCCGCTTCAGTATAGAAGCCACCCCATGTGGGACTTCAACGGGGAGGACGACGCCACCCGCTACGGCCGTAAGGGGCCAGATTCAGCTGCCGCTCTACTAAAGATCTTGTCCACTTTGTATAAGGGAGAAGAGGAGGAATTTCTCCGCATCAACCCTCAGGGTGGATTCTCCATGCACAATCCACCAAGCTGGGTAAGCGACCGTATTTACTTGTCCATCCGTTTTGTATTCCCATTGTTAAATATTCAGTCTGACGACTTCAACACAGGAACTGTGCCGGGCTGTTAAGGAAATAAGCAGCCCTCCTCCACAACCCGAGGACCCAGGACGGTCCCTCGACCCGGCCTCCCAAGAGGATTAAGACATATCTGTGGAGCTGATTGATGGAGTGTTTCATCAATTGAGCAAGGACAACGCTTTGGTGGCCATTACGGCCGATTACCCAGGGCTAATCGTGACCCCCAGGTACCTGAGATCAAAGTCCCAGTACCCCGAATAGGTGTCCGCCCACTCGTGTTCAGTTTCCTGATTGCAACCGAACATTGCAGGGGAGGTATTTAAGGCGGAAGGCCGAACCTGCGGCGACAAGACAATGAGGGGCCGTAAGGCCCCACGGGCAGAAAAGAAGTGCAGTACGGACTGAGGCGTCAGCGCAAAGGTATGGTGCGCCCCCTTATCCCAGGTGTTATACCTTAGAGGCATATTGACACTCGCGCTCTTTTCAGGACAAAGAGACCTCGCCGGACCAGATCCGGAGAGGCTGCCAATCACGCCTCTACTAGCCAGGCTCTGAAGCCTGGTCAGGAGGCGGAGGCGAACGCAAGGCGCGCGCCAGACGCTCCTCCAACAGAGGATGTGGACGGGTTGTCTGCCACCAACTCTGAGGTGGAGAGTGCCATGAACCACAGGCATCGCTGGACAGTTCTTCGCGACGCTTGTTTCTCCCAAGGGGCGTTAGATGCCTTCAACTCAAGAGATGCGTATCTCCGTGCCGCTCAAAATGGTCTAGCCAGAGCCATGGAGCAGTATGTAAAAGACATACGGGTAAGAAAATTCTGGTAATTATATGTATATACCAATAGCCCCCGAGACTTGAAACAGTTAGAATAACTGATTTAAGGATCATTTGTGATATAGGTTCTTACGGAAAAGAATTCCCTACTGTCCAAGGAGCTGGAAGAGTGCAAATCCCAACTTGAGGCCGCACTAGCCGCGGCAGGGGAGCCCAAGGAGACCCCCTCTGGTAATATACACTTCGAAAGATAAGTATTTTGCGAAGCACGACTTTGGTGCGAATCTAACAAATGAAATTGCAGATGGCGCCGGATTGAATCCGGAAAGGCAACACCTCCTACGCCAGCTAAAGGCTGGTGAGAGGGTGCTGACAAAGGTGATGGGGGAGAAAAACGATCTCCAAGATGCCAACACCAAGCTGGGCGTCGAGCTGAAAGATATTCGTGCCCAGCTGTCAGACTCTATGAAGGAGAATCAGCGGCTTCGGCACGACATATTTAGTAAGTGCTTGAACGAACCTTTTGAAAGAAAGTTCGGCGGGGAAGTCGACTAACAGAGCAATGTCTGTAGGTGTGCTAATAGGTCGTCCTGCAGAGGAGATGCCCGGTTCTACGGGTGACCTTCTTCCCGAGCTCTCGCAACTGCTCGATCGAGTTCGACAGGCAATGCAAGGTGTCGCCCAGGCCCTGTGGCCATCCGTCTCCATGCCCGAAGGTCTTGGAGAGCTTGCGGAGAAGCTAAAGGGAGCACGGCGGCGCTTCCGATTGTGGAAGATATCAGCCTGCCGTCAAGGCGCTAGGGAGGCCTGGGCCATGGTGAAGACGCGGTACGCAAAGGCTGACCCCAACCACATGGCCGAGGTCGGTCCTGTAGGGCCCGATGGGAAGGAGATCCCTGTAAGCTTAGTATACGGCCAAGTAGAGTTGGCCGCAAAGTATTCCCAGCAGGACTGTAAATTAGACAGCCTGTTAGATGGTATTGAAGAGGAATACAACCAGTCAAAATGACTATGTAATTTAATTGACATTTATAATGCCTTCTAGCCGGATTGTAGATCATTTGTCATGGCCGACCTTTTCGCTTCAGCCTCGGGACCTGACGGTCCGGAGTGTGTCCGAATTCCCATGCGGTTATATAGGAACCGGGGAATGCATGGAGACCAGGCGTAGGGGTCATTAGGGCGTGAACAGACAAGTGCCCGACTAGTTATGTTATATTACATGGTTAGTAAGAAACATCTTCCAGGGAGAATAGTTCCGTTAGGGGTTCCTTTCCCTGGGAGGCATGCCCTAAGGTGCATGTCCATGCTGCGAAAAGAAACGCAGGAAAAACATCTGGGGGCGTATAGATAAAATAAAAAAGATCATCTTTAGTTCACCGACCGAATATTCCCTTAAGAACGCTAGCTTTCGGCTTCACCCAGTCTGAGGTACACGTCCGGCTGACCCGGCAGTAACAATCGCAGAGGTGCTCCCTTTACCACCTAGCCGAACAATCGGGAACGTAGGGGTAAGCACAGGAGCCAGGCAACCCAGCTTGGCCAAAACTTAAGTCATATCGATGCATATAATGGTGAATAAAAGGTACATGCGGAAGTGTGACACATGTGTTGGGCATGAAGCCCGTATGAATAAGCTTCTGTTTAAAGAAGCCCCCAGGTTTAATGAGCGCGGATAGCGCGTCACTTTATGAGCCTTTAGAGGCTATAAAGAGAGAGAGAGAGAAGAGAAATGTAAGACAGAAAATATATAAAAAATGGACAGAGGAAGGAGACGAACACAGAGTCCGGCGCTAGGCATAGAATCTTCGGAGACGGGCTGCGTTCCATGGGTTTGGCTCGAGTCGGTTATCCGATGCATCCCGCAGGCGGTACGCTCCACCAGTCAGGACTTGGTCAATTATGAAGGGACCTTCCCACTTGGGCTTGAGTTTGTCCTTTTTCTTGTCCGGTAGTCGTAGAACTAATTCGCCAACGTTGTAATTTTTGGCCCGTACTTCTCTGCTTTGGTATCTTCGAGCCTGCTGTTGATAGAATGCGGAACGGGCTTTTGCCACGTCACGCTCCTCCTCCAATGCGTCCAAGCTGTCCTGCCGATCGAGCTCGGCTTCTCTTTCTTCGTACATGCGCACTCGAGGTGAGTCATGAATTATGTCGCAAGGCAAAACTGCCTCTGCGCCGTACACCATAAAGAATGGTGTGTATCCGGTGGTGCGATTCGGCGTGGTCCGCAGCCCCCAGAGTACGGAGTCGAGCTCCTCTACCCAGTGCGTGTTAGATTCCTTGAGGGACCGCACTAATCTGGGTTTGATGCCGCTCATGATAAGACCATTTGCACGTTCGACCTGGCCGTTAGTTTGTGGGTGATAGACGGAAGCATAATCGAGCTTGATGCCCATGTTTTTGCACCAGAGTTTTACCTCGTCGGCCGTGAAGTTCGTGCCGTTATCAGTGATGATGCTGTGGGGGACGCCGTAACGGTGTACAACCCCGGATATAAAGTCTATCACCGGTCCGGATTCGGCCGTCTTAACAGGCTTGGCTTCTATCCATTTGGTGAACTTATCCACCATGACCAGTAAGTATTTTTGCTTGTGGGTTCCGCCTTTAAGGGGTCCAACCATGTCAAGCCCCCAGACCGCGAAGGGCCAAGTAATGGGGATAGTTTGGAGGGCGGTGGGTGGCATATGGCTTTGGTTTGCAAAGAGCTGGCAACCGGTGCATCGTTGGACTAAGTCCTGAGCGTCTGCCCGGGCCGTCGGCCAATAAAAGCCTGTACGGAAGGCCTTGCTTACAAGGGACCGGGCTGCAGCGTGATGACCGCCGAGTCCGGCATGAATTTCAGCCAGGAGGTTCCGCCCCTCCTCTTCGGAGATGCACCTTTGAAGGACTCCGGTAGTGCTTTTCTTATAAAGCTCTCCCTCGTGGACTCTGTAGGCTTTGGATCGCCGCACTATGCAGCATGCCTCATTTTGGTCCTCGGCGAGTTCCTGCCTAGTAAGGTAGGCGAGGAATGGTTCTGTCCACGGGGCGATGACGGCCATTATTACGTGGGCTGAAGGTGTTATTTCATTGGCAGAGCCTCCGATTGTGTCAGAATGTTCGGTGTCGGGCAGTGCGGTTGGGTCCGGGCTGTTATTGTTCGGCTCCCCTTCCCATACTACGGATGGCTTGAACAGCCTTTCCAAGAAGATGTTGGGGGGGGGGACTACATCGCGTTTTGCGCCGATGCGTGCCAGGACATCTGCCGGCTGATTATTTTCCCGGGCTATATGGTGAAATTCAAGCCCCTCGAACCGAGCTAACATTTTTAGGACGGCGTTGCGGTAAGCTGCCATTTTTGGATCCTTGGCATCGAAGTCTCCATTTATTTGGGATATTGCGAGGTTCAAGTCCCCGCGCACCTCTAGGCGTTGGATGCCCATGGATACTATTCGGCTGCATTGTTTGGAGTCCGTGTCCATAATCTGTAGTACGTATTGAACTGTGTCTCCGGTGGGGGACGTCAAAACGACGCCAGCCCCCAGTCCGGCCAACATCTTGGAGCCGTCGAAATGCATGATCCAATTTGAATATGTGCCGTACTCTTTAGGGAGTTCGGCCTCCATCCATTCTGTGACGAAGTCGGCCAAGACTTGTGACTTGATGGCTCGTCGTGGCTTATAAGTTATGTCGAACGGGAGGAGCTCAATGGCCCATTTTGCAATCCGGCCCGTTGCGTCACGGTTGTTTATAATATCGTTAAGTGGTACTTCCGAGGCTACTGTTATTGAACACTCTTGAAAGTAGTGTCGTAGCTTCCGGGATGCCATGAATACCGCGTACGCAATCTTTTGATAATGCGGGTACCGTGATTTGCAGGGAGTGAGGACAGTGGACACATAATAGACCGGCTTTTGAAGGGGGAATTTGTGTCCGTCCGCTTCTCGTTCGACGACGAGCACTGCGCTTACAACCTGATGTGTTGCTGCAATGTATAATAGCATTGGTTCGCCAATGTTTGGCGCGGCCAGGACTGGGTTTGTTGCCAGTATGGCTTTTATTTCGTCGAGTCCGGCCGTGGCTGCATCCGTCCATTTGAAGTGTTCGGTGCGCCGAAGGAGGCGGTAAAGGGGTAGGGCCTTTTCTCCCAAGCGGGAGATAAAGCGGCTTAGAGCCGCCACGCATCCGGTTAACTTTTGTATTTGTTTGAGGTCCTTTGGGATATCCAGTTGCGACAGAGCTCGGATCTTGGCTGGATTTGCTTCAATTCCTCTACCGGATACAATGAAGCCCAAGAGCTTTCCGGCTGGAACGCCGAAAACGCATTTTTCCGGGTTGAGCTTGATGTCGTATGTTCGGAGGTTATCAAATGTGAGCCTCAAGTCGTCTACTAGAGATTCAACATGTCTTGTTTTGACGACCACATCATCTACATATGCCTCCACTGTTTTGCCGATCTGGCTTGCCAGACATGTCTGAATCATGCGCTGATATGTTGCGCCGGCGTTTTTGAGCCCGAAGGGCATCGTGTTGAAGCAGAATGGCCCGTATGGTGTGATAAATGCCGTTGCGGCTTGGTCTGGTTCTGCCATCTTGATTTGATGGTAGCCAGAATATGCGTCGAGGAAACACAACGAATCGTGTCCTGCGGTAGCGTCGATAATTTGATCGATGCGGGGGAGGGGGAAGGGATCCTTTGGGCAAGCCTTGTTAAGGTCTTTAAAATCAACACACAGGCGCCAGGATTTGTCCTTCTTTGGTACCATCACCAGGTTTGCTAGCCAGTCCGGATGTTTTATATCTCTGATGAATCCGGCCTCCAATAGCTTTGCTAGCTCCTCTCCCATGGCCTGTCTCTTAGGTTCGGAAAAACGCCGAAGAGCCTGTTTGACAGGTTTGAATCCTGTTTGGATATTTAAGCTGTGCTCGGCCAGCCTGCGTGGGATTCCTGGCATGTCTGAAGGGTGCCAGGCGAAAATGTCCCAGTTCTCTCGTAGGAACTCTCGCAATGCGGCGTCGACATCAGGGTTTAACTGTGCCCCGATGGAAGCTGTTTTATTGGGGTCCGTTGGATGGACTTGGAATTTGACTATTTCGTCCGCCGGTTTAAAGGAGGTGGACTTGGATCTTTTGTCGAGTACCACATCGTCCCTATTCACCGTAGAGCGCAGCGCAGTCAGCTCCTCAGCCGCTAGGGCTTCGGATAGTGCCTCGAGGGCCAGTGCGGCTGTCTTGTTTTCGGCGCGGAGTGCTATGTCCGGATCACTAGCGAGAGTGATGATCCCGTTAGGCCCGGGCATCTTGAGCTTCATGTACCCGTAATGGGGTATTGCTTGGAAGATTGTAAACGCTTCCCGCCCTAGCAGAGCGTGATAGCCCCTGCTGAACGGAGCCACCTGGAACGTGACCTCTTCGGACCTGTAATTATCCGGCGTGCCGAACACCACATCTAGTGTGATTTTTCCTGTACAGCGCGCTTCCCGACTGGGGATTATTCCTCTAAAGGTTGTGCTGCTTCGCTCAATGCGGTTCCAGTCTATTTCCATTTTTTGAAGGGTCTCCTCATAAATGAGGTTCAATCCGCTGCCGCCGTCCATGAGTACCTTGGTAAGACGGAAGCCGTCCACTATTGGACTGAGGACCAATGCGGCTGGTGCTCGGGCTGTTCGGAATTTAGGTTCGTCACTGGCGTTAAAGGTAATAGCCGTGTCACTCCACGGGTTTATTGTTGCTACTTGGTAGACTTTGGCAAGGCTGCGGAGTGTCCTTTTTCGCATATTATTGATGCGAAAGTCTCGAAGACTGTTAATACCGTATTGGTGTCTCTGGGGTGGCTTTCTGTGGCCTTCGGGATTAGGAGATTTTCGCCAATTTTGGCCACCTGCCGGAGTATCCAACATGCTCTGAGGCTGTGAGTTGGCGTGGCGTCCTCTGTACTGTGAATTTTACAGGGTCCATTAAGCCATCCTTCCAGTACGGTTCCATGCCCTGTAGAGGGTTTTTGCTTTTTAGTGCTTGACCTGGGTGACTGGTGATGATGCACCCTTTTGTTTTGGACTGGGTTTGTATTCAGGGCCGGATTGTCCCAAAATTTTATTTCGGTTTTCCAGGCGCTTTCCATCGCACAGTACTTTCGTACAATGGACGCCAAGTCAGCGAATCGTGTAATATCACGGCGACTTATGGCGTTGAGTATTCCCTTGTCCGTGCAATTATCGCAAAAGATTGAGATTGTGTCTTCCTCGCGGCAGTCCCTTAGCCTGTTCTTAACTAAGAGGAATCTGGCCCAGTAATGATGTACTATTTCATCGGGTTCTTGCCTGATTTTGGATAGATCGCTTATGTTGGGGTGGGTGGGTGGAATTAAATCCAAAGCCTCACCCCATCTAAGGCTCAGAGGCCGAGGAATTTCCGAACTCGAAAATTTGAATTCCTCACTACAACAAGAACCCCCATATAGCAACACATGTTTTGCAACGCTCTAAAGATGTGATGTAAGGGATGTGCCATAGCTACGCATATATGCGTTGGAAACTTGTATGTTGCTAGTGATGGTGAACAACAACAGATGTATTGTGATGCAGTGTATGCGTTGCCACACTATTACTCATGTGACATGCATGAACACCATTTTGAGGTATCTTTCATACTTGTGCAAATTGTTGAAACATCATTGGAAAAAATGCCTTGCCACACTACTACCCATGTGACGTGGATGAATACTATTTTGAGGTATCATCCATACGTGTGCAAATTGCTGAAACATCGTTGCAAAAAAAGGCAACCAGACACTCGAACAAACGACCTCACGCTTATTAGAAAAGAGGCAAACCAACCCACAAACGTACACCTACTGGCAAATTTTCAGATTCGGCTCTATATCTATAAATGGCCCCGTTGGCAGCAATAAGGCTCGCTCAGCTGGGCCATAGCAAGTGAGGGCCCAGGGAGAACTAGCGAATCGGGCCGGCGCTGATTGTAATGTCGACCAGTCGCTACTTGTAAACTTTACTAGTAAAAAAAATGGCACCCCTCAAAAAACATACTAGTAAGAAAGGCACACATAAAAAAATACTAGTAAAAAAGGCACCCCTAAAAAATACTAGTAAAAAGAAGTTCTGCTTCTACAAACTCTCAACAAATAAAAAACTTGCTACTTGTACTCATAAAAGGGTATCTACTTGTACGTGTATTATTTGAAATCCAACATTACAGAAAATTAAGAAACTATTTGTAAAAACATTTTTATTTTAATAATTTTGTATAAGCAGGTAAAAATAAATAAGCAAAATTTTGTTCATGTAATTTTAAAGAGTGTTTAAATTTTAGAAAAGAGTGTCTGCGCTTCTTGAAAATACATGAGTTTTAAAAAGTGTTCACAGATATTAAAAAGAAAACACTATGTTCAGAAAAAATATTCATCTTGTATTTTAGTGATGTTCATCATACTTAAAAAGCCCATTATCGTGTATTTTATTAAATGTTCCTTGTTTATTTCAAATCCATATATCGTGTATTTAGCAATAGTTCATTGTGTATTTTAAAATGTTATTGGCTATTTTCAAGACATTCATATTGCATTTGAGTGAATTTTCAAAAAGTTAAAAATGTATTTTAAAACATATTTATTGTGTATTGCAAAAATGATCATCGTGTATTTCAAAAAGTATTCACAAATTATAGAAAAAAAATGCTATGATGACTTTAAGATGCTATCAGACCTTAAAATACTATCATGACTTTAAAAGTGTTCACATGTTATATGAATAAATTTTCATCATATATTTGGACGTGTTAATTGTGTATTTCAAAATACTACCATGACTTTAAAAATGTCAATATATACATATTTATTGTGTTTTGCAAAAATGGCCGTTGTGCATTTAAAAAATGTATATTATGTACTAAGAAAAGTGTAATGTACGATTGAATAATGTTCAAAATGTGGAATTTTTTTTAAAGATAAACTTGGAAAAGGATAAAAAGATCTGAAGGTAAAAATTAAAACTATAAAAAAAATGAAAGCCCAATTAGAAAAAGGGGGGAAATGTAAAGTGAATTTTCAACCAGTAGAGCAACCAAAAAGTAGACATGACCACCCTGTTTGTGCGGAAAACCATAATGGAAAATCAGATCAACTAGCACGAAAAATCAATCTCTCGGAAAGAGAACGAGGGGTAACTATGTGAGGTTTTGTTGGCAAGTGCAGCATAATGTTTGCAGTAGGCGAGATATCACATTGACATCAATTTTGACGTTTTGTACCATGTCGTCCGTCGTTGGATGTCGACAGTGACTTCGATCTCTCATTCTAATTTATTTGGCGGCAAGGTCTGGTTTTCTTCGACCCTTTAGTTTGATGGCGATGATTGCAAGCCCAGGTTACATGGGATAATGCCACGTGTAAATAGTGGCCGCACGACCAGCCCAAGCGGTTGGTTGTTTCAAAGCAGGAGTCATAGTAGGTTTCTCGGCCACCATGCTTGTTTAATGCTGGTATGCGAATGGACGGGCATCAGACTTCAATGCGAGTATCCAAAAATGTATGTCTATTCCCCATCCTTTTCAACTTTCCTCCACAACTTTTCATTCCTCTCCGGTCCTTCATGCGCGATTGATTACCCCTTGATTTATACCTATGCATACATTGAGTGAGTTATTTGTTACATCGTGTATTTTTGAGTTATTCAGTAGTTAAAATGTAGACTTTGCATAATATTTTTATTTCTCATTATATAAAGATGTATTTTGTTCAACATGAACAATGTAATGTACCCCGAAAAAAATGTTAGGTGGCTCGTCTGGGTACTTTTGCACCAACCAAAGCAATCAAATATGTCCATTATATCTCTCGTAAACTTTGTGAGTTGAGCTCTCGTGTCGCTCCCGCGGGCGGCTCCGGAGCAAACCCTAACTGTCGGGGTTACGATCCTGACAATGAGTACAATGGGTATGAAAGAGGGGCATAGCCTAGCTACGGCGCATGTGTAACACTCGGTGTTTAGCGAGTTCGTCTTCCCTCGGCAGAGGTATTAGCCATATGTCTCGTGCCCTGAGGCTTGGTTTTTATTGAGGGGTATGATTACAAAGATTGCTTAACCCCAACGAAGGAGGAGTGCGGCTTATATAGAATACGCCATAGCTCCAACATCCCCACGTAGCCGGAGCACTTAATGCTCATTACTACGATAGTTACAGGCGTAAAGCGCCACAACTACAACAGTTACAGGTAACGGTAGCTATGACTCTACTTTAAGGATGACTTAGGATTCCTCGACCGTTGCAGCTCCCATGTCGTCCCTCCGTCTCTGTAGTCAGAGTGATGGTCGTCATACCAACTGAAGGATCGCCGCCGAGTGACATCGAGGTGTCCGAGTGAACCTCCTGATATATTCATATGAATGAGAATGTGGTCCCGAGACCTACTGTAACGCCCCGGACACACCCGCCGGTGGTCGTTACTCCTGGCGGGATCTAGACTGGCCCCATAGATCAATACTAGTCTTTTCTGCGCACTTTTTCCTCACTCGTGCGCACCCGGGAGCAACTTCCCGGTCGGTTACCCATCCTGACACTACTCCAAGGTGAGCACGCTTAACTTTGGAGTTCTGTCTGAATGGGCTCCTGGAAAAGAAGGAATTCCTTATTGATATGAGTAGTCTATCATCCCTAATAAGCCAGGCTATCACATACACCCCCACTCAGAGGAACTAACGTCCTCGTCGGGCCACAGGAACGTTCCCTCTTGGCACATATGTCTGTGCTTCTAGTCCAGTACATGTGCCATGCCGTGTGCCACGACGGGTCACAAACGTCATGAACAACATGACCACGCACCTGTCCGCAACCATCCGTGTAACCGCGAGGGTCGGATCTGATACCAACTTGTAACGCCCCGGACACACCCGCCGGTGGTCGTTACTCCTGGCAGGATCTAGACTGGCCCCACAGATCAATACTAGTCTTTTCTGCACACTTTGTCCTCACTCGTGCAGCTCCCATGTCGTCCCTCCGTCTCTGTAGTCAGAGTGATGGTCGTCATACCAACTGAAGGATCGCCGCCGAGTGACGTCGAGGTGTCCGAGTGAACCTCCTGATATATTCATATGAATGAGAATGTGGTCCCGAGACCTACTGTAACGCCCCAGACACACCCGCCGGTGGTCGTTACTCCTGGCGGGATCTAGACTGGCCCCATAGATCAATACTAGTCTTTTCTGCGCACTTTTTCCTCACTCGTGCACACCCGGGAGCAACTTCCCGGTCGGTCACCCATCCTGACACTACTCCAAGGTGAGCCTGCTTAACTTTGGAGTTCTGTCTGAATGGGCTCCTGGAAAAGAAGGAATTCCTTATTGATATGAGTAGTCTATCATCCCTAATAAGCCAGGCTATCACATACACCCCCACTCAGAGGAACTGACGTCCTCGTCGGGCCACAGGAACGTTCCCTCTTGGCACATATGTCTGTGCTTCTAGTCCAATACATGTGCCATGCCGTGTGCCACGACGGGTCACAAACGTCATGAACAACATGACCACGCACCTGTCTGCAACTATCCGTGTAACCGCGAGGGTCGGCTCTGATACCAACTTGTAACGCCCCGGACACACCCGCCGGTGGTCGTTACTCCTGGCGGGATCTAGACTGGCCCCACAGATCAATACTAGTCTTTTCTGCACACTTTGTCCTCACTCGTGCGCACCCGGGAGTAACTTCCCGGTTGGTCACCCATCCTGACACTACTCCAAGGTGAGCATGCTTAACTTTGGAGTTCTGTCTGAATGGGCTCCCGGAAAAGAAGGAATTCCTTATTGATATGAGTAGTCTATCATCCCTAACAAGCCAGGCTATCACACCTACCAATGATGATGCGAGGCCCTGAGAGCACCTCGAATGAAATGTCTTTGACCCTACCTATAGTAGGTGACCTCATCATTAACCCTCGAATCGATTGAGATTTCGTAGAACAAACAGACCGGTCCTTCGGTTAGGACCGAGTGCTTCTGGGGCACTCGGAATATGTTTCCGAATCATGGTTCATTGTTCTTTAGATGAAAACACAATGAATTCCGGACCATAAGTTTTCCCTGTTGATTACCTCGGCCGCTTGTTGCTGTGAAGTTGAAGTTGTGGTGCGGGGCCCAGGTAGCGTACGATGATGAGCGATATGTGGTCCGTTCGGTGATCTTCCATGACGCCAACCTTGATTTGTTCTCCGTAGATTCTCCGCCGGAGTCGGAGCTGCGTTGGCTCGCTGTGGGCGGATGGCGTTCCGTCTTGTAAATGTAGTGTTGTTCTGCAGTCAATACGGCTGCCTTTTTTTCCTTTGATCTTCGGATCATCCTCGTTGTTCTTCCGTTGCTTTCTATTAAATCTAATTGAAGTCAGCAATGCTAGATCTTTCAAAAAGAAAAACAATGTAGGTTCACTAGCACCTATGCAACAGAGAAAGGAATCGGGCAATACACGTGGCGGGATGAGCGATATTTTTTCCACCAACAAAGAAAGAGCGCCCGAAGCTAAAAAGAAAAGAGCACCCGGGCCTGAAAAGTTTTGGATGAGCGTGGCGGGATCAGCGAAAATTCCAGCCACCATATTAATCTACCTCTAAAATCCCTAATTTTATCTCCCTCAAACCCACGAACGCCATGCCGGTTCTCTCCCGCAGCCGCACCTGTACTAGCACCGCCGCTCCGATCTGATCTGACCCGCCACTGCTCGCACTTTACGGCCCCGTCTCCCTGCCGGATCTAGCCTCTGAGGTGCTTTTCCTCCCCTGTGGAGTACCGACTGCCCCCTCCCCGTTGTTTTCTCGCCGCTCTCTACCCGCCGCCGCCGAGGACGAAGAGGGGCACGGTAGGGAAGCCGGTCGCCACCTTTCCCCTCACTGCCGTCGTCGTTTCCACTCACCTCCCTCCGTTTTCCTGGATCATGCTGCAGCGACAAGGTCAATGGCGGTGGCCACCTCCAGATTTGGCCCCCCTCCGGCCGCATCGCCTCCTCAATGGTCCCCGGCGAGCACCCTTGCTCGTTGCACGTCCGTTCGCCTCAGGTATCTCCTGTATCTGATTCCTCGTCCACACCTAGCTTCCTCAGATTTATGCTACCTTTATGGATCTCATTAATTGCCAACTCAATTACTACAAACAAGCATCCCCTGCGACCCAGCTGTTGTCTTCTACTCATATGTCAACCTATTAGTACCGATTCCAAGCAAGCTTGTTGTTCAACTTCAGAGTGCGGCCGTTCTGGACAAGGTGGTTGCTGGTTAGTACTATCTCACCGCTGGTAGTTGTCTCGTGATGTGTGTCAGAAAATCTTTTTAATTCACACATCGTTAGCAATACAACTGTGTACAAAGATATAAGACGGAATTGGGGCCTCCCACGCACATGAACATGGCATGCGCGGGCCATGCTGTGTCGCGGTGTTGCTCGTTTCATTAGCCATGGGAGGGATTTTTACCATACTGACGGTTGGGTATGAATGATGGTGCGTGTTAGAGAGAGATGGTACTAATAAAAATTAGCTCCAGCCGCCAAAGCGAATATACTATAGTAATATAGTATAGGACGCGGCAGTAGTTTTTGGTTTTTTGATAGTTGTTGCTGCGATTGCAGTTAGCACAAACACATCAATTAAGCACATCAATTGCGAATGTACAATTAACCATTGCTGGTGCGATTGCAATTAGGACAAATACAAAATATCGATTTAGTTTTTTATTGCCCGTCCAAAATTACCAGCAAACTAACTTCCAATCAAATTTGTAGTTATTTCTAACATGGCAACTTGCTAATTAGTGTCAGTTTTGTTTAGCATTTACCGTTGGATCGTTTATATGCACCATACATGGTAGATGAGGCACATACTTAGTTAGATCAGTACAGAATGGTTTAATTTGAAATCTTTTGCCAGCTCAGAGTGGTGGTAGGAGTGGAGCTTTGGGCATAAATGTCAGCTTTTGGTTGCAAAAGTCCCCTTGTGGGCTCGGCCCTGTGTCGTGTGCGCACCTGGTGGTTGCAAGTCTCTCTCTGTCCTACCTGCTAAATACTACTGACATGTGGGTTATACGGTGTGGACAAATGTTTTTGCCATTTCAATAAGGAGAGTGTTGTTGTCTCTAACGCGAATCTTGGTGACGACCCGTTCATGATAGCAAGGACTAGCTGCCAACGTGTGCAGCATGACATTTCTCTTCAACTTCAACCATGTTATGTTATCTAATCTTCTGTGTTATCCTTTGCAGGGTATAGGAGGTGGGAGATCCATAAATCATAATGCCATTTCGATCTAAGATCCTTTAAATTTGGCTGAAGAAACCACTCAGGTTATTTTCCGAATTACTGTCCAAGCAGCCCCCCTCCAGTGGGATGGCTAAATTTGTAGGTGCACCACCTGTTATCCTTAAATACCCACCAATTATGTTCAGACCAGGTTCTAGTAAGTATGCTCCATGTTTCTGTTGTAGTCCCCAGCTAGTCTGTCTCATTGATTATATGTGTCAAATTGTATCTAGCTACAAGGCGCAAGTATATTTGATTTATTTCTCTTATGGTAGATGTAATGTGCAAATAGGTGCGATTCTCTCAACTATGCTAGTAGTACTAACCATGAGGGAATCCCCACCTAGTCTGCTTGATCCCTAAATGTATTCCAGTCCAGTTTAGAATAGTTTTAAGTAGTAGCTTTGTATCATCATTCAGAGCTGACGGGTTAGAAAACTACCTAGTTTACTATAGTAATAACACTGCATTATACATGACAAACACACCATTGATACAAGTGCAGGTTAATGGAGCATGGGCTATTATCTCCATAGACAACAAAGAAATCTTATGATAAGATAACATAATAAATCATGGAATGTGGAGCATAGTGCAAAAGCACAGTGAAGATGCTGATGATGACTTCATCATAAAATCCAATCACCAATGATCTCAGATATCTAAACGAGCTTTAATTTCAGCCCACTTGCAACAACAGTGAATCTGTTGTCCTGACTATATATGTGTGCTAGAGTTCAGACAAAAAATAGACAATACCTCTTACGATGACAATACTCTTTCCATATACAACTTGATAAATCTCTTGGTTGGTCTTTAGGGGCCTAAGCTATGATTATTGAGGTAGAGTGATGCTTCCTTTCGAAGAAAATGGATCGTTCACAAATTGGGATCCTATTTGACAAGCAGATCTTTGATGGTAATGATCTTGGTGGTTTGTGTTAGAAGGATAATGGCTTCTTTTGTTTTGGTTTGATATCTCGAGCCACTAAATTTATTTGTCATTTCATTTGGATATGGTTCTCTTATCAGTATAGGTAAAATGTCATGATGGATATTACGAAAAGTAGTGTATTGTAAAATGTTGAATTTTAGGTAATATTTACATAGCTACAGTCAGGAGAACAGGGTTAGTACTAAACTGTGGAATTTTGTTGCAATGATAGATGTTTTTTTGTAACTCATGCTTACCGATCTGTTTATGTATTTGTTGCAAATTCTAGCCTTATTCTTGTAATGGCATGATATGCAAGTCATCTTTCAAAAAGTTGGGATGAACAAATAAGGACCAGAGCAACTCTAGCCACCTACAATAAGTCGGGAGAAAAAGCCTTCGGCAAATGTGCCTTTGATGAAGAGGAGAGCTGTACAATTATGTTTGGATCAAGACCACTCATTTGTTAATCTGTTTCTTAGTGTGTATTGAAGCTACATGTTGTAGCAGGTGGTGATGTAGCTTGTGTTATTTTAGCTTATGGGGAATGTGAACTATGAATCGTGATTGGGAACTTTGGCGTCGATGTTATATAGACTAATTAATTGTGATGTGATGTGAAAATACCTTGTGTTGTACAGTTGAATTGGTCAATTTAAAAATTAGCCTCCATTGAATCGGGCCAACTAATAACTGTACAGGAAAATAATTCCAAACAGCAAAAGTGGTCATGGCCTCATAGAAATTTGGGCTGGATCAATCAATATTGGGCAGCCTCATAGAAATTTGGGCTTGATCAACCTATATTGGGATGTTGGATGGTAATATGGGCTGGATCAACCAATATTGGGCTGGATGGCGATCCTCTTGTGCAGGGTACCAACAACGTATATGATGTGTTGTTAGGCTCTAACTCCATATGTTGCTATCCTGCAACGCTTCTTGACATTGTTTACCAACGGATGCATATATGTTGTTGTAGACCCTTGCAACGCCACCTCTAGCAACACATATTAATCTGTTGGTGTAGACCTTTCCAACACATATACGGACATACAACAACGCATCCATGCGTTGCAGAAGGGGCGTTCCTGTTGTAGTGCCTGGATGTTGTCTAATGAATCCAGCCCGTCGCCTGACTCTAAGTTCAGGTCTTGAGTGATATCCTCCCCTCCGCGGGTATCCGGCTTGGAGGGATCAGGAATCCGGATGTAGCGAGTCCTTAAGATAGATGAAGGGTCACCGCACTGTCCCTCTACCATGGCAACGTGATGGGTGACTTGGGGAGAGTTAATCTCTCTCAGATCGGTTTTAGGCCCGATCTAGTCATAATCCGTAGCGACTCCCAAGGCGGCGAAGCGATCCAAGAGCTCATTTATGGAGGAAAGCTCCATTGGATCTAACTATTCAGCAAGTTCCGAGCTGACATGAAGAATGTTTTCGATGGCTCAAGAGGTCATCGTCGGCGCAAAAGCCGAACATGCGGTCATAAGAAAACCACCTAGCCGGAGGGTTTGGCCGACAGCCAAAACTCCCTTGGCAACGGTGCGTCTTTAAAGCGGGGCGAGGCATCCTTCCTAATGGCGACGACACAGAGGAACTCTCAATGAAAGCACCAATGTCGGTGTCAAAACCGGTGGATCTCGGGTAGGGGGTCCCGAACTGTGCGTCTAGGCCGGATGGTAACAGGAGGCAAGGGACACGAAGTTTTACCCAGGTTCAGGCCCCCTCGATGGAGGTAAAACCCTACGTCCTGCTTGATTAATATTGATGATATGGGTAGTACAAGAGTAGATCTACCACGAGATCGAGGAGGCTAAACCCTAGAAGCTAGCCTATGGTATGATTGTTGATGTGTACCTTGTCCTACGGACTAAAACCCTCCGGTTTATATAGACATCGGATAGGGTTAGGGTTACATAGAGTCGGTTACAATGGTAGGAGATCTGCATATCCGTATCGCCAAGCTTGCCTTCCACGCCATGGAAAGTCCCTTCCGAACACGGGACGGAGTCTTCAATCTTGTATCTTCACAGTCCAACAGTCCGGCCAAAGGATATAGTCCGGCTGTCCGGACACCCCCTAATCCAGGACTCCCTCAATGATGCTTATCAAGAATGTAGCACTTTGAGCCGAATACTCGAAAGTATCCAACTTGGGGTTTGTTACCGGTGAGGAGCTCGTATGCCGTCTTGCCGAGTAGCTTGTGAAGATACAAGCGATTTGTTGCACGACAAGCTGTCTCAACCGCTTCCGCCCAAAAGTGCTTTGGCGTTTTGTACTCATCAAGCATCGTTCTTGCCATCTCGATAAGAGTCCGGTTCTTCCTTTCAACAACTCCATTTTGTTGAGGTGTGTACGTAGCCGAGAACTCGTGTGAAATCCCTTCTTCGTCAAGAAAGGTGTCCACATTTGTGTTCTTGAACTCCGTTCCGTTGTCGCTCTGAACCTTCTTGATCTTCACGTCAAACTGATTTTGGGCCTTCCTAGCGAAGTTTGTGAAGATCTTTTGGACCTGCGATTTGTCATCAAGAAAGAACACCCACGTAAATCTTGAAAAATCATCAACTATGACTGGACCAAATGAGTTACCACCGAGACTCTTGTAGGCATTTGGACCAAAGAGATCCATGTGAAGTAGCTCGAGTGGTCTTCTTGTGGTCATGATGTTCTTCGCGCGGTGACTTCCTCCAACTTGTTTTCCTGCTTGACAAGCACTACAAAGTCTATCCTTGTCAAATATGACATCTTTAATTCCAAGGATATGATCACCTTTAATAAGCTTATCAAGATTTCGCATACCAACATGACCTAGTCTTCTATGCCACAACCAGCCTTTAGAAGATTTGGCAATTAAGCAAGTTTTAGGTTGAGCCTTTTTAGTGAAATCAACAATGTAAAGATCTCCTCTACGTATACTGGTAAAGACCATTTTATGATTATCTCTACGAAACACTTAGCAGTCTACTTCAGTAAATAGGACATTGAAACCAAAATCAGCAAGTCTAGATACTGAAAGTAAGTTGTAGCCAAGAGATTCAACGAGCATGACATTTTGTATGGAGCTATCATGTGAGATGGCCACCTTACCCTTTGAATTATCACCAAAAGTGACATACTTTCGAGGGCCGTCATTTTCAGCAAGCTCACGGAACATGTCTTTATCTCCGGTCATATGATCAGTACATCCACTATCAAGGACCCATTCCTTTCCTCCAACCATGTAGCCACGAAGATTTGCCATAAGATCAAAGTGTCTCATCGCATCATCGAGATCATAGTCACTATCATCATCATCATCATCATCCTCATCCTCATCCGAGTATTCATGTTCAACATCATCTTGTGATTGATCAATTCCTAGAGAGGGAAATTCATTAGATAAATGATCATTCTATAGTTATCTTTATGAATTCTAATAGCTCTAGAAATGATATTGCTAATGATTCCAACATCTCCTTTGGCACTCGTAAGATTAGTAAGCTCAAATAAGCAGTCACCAAATTTGGGATCACTGGAACTCATCTTAATCAAAGCAATAGACTTATGGAGGATTTCATATAGATCTTTCAAGGAGTAATTAGGAAAGAGTTCATCAAGAAATTTCCATATGGTGTAGGCACACTTAAGAGTAGGAAAACATCCAATCAAGTTTCTAGGCAAGCCTCTAGTGATAAGATTAACAGTTCTAAGATTGTGAATCATGTCAATATCTTCATCTAGGGTAGGGTGCAAAGGATCAACATGAGGTGCGCAAGGGCTAGTAATGTACCTGTTCAAATGATATCCATTGAAAATCTCAAGCATTTCATTTTTCCACTCATGAAAATACTCTCCAGCAAGAATAGGCACTCTATGTCTAAGACTCCCCAAAGTAGACACATCCATCTTCCTCCAATGGTGTTTAAACCAAGGCAATGGAGACCAAAGCTCTGATACCAATTGAAAGGATCGAGAAGAGGTGTCTAGAGGGGGGGGGGTTAGACACTATGTGCCAAAAGTTGCAATTTTTAATATTCTTAAGTTTAAGTGGAGTTTAAGCACAAGTTTAACAAACACAATACATATCAAGCAAACATGCAATGAGTATATGAGCAGCGGAAAGTAAAGCATGCAACTTGCAAGAATGTACAGAGAAGGGTTTGGAGTATTCAAACGTAATTGGAGACACGGAGGTTTTTGTTGTGGTTCCGATAGGTGGTGCTATCGTACATCCACGTTGATGGAGACTTCAACCCACGGAGGGTAACGGTTGCGCGAGACCATAGAGGGCTCCACCCACGAAGGGTCCACAAAGAAGCAACCTTGTCTATTCCATCACGACCGTCGCCCACGAAGGACTTGCCTCACTAACGGTAGATCTTCATGAAGTAGGCGATCTCCTTTCTCTTACAAACTCCTTGGTTCAACTCCACAATCTTGTCGGAGGCTCCCAAGTGACACCTAGCCAATCTAGGAGACACCACTCTCCAAGAAGTAACAAATGGTGTGTTGATGATGAACTCCTTGCTCTTGTGCTTCAAATGATAGTCTCCCCAACACTCAACTCTCTCTTACAGGATTTGGATTTGGTGGAAAGAAGATTTGAGTGGAAAGCAACTTGGGGAAGGCTAGAGATCAAGATTCATATGGTTGGAATGGAATATCTTGACCTCAACACAAGTGTAGGTGGTTCTCTCTCAGAAAATGTGTATTGGAAGTGTAGGTATGTTCTGATGGCTCTCTCCATGAATGAAGAGTGGGTGGAGGGGTATATATAGCCTCCACACAAAATCTAAACGTTACACACAATTTGCCAAACTCGGTGGGACCGAATGGTTAAACTCGGTCGGACCGATTCAACAAACCTAGTGACCGTTAGGATTTTCGGTGGGACTGAGATGCAACTAGGTAGGACCGATATGGTTAGGGTTAGGGCATAACGTAATCTCGGTGTGACCGATTACACAAACTCGGTGGGTCCGATTTTGGTAATAAGCTAACCAGAGAGTTGGTCAGGAAAACTCAGTGGGACCGATTTTGGTAATAAGCTAACCAGAGGGTTTGCATTGTAATCTCGGTAGTACCGATTGCTCAAACTCGGTGAGACTGATTTTGGTAATGGACATACACAGAGAGATTACAATCCCATCTCGGTGAGACCGAGATCCCTATCGGTGAAACCGATTTGCTAGGGTTTGTGGCAGTGGCTATGACATCTGAAACTCGGTGGCGCCGGATAGGTAGAATCGGTGGGGCCGAGTTTGACTTTTGGTTTAGGTCATATGTGGATGTGGGAAGGTACTTGAGGGTTTTGGAGCATATCACTAAGCACTTTGAGCAAGCAAGCCATTAAGCAACACCTCATCTCCTCTTGATAGTATGGGCTTTTCCTATAGACTCAATGTGATCTTGGATCACTAAAATAGAAAATGTAGAGTCTTGATCTTGAAGCTTGAGCCAATCCTTTGTCCTTAGCATCTTGAAGGGGTTCCGCATCCTCTAGTCCATGCCACTCCATTGTTGAACTTATCTGAAACATACTAGGTACAAGTGTTAGTCCAACAAGAGATATGTTGACATTAATTACCAAAACCACCTAGGGAGCACTTGTGCTTTCAGTATGCGGTGACTGTTAGCAATCATAGAAGACTACATGATGGTTGAGTATGTGGAGCTCTTACTTAGACTCTGTTGAATAAGTTGAATTACAATTGCTTGGTGAGTAAGAACATAGGTTGAACCTTAACATGTGAATTGGTTGCTACTTTAACATGAAAAGTTTTATGAGAAAGAATTGTTGTTATGATGCTAGGAAAAGTGATTAAAATTTTCATTGATCAAACTTGTGCACTTTGCTAGCATTCACACTTTATAAATTATTTCTTTTATCATTTACCTACTCAAGGACGAGTAGGAATTAAGCTTGGGGATGCTGATACGTCTCCAACGTATCTGTAATTTATGAAGTATTCATGCCATTATATTATCATTCTTGGATGTTTTACAATCATTTTATAGCAACTTTATATCATTTTTTGGGACTAACCTATTGACCCAGTGCCAGTTGCTGTTTTTTTGCTTGTTTTTTACATCGCAGGAAATCAATATCAAACGGAGTCCAAACACCGTGAAACTTTTTGGAGATTTTTTATGGACCAGAACACCCAGGATGGGCCAGAACAGCACCTGGGGGGGTGCTCTGAGGGGGGTGCTCTGAGGGGGGCACAACCCAATAGGGGGCGCCTGGGGGCCCAAGCGCGCCTAGGTGGGTTGTTCCCACCTCGGTGGCATCCCGCACCCCCTCTTTACCCTATAAATTCACAAATATTCTGAAAACCCTCGGGGTTACCATAAATCAGAAGTTCCGCTGCCGCAAGGCTCTATAGCCACCGAAAACCAATCTTGACCCCGTTCCGGCACCCTTCCGGAGGGGGGAATCATCTCCGGTGGCCATCTTCATCATCCCGGCAGTTACCACGATGAGGAGGGAGTAGTCCACCCTTGGGGCTGAGGGTTTGTACTAGTAGCTATGTGTTTAATCTCTCTTTCGTGTTCTTGAGATGTGACGATCTTGATGTATCACGGGCTTTCTTAATATAGTCGGATCATATGGTGTTTCCCCCTCTCTATCTTTTTTCCGCAAATACGCAAGCTGCGTATCTTTGTATTGATAGAAAAGAGTACAAGCATGGGGTTACAACGCATACAATGCCATGTACGCACTAGGCATGGTGTACAAGCAAAGGAGCACAACAGAAGGGGGTATGCTCAGCCCCGCTACCGAACTAGAGACTAAGCGTCGGGGATGATGTGTTGCAGTCCGGTGGCGCCCGCCTTGGCCCATAGGCGCGCCTCTTCCTTGATGGTCTCAGAGGTGAAGGTGATCGAAGGTGTTGCTCCTTCGAAAATGCAGGCATTGCTGTGCTTCCAAATCCACCAAGCAGATAGGATGATGAGGGAGGATAGACCCTTACGCATAGAAGCGGGCGCGAGGTCGAGAGAGGATTGCCACCATAGCTGGAATGGTGTGTCAGGGGAGGGGAGGTCGATGGGCACACGTGCCCAACCGAGGATCCCGTGCCAAACTTTTCGCGAGAAAAAACATCCAGCAAGGAGATGGTGCACGGTCTCCTCCTCTTGGTCGCAGAGGGCACATGCATCGTCATGTGGCAGCCCACGACGTGCAAGGCGCTCCGCGGTCTAGCAGCGGTCTTGCATGGCCAGCCATAAGAAAAACTTGACGCGGAGAGGGGACCAAGGTCGCCAAGTGAGCCGCCAGAAAGGATCTTCACAAGCTCCAAAGAAAAGAGCCTTGTACCAGGAACTTGCAGAGTATGTAGCGGAAGAAGTCCAATGCCAACGCAGCATGTCCGGCTCACTGGTGAGATGAGTGTGCCGCACCAGGCGCCAAAGCTCGACGTACTGCACCATGGCCATCGGCCCTAGGGCGCCTCTGATGTCCCGCACCCAAGAGCGCTGGTGCAGGCCGTCACGCACGCAACGCTCCTTCCGAATGTGCTTGGGGACGAGAGCGAGAACGAGTGGAGCGATCTCGGCCACGGACCTGCCGTTGATCCAGTGGTCGGTCCAAAATCTGCAAGCATCTCCGGCACTGAGCTGCCAAGTCGTGGAGGCTCTGAAAATTGCACTCGCGTCCGCGTCATGGGGGATATGGAGGTGGCTCCAAGGGCGAGAAGCGTTGGTGCATTGCAGCCAAAGCCAATGAACACTGAGAGAAATGCCCGTATGTTGAATATCACGGATACCTAGGCCACTGAAAGAGATGGGCCGGCAGACACGCTGCCAGTTGACAAGGCACTGGCCACCGTTGGCCTTGTCAGATCCTGCCCATAGAAATCCTCGGATGATCCGGTTCACCTTCTTGATGGTAGAGCTGTTGAAGGCAATGGAAGTGAGGAAGTGCGTGGGGATGGCGGTGAGAACATGGCGCACAAGGGAAAGGCGGTCTCCCTTGGAAAGCATGGATGCCCGCCATGTGGAGAGCTCGCGTCCAAGTTTGTCGATGATCGGTTGCAAGATCATGGAAGAAGCCTTGCGAAAGGAGAGGGGCAGCCCGAGGTAGGTGATAGGGAAGTGAGCGACGGAGCACTGCATCTCCGCGGCGATCGCAACAATGTGGTCGTGAGAGCATTGGATCGGAGTGGCCGAACACTTGTCAAAGTTGGTTTGCAGCCCAGAAGCGAGGCCAAAGACATGAAGGAGCCTGCGAACCGTGGCGAGATCGTGGGAGTCCGGGTGGCAGAAAATGACCACGTCATCCGCATAAAGGGATATGCTCGAAGCCGCATGACGGGTGGTCACACGATGAAGGAGCCCGAGCTTCCCCTCTCTATCTTGTTGTGATGAATTGAGTTTTTCCCTTTGAGATTTCGTTGTTATCGGATTGAATACTTTTATGGATTAGAGAACACTTGATATATGTCTTGCAATTGAATACTTGTGGTGACAATGGGGTATCGTATTGATTCACTTGATATATGTTTTGGCACTCAACTCATGGATTCCCGAGGTGACATTGGGGTAATCTATGCATAGGGGTTGATGCACGTTGTTGTCTTTGTTTCTCTGGTAGAAATCTTGGGGCACTGTTTGAAGTTCTTTGTGTCGGATTGAATATTATGAATCTGAATTTGCTTTGGTGTTATTTTAGTACGAACTCTTGGTTAGATCGATCGAAAAGAATAGCTTCGTGTTATTTTAGTACAAACTCTACGATAGATTGATCGGAAAGAATAGTTTTGAGGTGGTTTCGTACCCTACAAACATTTCCGTCTTATGTTCTCCACTAGATAGGAACTTTGGAGTGATTCTTCATTGCACGTTGAGGGACAGGTATATGATCCAATTATATTAGCACTGTTGAGAGATTGCACTAGTGAAAGTACGGACCCTAGGCCTCATTTTCAAGCATTGCAATACCATTTTGTGCCCATTTACTATTTGCTACCTTGCAGTTTTTATTTATTCAGATTATAAAAATATATTTCTACCATCCGTATTACACTTTTATCACCATCTCTTCGCCGAACTAGTGCACCTATACAATTTTCCATTCTATTAGGTGTGGTGGGGACACAAGAGATTTCTTGTATTTGGTTGCAGGGTTGTTTGAGAGAGACCATCTTCATCCTACACCTCCCACGGATTGATAAACCTTAGGTCATCCACTTGAGGGAAAATTCCTACTATCCTACAAAACTCTGCGCTTGGAGGCCCAACACGAGTCTACGAGAAAAAAGTTGTGTAGTAGACATGAACAGCTTAGGTTTCTTGCCAAACCACAGTTCATACCGTGTCATCTCAACGGATTTAGACAGTGCCCTATTTAATGTGAATGCAGTTGTCTAATGCAAAACCCCAAAACAATAGTGGTAAATCGGTAATAGACATCATAGAATGCACCATATGCAATAAAGTACGATTATGATGTTCAGACACACCATTGTGCTGTGGTGTTCCAGGTGGCGTGAGTTGTGAAACAGTTCCACATTCTTTTAAATGAAGGCCAAACTCATAACTCAAATATTTGCCTCCATGATCAGATCGTACAAACTTTATTTTTCTTGTTACGATGATTCTCCACTTCACTCTGAAATTCTTTGAACTTTTCAAAATTTTCAGACTTGTGTTTCATCAAGTAGATATACCATATCTACTCAAATCATCTGTGAAGGTTAGAAATAACGATACCCGCCGTGTGCTTCAACACTCATCGGACCGCATACATCGGTATGTATTGTTTCCAATAAGTCATTAGCTTGCTCCGTTGTTCTGAAGAACGGAGTTTTAGTCATCTTGCCCATTAGGTATGGTTCGCAAGTATCAAATGATTCATAATAAAGTGATTCCAAAAGTCCATTCGCATGGAGTTTCTTCATGCGCTTTACTCCAATGTGACCTAAATGGCAATGCCACAAATATGTTGCACTATCATTATCAACTTTGCATCTTTTGGCATCAATATTATGAATATGTGTATTACTACGATCGAGATTCAACAACAATAGACCATTCATCAAGGGTGCATGACCATAAAATATATTACTCATATAAATAGAACAACCATTATTCTCTAATTTAAATGAATAATCGTCACGCAATAAACAAGATCCAGATATAATGTTCATGCTCAACACTCACACCAAATAACAATTATTTAGGTCTAAAACTAATCCCGAGGTAGATGTAGAGGTAGCGTGCCGACGGCGATCACATCGACCTTGGAACCATTCCTGACGCGCATCGTCACCTTGTCCTTAGCCAATCTTCGTTTATTTTGTAGCTCCTGTTTCAAGTTACAAACATGAGCAACGGAACCAATATCAAATACCCAGGCGCTACTATGAGCATTAGTATGGTACACATCAATAACATGTATATCAAGTATACCTTTGTTCACTTTACCATCCTTCTTATCCTCCAAGTATTTGGGGGCAGTTCCGCTTCTAGTGACCAGTCCCTTTGTAGTAGAAGCATTCAGTTTCAGGCTTGGGTCCATCTTCGGGCTTCTTCCCGGGAGTGGCAATTTTCTTGCCATTCTTCTTGAAGTTCCCTTTTTTCCCTTGCCCTTTTTCTTGAAACTAATGGTTTTGTTAACCATCAACACTTGATGCTCCTTCTTGATTTCTACCTTCGCGGCCTTAAGCATTGCGAAGAGACCAGGAATCGTTTTATTCATCCCTTGCATATTATAGTACATCACAAAGCCTTTGTAGCATGGTCGCAGTGATTGAAGAACCCTGTCAATAACACTATCAACTGGAAGTTCAACTCCCAGCTGAGTTAAGTGGTTATGATACCCAGACATTTGAGTATGTGTTCACTGACAGAACTGTTCTCCTCCATCTTGCAGCTATAGAACTTGTTGGAGACTTCATATCTCTCAACCCGGGCATTTGCTTGAAATATTAACTTCAACTCTTGGAACATCTCATATGCTCCATGACGTTCAAAACATCCTTGAAGTCCTGGTTCTAAGCCGTAAAGCATGGCACACTGAACTATTGAGTAGTAATCAGACCGCGTTTGCTAGACGTTCACATTGTCTAGATTTGCGGGAGCGGGCTTGTCACCTAGCGGTGCATCAAGAACATAATTCTTCTGTGTAGCAATGAGGATAATCCTCAAGTTACGAACCCAGTCCGTGTAGTTGCTACCATCATCTTTCAACTTAGCTTTCTCTAGGAACACATTAAAATTCAGGGGAATGGTAGCTCGGGCAATTGATCTACAACATAGATATGCAAAACTATAAGACTAAGTTCATGATAAATTTAAGTTCAGTTAATCAAATTACTAAAGAACTCCCACTTAAATAAACATCCGTCAAGTTATCTAAGTGATACGTGATCCAAATCAACTAACCCATGTCCGATCATCACGTGGGATGGGGTAGTCATCAATGGTGAACATCTCTATGTTGATCATATCTACTATATGACTCATGTTCGACCTTTCGGTCTCCAATGTTCCAAGACCATGTATGTACATGCGGCTCATCAAGTTTAACCCAAGTATTCTGCATGTGCAAAACTGTATTACACCCGTTGTATGTGAAAGTAGAGTCCATCACACCCAATCGTCACGAGGTGCTTCTAAAGGACGAACTTCGGCAATGGTGCATACTCGAGGAGAACACTTCTATCTTGAAATTTAGTGAAGGGGTCATCTTATAATGCTACCGCCGTTCTAAGCAAAATAAGACGCATAAAATATAAACATCACATGCAATCAAAATATGTGACATGATATGGCCATCATCATCTTGTGCTTTTGATCTCCATCTCCAAAGCATTGTCATGATCTCCATCGTCACTGGCTCGACACCTTGATCTCCATCATTGCGTCGGGGTCGTCTCGCCAACTATTGCTTCTACAACTATTGCTAACGCATAGTGTTGGGGATATAACCCCGAGGTGGGACCCGCCCGGAGGGGATGGGTTACACTATTGGCGGCTTAACATGAAGAAGGCCCAAGAAGACAAAGTGTGGAGATGGTAGCTCATAGAGGCGGGCCTAGTGGTGGTCCAAGACCCGGATATGAGAACCGCCACATGGTGGCTTGCTTGTTAAGGCAAGACAACCTAGAAACCAGGCCATTCATGTTATGTGATCCGGCTCAGACTCTTGTAAGCCTCGGGCCTCGACCTATGTATATAAAGGCGAGACCCGGCGGCGGGTTAACTCAAGAAACAATTAATAGATAGCTAGTTCAAGCGTAATCGCTCCCTTGTAATCGAACCTCAAGCAATACAACTAGAAGCAGGACGTAGGCTTTTACCTCGTTGTGAGGGGCCGAACCTGGGTAAATCCTTTGTGTCCTTTGTCCCTTTCAACCCCTTCGAGCTAACCTACATTGTGATGGCTCCACACCTAAGTCCCTTCACTAGGGCATCTACCATGAAAAAACCACGATAGTTGGCGCCCACCGCGGGGCCAGAGCACGGTGGTTTTGAGTTCTTGAAGGGCAACTTCTCAGGGATCACAAGATACGCAGAGTCGCCGTGCCAAGATCTACATCGATGACGCTGGCTAGGGCCCCGAGGACGATTGAATCGAATACGGGTACCGGGTGCCCTTCAGTGGAATTCACGTCTTCATCGACAAGATCGGCGAATCGGAACCTGAGCCAGACACTTGCGCCGACGTCATCGAGATGGCTCAGCGCGCGCGACCCGCCATGGTTCAACCCGGCCAGAAGCACGTATTTGCTGGCTTTGTTCATGGGGGCGGATCTTGAGGAAGGCTCTGCGTCTGGTGAAGAGATGGTCATCTATTCAGGTGATGAGTCCTCAACTGGAGAGACCAAGTCAATCTATCAGCTTCAAGACGGTGGGCTTGGGGGCTATTCTGATAGTGACAATATTTCGGATCCCTATGAGCAGGGCTGCTGTTTTCATGGCTGGTACACAGTCGATGCCAAATTCATCAACGGCCGCGGCGATGACTTCTGGCTCAACTGCTGCTGTGACAGCCGGGGCGAGCGGCTCTGTACGCCCGCCGACTCAAGTCTTATTTGAGCTCTTGGATGCTTTGACGACTCTGTTAGCTATAGAGGTAACTCCGGCGAGTCAAGAACGACACAATGCAGAGGTTGCAAAGGTGCGAGACGAGGTGGCCAAGGCCCGAGAGGATCTTAATGCAGAGAATACCAGGATGGCAACAAAGTAGGCTTCATTGGAGTCCGAGTCACATCGGATGAAAGCAGAAGCTTTTCGTCCGAGTCTGGATCAGAATGCGTCCAATGATGTTCTTCGAAGGAGGCATCAGAGCCACTTACCTTCATAGTTTAAGGGACGAAATCTTTTTAACACACCTGGGGCAGGAACGAGTGACCCGCCCGGCGTAACCCGGGTTGCTGAGGCCGGAGCAGCGACCCAACCTTGTGTGCCAGACCAGCCCCGAAGGGATCTGACCCCACCTCAACAGGTTCCAACACCTTATGGGCATTACTCTAACCTGGTGGATAACATGATAGCAGCAGCCACCCGCCTGGTAGCTATTCCTATAGAGGGCGTGTCTCCAGCGGTGGTAGAGACCCAAAATGCTATGGAGCTTCTTCAGATGGATGTAGCACAGCAGGCGGCTTCATATAGTCGTGAGCGTATCCATTCAACTCCCCTCCCAACTCAAAGCTATAGCCGGTGCATTGAGTCACCAGCGGTTTCCAGTAATGAGCCATATCGTGACTCGCCTCGTACTGATGACCCGCCCCGTCGACCTAACCTACCCAGAGATGACCATATGCTAAACGATGCTTAGGCTATTGTGGATCAGGCTAGAGCCCGTCATGAGGCGGAACTGGCGGCTCAATTGCGGGCTCATCAGCAACTTCCAGTAAACCTTTCGGCATCTATTGAGGCTTGATACGTCTCCAATGTATCTATAATTTTTTATTGTTCCATGCTATTATATTATCTGTTTTGGATGTTTTATATGCATTAATATGCTATTTTATATTATTTTTGGGACTAACCTATTGACCTAGAGCCTAGTGCCAGTTCCTGTTTTTTCCTTGTTTTTTGAGTTTTGCAGAAAAGGAATACCAAACGGAGTCCAAACGGAATAAAACCTTTGCGATGATTTTTCTTGGACCAGAATACAACCAGGAGACTTGGAGATGAAGTTGGGGGAGCCACGAAGCGGCCACAAGGACGGAGGGCACGCCCAGGGGAGTAGGGAGTGCCCCCACCCTTGTGGGCCCCTCGTGCACCTCCTGACCTAATTCTTTCGCCTATATATACCCATATATCCCCAAACCACCAGAAGCATCCACAAAAACACTTTTCCACTACCGCAACCTTCTGTACCCGTGAGATCCCATCTAGGGACCTTTTCCGGCACCCTGCCGGAGGGGGATTCAATCACGGAGGGCTTCTACATCAACTCTATTGTCCTTCCAATGAAGCGTGAGTAGTTTACCTCAGACCTATGGGTCCATAGCTAGTAGCTAGATGGCTTCTTCTCTCTCTTTGATTCTCAATACCATATTCTCCTCGATGTTCTTGGAGATCTATTCGATGTAATACTCTTTTGCGGTGTGTTTGCCGAGATTCGATGAATTGTGGATTTATGATTAGCTTATCTATGAATATTATTTGAATCTCCTCTGAATTCTTTTATGCATGATTTGATATCTTTGTAATTCTCTTCGAACTATCGGTTTGGTTCGGCCAACTAGATTGGTTTTTCTTGCAATGGGAGAAGTGCTTAGCTTTGGGTTCAATCTTGTGGTGTCCTTTCCCAGTGATAGTAGGGGAAGCAAGGCACGCATTGTATTGTTGCCATCGAGGATAAAAAGATGGGGTTTTCATCATATTGCTTGATTTAATTCCTCTACATCATGTCATCTTGCTTAATGCATTACTCAGTTCTTTATGAACTTAATACTCTAGATGCATGCAGGATAGCGGTCGATGTCTGGAGTAATTAGTAGATGCAGAATCATTTTGGTCTACTTAACACAGACGTGATGCCTACATTCATGATCATTGCCTTAGATATCATCATAACTTTGCTCTTTTCTATCAATTCCTTAGCAGTAATTTATTCACCCACCGTATTATTTGCTATCTTGAGAGAAGCCTCTAGTAAAACCTATGGCTCCGGGTCTATTTTCCATCATACAAGTTCTATTTTCCATCATATAAGTTTTCAATCTACAATATTAGTTTCCTATTTACTCTTTTTGCAATATTTCTTTCCAATCTATAAACCAAAAATACCAAAAATATTTACTTTACCATTTATCTATCTCTATCAGATCTCACTTTTGCAAGTAACCACTACTGTAGGATGCTGCTAACGCGACACTACGATTAGAGACCCTTCGACGAAATTGTGTGCGATGCCATAATCGCAAACGGTGGCGTAAAAACCGTCAAAAAAGGTGCAAAATGTTTGCGATGGAGGATGCATCAAACACGGTTCAAATTTTAGTTGCGTGTGTGATTGAGGGCATACAGTTCAGTTCAGTTAACTGTTTGCGATGAGGAGGAACAAAAGAAACAGGTAGCCAGATGAAGGTATGTGCGATGTACAACATATGGTTCACTCAGATGAACTGTTTGTGATTAGGCAACACAAAAGAAATGGTCAGCCAGATCAAAGGTGTGTGCGATATACGGCATGCGCTTCACTCGGATGAACTGTTTGCGTTGAGACATGAGAACAGAAACAGTTCAAATGAACAAGATGTGTGTGATACGAGGCAAACAGGTCTGTAATCGGAAACATGTGCGAAGACCGATAGCAACACAAACGATTACTGCTAACAAGCCGTGGGTTCCATTGTTTAGTCCGTGTGTGATGTGATTTTCTTTGTCCGCACAACATCTACGCTCTGTCTACAGAGCATCAACATATATACTGAAAATGACAGCATTGCATAACCAAATTAAGCATACAATTACACAAGTGACCACACACATAACATTTCCACACACCAAAGAAAGCAATTACATGCATACTAAAGTAGGAGAAACGAGGATCTAATCATCTACTTATTGTTGTGGCGACGCTTACCATTGCTCTACTTCCGGCTGGATCCGCTTCCGTTTTGGGGAAGGAGGAACTTCCTCATGTCAACGATCCGCATGTACATGTCGTAGCTCGTGTACACCTCCTTGGCCGCGTACACGACGTGAGCTTTGTCGAGTTTCTCCATCTAGGCCGAGTGCCAGGCACTCTTGTCCTTGTTGCACGAATCCTTCATGCCTCTGTAGTAGGGGTCCATGATGGCCTCGGCGAGGTGAACCAGTGAGTCCTTCTCATGCTCCTTGCTGCCCCAGATCTTGTATTGGCCTTGGATGTCGACAAGATTCCGGCAGGCGATGCCCGAATTCTCGAGCGCCTTTACATCATTGGTGATGTCCATTGTAGAGAACATGTAGTGGGGGCTATTGACAAACCTGGCAAACTGCTCACAAGACCTTGTGGCCAGGCAGTAGTGGTAGACGAGGACGTGGTGGCGCACACACATCTGGGCGACGACGACCTTGGGACGAGACCCGACACGAGCGCGGGTGTACTCGAGGTCGAACCCGACCACCTTGTACTTCTCCGCATCAAGCAACAACTCCATGATGTGGACGGAGTGCTCCACCCAGACCAGGTCATTGGTGTACACCACCGAGAGGTCCATGAACCTTCTGTGGGTGTCCACCACGACACGCATGGTGAACTGCTACTCGTCGTCGGCAGCCGCTCGAAGCGCCATTAGAGTCGTGCAGGATACCCTCTAAGAATTTCTCGTGGTGGGTGTGCTTCTTGCAATGGTGGGGCACGATCGAAAGGTTGAAGAGACACAAGGGTAGGTTAAATGGAGACTGTAATAAATGGGGGCCGACCTTCCTGCAATCGTCACGTCTTGTCACAACGTTCATAGCAGAGGATTCCAGTGCACGCTTGACAACACTGCACTGCATGAGTGGGCTCGAAGAGGCACCAAATGTATCGTCGGTGAGCCTGTTCCTGCGCTACCGTGCTCTTTACCGCGCAAGCTTCCCGCCTGGCTAGTTTGGCCACGCGTCAGCTAGAAGAGGGACAAATCATGGGTGTTTATTGGAAAAAAGCTTTGTAAAAACAAAGTGTGTGGAATGACTTCAGTCATAAGTTTACCCTTGGGTGATGAGGTCAAAGTTACACAGTAGGGTGGTGATGGACACTCAAGTGCGATAATTAATTTTGTGCTCTACAACGCACACGGTGGAAGAAACCAACTGTGTGCAATAATGTCGAAGATCGCAGTCGAGTTAGCTATACAGATCATGTGCTGTGAGATCGACAAGGTATACTGATTTGAGAATGGTTAATAAAATCTAAGACCATTGCATATTAAGGTCAAAATAGTGCTAGCAATATACGAGTCTCATACGATGCCATTTCAACGTTTGTACCACAAAAGCTCGAAATGTTACAAGGTTCAAATTCCATAGTTATATGGCTCAAATTCGAAGATTACAAGGTTCAAACTGATATTAGAAATGAAATTCAGCTCATCAGCTGCAAACGTTCGCGCTGATCCGCTGAACATGGATATCATAGAGGTTCAAACTAATATCACCGCTTCTAAGTCTGGCTTTGAAACCTCACAATTTTTGCAAAGGGGTCAGCCACTAAGAAGTCATGTATGGGGTTGACACGATGACTTCCGATTACTCTGTCATCTGAAGTTCCAAAATGAAATTCGGCATTTTTGGAGCCTACTCCATTCTACCGCAGGCGCCAGCACTGATCAACAAACCATTCATTTTTGCAAAATAAATGTAGGGCAAACCTCATTTCCTTCAGCACCCTTGCTCTAAGAATAAAGAACCTGGCGAATATAGTCTCCGGTAAGGTCCCTCGGTAGGAGTTCAAAGTAATTTCTAAGAGATGCAGATCTAGGCATTCGACGTGATTGTTATATTGTATCACATTATCCACCACTGGGCCTAATCTTATCTGCAAAAGAAGAAAATGTGTTAGTGCCTACATGCAGTTTTGAACATTACTACAAGCCTAGCCATTTGGTTTGCAGGATTTGTAAAATGCACTAACATGCCATCTTCAATCTGACATGATTAACATGGGCATTTGATTATGTTCTAGAAAAATGTAGCCTTCTTCACAAGAGGTTGGAGTGGATGAAAAGTTCCCTAAGAAAACTAGTACATATGAATGCAAAGGAGAAATGCTTATTGATTGTAACCATATGGATCAAGCAACCAATATGGGGGGGTGACATGTATGTACTGAAATCATCCAAAAGAACCTTCAGAAATCGTACTACATTGTCATTGTAAACTTGGAAAAAGGTGTCACAAATTGAACTTCCTTATGGTTAAAATTTAATAGGAAAGGAACATCACATCTATATATAGCTTCTCTAGGCACGGAAAGCATCTCAGGAAACTGACAACTTGCTCCAGGTCGGACCTGATAGATTCTAGTGCCAAGACCTTCACTGTGCGCAGTTTCGGGATCAAGCTTGTCGTAATCATTTTCTGAATGACAAACGAACAAACATCTTCAAAATTAGAAATAATGTTAATTTTTAGGAGAGGTATTAGGCGGCTGTTGTACCTGAACGGGTGTGGATCCAATAATAAGTTCGGAGCATTTGTCAGACGAGTAGTCCACCACTGTCAATTTCGGCGCAGTAATGACACTGATTCTTGTTGGACCTTCTTAATCAACTACAAGTAATCTCTCAAGTGCACGTGTGTCCTGGATGACCATACCATGGTACACATCTTGTGATGTCTTCCTGCCACACCAGCAACACACCTAAATAGTCCGGAGAGTCATGGAGGTGATGTGGAAGATACTCAACCCATTGATCGCCTGAAGACGAAGGTACTCGAGTGCAGTACAGCCATGGAGCAGGCGCTCCAGGTCACCCTTTGAGAGGCAGACGTCGATGAGCTCGAGGTGCTTTAGTTGTGGTAGAATAAGAGCGAGCATGTCATTAAGGGGAGGGAAATGGCAGTTCCTGAACTTGGCGACGCGCAACGTGGGTGCGAGGCGGAGTGCGGATGTTCACAGCGACCGCATATGCCCATAATCAAAAGTGAGCTCCTCGAGCTGATCTAGGGCAGGGGATCAGAACCAGTCGTCCAGCTTGGCTCGGTCCTTGCCGTTGGAACGGAACTTGCCCATTCTAAGGCCTTTGGTTGGGCCAAGGTGACTGCCAAGGATCTTGGAGAACGCATCCAAGCTTTTGTTATAGCCATGGCAGAGCTCATGGGTGTCGATGAGGTCAAGAGGGCTACAGTTCCATAGGGGGCGCCACCGCTGGGAAAGGAGGGTTGTCCGCGACCCATATTTGATTGGGAGGAGGGAGATGATGACTCTCAACATATCATCAGGGAGGCTGATGATTAAGTCTAGGCCTGCTGGAGTCGCTTGCGTTTCTAGCTCGCCCCGCCTCCGGTTGTTGGCAGCCCCGTTCTCCACCTCCTGAGTCTCCTTGCCAGCGGCGCTTTCTGATAGAAATGGGAGTACAGGGAATATTTAGTTAAAATAGGGCAATAAAAAAGTGTACTGGTAACTAGAAGTTATTAGGTAGGAATATAGTAAGAAAAGGGAATAACAATTGGTTGCTTAAATACTACACAATTCATTTGACATTGCGGGGTAAGTCAACATATGTAGATAGTTGAAAAGAAAACTTACTTCGAACAAAGTCTGGACGGATGATTTTATCGAGGAAGTTAGCATATATCTCATGACCAGGCCCTTTTATGTGCAGTCCAATTTTAGTGCCAGCTTTCAGTACATAAAACTTTGCAATCTCATTCCAAAAGCCAGTGCCAAAATAGGAGTCACCACATTCATCAAGTCTTACAGTAGCAACGATTGTAAATCCATGGTTTGTGTGCAGTATGACATCCGTGGAGCCTTGATGTATGTAAAGGGAAAAATTGTGCACTACATAATCTGTTGCATAGCGAGGGATGTTCTTCAGAAAATGGTAGTATTGTTAAAGAAAATATGGTAACATGCAAATATGGACCCAAATTGAAAGAACTGTACATCAGTTGAAATCGAAGGACAAAAATCTATAATTAAGCAGATAGGGTAAACATGATGTCATGGAAAAATGACAGTAATCGAAAGAACAATACATCATTAATTTGCCTAATATAGAAAGAAGAGGGGGAAATCCCCTTTGACATATATGGTGCATGTGGCACCTTTTATCCAAATGTAGCAATATTTAGAATATGCTCAGGAAAGTAGGCCATGCCAACCGATTGAGGGTGATATTGAACATACCACTCGCGTGCTCAAGTTATCTGGTATGGAAAGATGGAATCTCTGGCAGCGGTCGCAAAGTCCTGAAGTGTCGGCGCACTGTACATTCTATGAATGAAAGAAACCCTCAAATCAGCTCGAATAAAAATGAATTCACGGTGATTTCCACCGGGTGATTAAAGGAGGCAGATGAACTGGGATAAGAGATGAGATAATATCTCGTTAAACTAGTTACCTTGTCGTCCATGAGAAAGAACTCTCAGTACGGCAGATTCCCCAACCAAGCGAAGATGGGTCAACCACGAGCAGCATCGAGAAATTCGATGGCGTTAGGCGACGGCAAGCGGAAGTGGCGTAATGCGGTGGGCTTTTCCGGCAGCCTGGCAGCGGCGGCAGGTGTAGAGCTAAGTGTTTACCGCCACGATAGGCGGTGCCATGGCATAGATGCGGAGGAGCTTGTGCATGTGTGAATGGGGAACGTACCAGAGGGGCCCAGGGGGCGGTGGGCGGGGTGAGGGTTTTTGTGACGTGGGAATGGTGAGGATTTTCTTTTTTCTTTTTTGAATTGGGTGGTGAGGGTTTTCTGTCCCACAAAGAATTTTGGGGGCGATTGTTTGCTAGAGCGAACCATGTGTGATTGATGCAGCAGGTAAAATGGAAGTCATTGCGCACGGTTCCAATTTTGGGAACCGTGTGTGATACGTATCCAACGTATCTATAATTTCTGATTGTTCCATGCTATTATATTATCTGTTTTGGCTGTTAATGGGCTTTATTTTACACTTTTATATTATTTGTGGGACTAACCTATTAGCCCAAGGCCCAGTGCAAATTGCTGTTTTTTTGCCTATTTCAGTGTTTCGCAGAAAAGGAATATCAAACGGAGTCCAAAAGGAATGAAACCTTTGGGAGCATGATTTTTGGAACAAACGTGATCGAGAGGACTTGGAGTGGACATGAAGCAACCAACGAGGAGTCCACGAGGCAGGGGGCGGGCCTACCCCCTGGGCGCGCCCTCCCCCTCATGGGCCCCTCGTGGCTCTGTCGACCTGCTTATTCCTCCTATATATGTTCACATACCCCGAAAACATCCAGGAGCAACACGAAACCCTATTTCCACCGCCGCAACCTTCTGTACCCAAGAGATCCTATCTTAGGGCCTTTTCCGGAGCTCCGCCGGAGGGGGCATTGATCACGGAGGGCCTCTACATCAACTCCATGGCCCCTCTGATGATGTGTGAGTAGTTTACTTCAGACCTTCGGGTCCATAGCTAGTAGCTAGATGGCTTCTTCTCTCTCTCTTTGGATCTCAATACAAAGTTCTCCTTGATCTTCTTAGAGATCTATTCGATGTAACTCTTTTTGCGATTTGTTTGTCAAGATCCAACGAATTGTGGGTTTATGATCAAGTCTATCTATGAACAATATTTGATTATTCTCTGAAATCTTTTATGCATGATTGGTTATATTTGCAAGTATCTTCGAATTATCAGTTTGGTTTGGCCTACTAGATTGATCTTTCTTGCAATGGGAGAAGTGCCTAACTTTGGGTTCAATCTTGCGGTGCTCGATCCCAGTGATAGAAAGGGAAACGACACATATTGTATTGTTGCCATCGAGGATAAAAATATGGGGTTTATATCATATTGCTTGAGCTTATCCCTCTACATCATGTCATCTTACCTAAGGCGTTACTCTGTTCTTATGAACTTAATACTCTAGATGCATGCTGGATAGCGGTCGATGTGTGGAGTAATAGTAGTAGATGCTGGCAGGAATCGGTCTACTTGTCGCGGACGTGATGCCTATATACATGTTCATGCCTAGATATTCTCATAATTATTCGCTTTTCTATCAATTGCTCGACAGTAATTCGTTCACCCATCGTCATATTTTTGCTATCTTGAGAGAAGCCACTAGTGAAACCTATGCCCCCGGGTCTATTCTCCATCATATAAATTTCCAATCTATTTTACTTTGCAATCTTTACTTTTAATCTATATCATAAAAATACCAAAAATATTTATCTTATCATTATTATCTCTATCAGATCTCACTCTCGTAAGTGAGCGTGAAGGGATTGACAACCCCTTTATTGCGTTGGTTGCGAGGTTCTTATTTGTTTGTGTAGGTACAAGGGACTTGCGTGTGGCCTCCTACTGGATTGATACATTGGTTCTCAAAAACTGATGGAAATACTTACACTACTTTGCTGCATCACCCTTTCCTCTTCAAGGGAAAACCAACGCAGTACTCAGGAGGTAGCAAGAAGGATTTCTGGCGCCGTTGCCGGGGAGTCTACGCACAATTCAAGACATACCAAGTACCCATCACAAACTCTTATCTCTCACATTACATTATTTGCCATTTGCCTCTCGTTTTCCTCTCTCCCACTTCACCCTTGCCATTTTATTCGCCCTTTTTTCTGTTCGCCTTCTTTCCGTACGTATCTTTGTTTGTGTTTCCATGTGCCTTCTATTTGCTTGCATCTTTGCTTGCTAAAAATCTATTGATATGGATCCACTTAAAGTGCTCTACTTGGATCATCTTTGATCCTTATGCGCTCGTGGTGAAACCCTAACTAGCCTAGTTGATGGGAAATCTCTAGATGAGCATGCTCATTTTGTGCGTCACCGTTTGTCTGAAAAAGGGAAACTCTTATGTGATCAAATAAACAGATTGCTGTGTTATGCTTGGAATCTTTGTGAAATTTGTGATTTTACTGGTTGCTCTGAGGACCCTAAAAAACACCTCCCCTACCTATGTGAGTTTAATGATAATGAAATCTTATCTTCTTATGCAAAGGGTGTTTATAGTTACTATGATACCAAACAAATTGAAGAATTTGTTGCTTTTAAGGGTGCTTATGAAGTTGCTTCTTTGATTGAAAAGTATGATATTACTCTCTACGAATCTGGAAATTTTGACATACTTAAATATTGCTATTTAAAACTATGCTCATAATGTCTATGTCAAAGAATATATGGAAAGAATGACCGTTGCTTCGGAAGAAAATAATGATATGCATGAATCTATAGATAATTATGATTCCGATGATTTGATTGAAATATCCCTTGATGAACATGATGCTTGCTATTCTTGTGGCCATGATGCCAATATTTATGAAGATGAGTTTGCTATAGTTCCTTATGTTAAACATGAGATCGTTGCTATTGCACCCATACTTGATAGCTCCTTCGATGAAAAGCATGATTGCAATGATGTTATTATAAATTCTCTTAGTGTCAATTGTGTTAATTATATTCAAAACCTCAAGCTTGGGGATGCTAGTTTTGCTATGTCCACTACTTGTTGCAATGATCATGATTGGGGTGGTTCTTCTTTTGACCTTGAAAATTTATTTAAGTCCCATGATGAATATGAGATTGATTATTAACTTCCTGATCTCAGTGTTATTGGGCACATAAACACAGTCCTCAAACCATAAGGTGTCGTGCTCATCCATTCCCACCCACCACCCACCCGCCGCCACCCTAACCCTAGCACCACCCACCGCCGGCGATCTCCAACTCTAGCCGTAAGATTGCCTTTCTGCTCACACCATCCTCTCCGACGCCCCTCGCCCTCCATGTTGGTGGCCTTCTCCATGGCTGTCCACGCATCCATCTCCCTGGGGTTGGATTTTTCTCCTGGGATGGGTTTTGCACAGGAGATCAGGCGCACCCTTCACAGATCGGTGCACCCTTCGGATGAATCTGGCCACTTCACTATGGTGGTTTCGTTTGCACGTCACTCTTTCCGGTTATTTGAGGAGAAGGTGGGTCTTGCTTTGGAATCGGCGATCGAAGGTTATTGTTCTCATCTCAAGGTATCGCTCCTTAGTGATCGTGTGTTTTCTTTCAATGTTTCATGCAAGGAGGTGGGGTTTTTCATTCTTCATCAGCGTAGCTTTGTCTGCACCCATTTTAAATGCTTCTTCCATCTTTGGGGCCATGGTGGTCCGGATTGGGAGAAGGAGTTCAAGTTGTGGCAGTCTGAGTGTCAACAAGAATGGATCCTGGTTAGTCCTTCTAAGAACAGGGTACGTTTAGGCCTCCAAGCCTTGCGTCAGATTCCTAGTATATCTGCGTTACGGATGCATGGATCTAAACCCGCCTCTAAGAAGAAGCTGAGCTTTGCTACATTTCTCAATTACCCTGCTCGCAAGGGTTATAGTTTTGCACCATCTGCTGTGGATGTTTTAATAGTTCATGAGGCTGGGTATCATGTTAGCCCTTCTCAGGATTTGGGAGACTCTACCCCCATCTTGTCTTTGTCAGTTTCTCCGGTGACTTCTCCGGCGTCTCCACCGGCCGCAGCGCCGGTTTCTCCGATCTCCTCGTCGCCGATCCAGTTTGGATCGCTGCCTTCAACGGAAAGTCCTCCTTTCTTGGGCGGCAAGCGCAGATTTGCTGGGGTTTGTTTTGATTCGGGGGATCCCAAGCCCACGATTATTTTGGATAGCCCGCAGTCGGCCCAGCCCACTCCGGATGTCTTGGGCCGTTTCTCTTTGGTCTCTCTAGGCTCCCTTGACACCCCAATTGATATCTCTGACGGTGAGTTGCTGGATAATTCTTCACCAATTCCTTCTCCAAGTAAAATTATCGAGCAAGTTCAAAGTTTTGAAGAGATGATTGAGGAGATGGCAGCCAAATATTGGGATTGTCAGAATTGCCTTGGTATGAAACATCGGACCGATACGTGCACCAACAGGATTCGGTGCAGGCTGTGTTTTCGTTTTGGCCATAAAAAGAAAAACTGCCCTGGTAATAATGACTTGTTGGACGTCTGGGTGCCTAAAGTCCCATCACCAGGTTTCGAGCCTTGCGCCACCTCAGAATCCTTGCCCGCCTCTTCGGGTTCGCTGCCTTCTCCCCCTACTAGTCCAACTAGCCCAAGAAAACCCCAATCGCCACTGCCGCCTGAGCCTTCTCCCTCACCATTGCCATCGACCTCCGCTAATATGGCAGTCTTTGCTATCGATCCTCGTCGCTTCCTGCCGGTGGGACATGACATTGTAGATGGTGGAGAGGACCGCCTTCCGAGGACGTACTACTCGCCCTCCAAAGCTCCACCATGGCTGCATGAGGTGTTCATGGTGGCCATTGTCGAGCCTTTGCCTCCGCCGCACTTGGTGGCTGTGAGGCAGGAGCAAGTGCTGAACTTCCTCACCGTAAATCATCAGGTTATTGTTCGATCTGCTCAAACTTGGTTTCAAGGGGTTGGTTTGTTTGAGATGGAGAACCCTATAGTCAGATCTTCCTACACTCAACATCCGCCATTTGTCTTGGGAGTAGATGATGATGGAGAGGAGTTTTTTGTTAGATTTATCCCGCACAATCAAGGAGAAGGATTTAGGGCCCTTCATGGTCATAGAACAGGCTGGCTTATGTTCATTGGTGTGCCTTTGGATTATCGCAATACCAAATATCTCTCTGAGGTTACTGGCACCTTCGGTCAGTTTCATTACTGGGAGCACACTGATCGTCGTAAGGTCCGATCTTTAGTTTATGCCTCTTTCCCTGAAGATATCTTGGTTCCTCGGAGTGTGGTTTTTCGTGAGTTTGCAAATTGGGGTGGTACAATTGTTTCTTGGACAGCTGCAGTTTATATCCTCACTGGTGGCCACTTCGCCAATGCTTTGTTGGGGGCTGATGAAGATCCAATGCCATTGGATGGCAATCCGCACCCCATGCCTGGTCAGGTGCCGCCCCAACCTTTTTGGGCTATGCCGCCGTATCCGGCCCTTGGATGGAATGATGTCCCGCCGGGACAGCACCAACAGGCTAACGCTATTGCTGATAATTGGGGAAACTTTCAGCAGCCACCAGATAATCAGGCTGATGATGGGTGGGGGCCTTGGGAAGATGCAGCTGCAAATAATGCTCATGTTGACGAACCTATGGTTTAGCCTGCTCAGGATCAGCAGTCTATGGTTCTTAATCCTTCTATGGAGTCCTCGGAGTCGTTTGATGCCAACAATGCAGAGGTGGACCAACAGAACCTGGCGATTGTTCCCTACAACCCCAATTTCATCTAGCTTGAGCCTGTGCACTTGGGTATTGTAGAGTGTTTTATGGCCCAGTTCTGCCTCCGGCTATGCTTTGGGAGAGAACTTTCAGAGATTTACTACCTGAACTGTCAGTCAGATCTTTACCTACAAGTCTGAAGTTTGCCGCCCTTCCTCCTGGCATCTTTCCAACAAGACTCTGGGCTGCTGAAACTAAGAGTTTATTTTCTGTTGCTGTTGGCCTTTGCCCCTCCCCTATGGTTCCACTGTTGGATGATGTTGGCTGCTGGGGGACGGGGGTTTTTGAGCAGGAGGATTTCTCAGTCCATGAGGATTTAACTTCTGCTCCTGGCAACACCCCTGACCGCACTGTTGCTGCAAATTCTGCTGTCAGCTTTCACTTTGGTTCCGCTGGCGACAACATGGAGTTTTCTTCTGTGAGGCCGTCCAGGCTTGGAAAGCGCGGTCGTGGTAAGAAGACCCTCACGGTGATCCAGCCTGATGATGAATTCTCCACCCGACGGATGACACGAAGCTCTGTGAAAAGGACTGGCTTTAAGCCCACTTCTGCTATCCCTGTCAAGCCTACCTCACTGAGAAGGCCTCATTCCAAGTTTGCCACCTCTATCCAAATCAGACCAAGACCTAATTTCTAGGGATCCTCCCCTGTTCAATCCCCGCCGCCGCCCACTCAAAATCCCCATCGGGATCTCCCCCTGCCCGAGCCACCCGACCAGTCTCCTTCATCCTCAGGATCCCTCCCGATCCTCTCTCCCAACCAACCTCATCCGGCCAAGCGCCTCCCGCTTGCTCCTCCCTCCATGGCGCCGTCGCAGCCGACGAACCCAGCCACCAGGACCGGCCTCCTCCCTGTCCTTCCTCCTCCTTCCCGTGCTCCCCTCCTCTCTCATTTCCTCTCTCTGTGTGTGTCCAGGAACCCAGGCAGCAGCCATGGTGCCATCCAGCATGATCTCCACCTCGCCCGCGACCTCTGCCTGCCCTCCGACTCGATCCGGTGGGTCTCGAGGACCTCGCTGCCTGGATTCGCTTCCTCCGGCCACTTCCAGCGCTGCCGGAGGCTCTGCAGCAGCCGCGCAGGACGGCATCGACCTCCGCTGCTCTCCCTCTGCTTCCTGCGTTGAGGAGCCGCCACGCCAAGTCCCTGTGCCCACGAACCCTACCTCGTACGCCTCCTGTTCGCCGAGGAGATACCGAATGCAGTCCACGGCCAGCGCACCTCCAGGAGCTCCAAGGTGCTGCCTTGCCGCGGCTCCCGCTGGAACTCCTCGTCGCCCGCGCGACTACCGGACCCTGCGTGCTCTGCATCCTGCCGATGGCGTCAAGGGGATGCTGCTGCATCGACCGCCCCTGCTTCACCTCTGCTTCGAGCACTCGCGTCGCCCTGCCATCAAGCGCCGCCCCCTCCCGGATCCGTCTATCTGCCGCCCAAGACCTCGCCAGAGTCCCGCGACTCATCCACACCAAGTTCCCGCTTCAGCCTGGCACTGCTCCTCTGCACGAGAACCAACGCCTCGCCTCGCTCGCACGCGCGTTGACCGCATCGCCTCTGCGTCGTCCTCAACGGCTGCAGGAACCGAGGGCGTCACCTCAGTCACCGGCTTGCCAAGCTCCTCTCGCCGCCGACGTCTACCAGCGCGGGCGACCTCGTCCTCCCCGCGACCCCTGGACTCGACCTTCTCCTGTTCGTCTGGAGACGACGAGCCCCCGTTCTGCTTAGAGCGTTGACCGCGCCCCGCTGCATCAGCGCACCTCCTCTGCATTGCCAACTGGGCCGAAGCCCTGGTGAGGCCCCATCGCCTCCTTTGTATTTATTTCATTCTTCTCTATTTGGCCCATGTAGTTTTTTTAGGTTCTGTGAATTTATCCTTTTTCCAGTGTTTTACAGTTTTGCAGAATAAACCCTCATGTTCATGCATTTAATAACTTCAGAACCCTGCATCGGATTAAAATAAGTTATATATGCAAAATGACTAGAATTTCATCTAGTTTTCATCATATGCAACTTTTAACCATGTTTAAAATGTTTAAATTGTTGTTTGTTTAAATTTGCTCAAATGCCATGCTAAAATGCTTTATTTCATAACTAAATAACCGTAGCTCCGATTTTAATAAAATTTATATGTTAATGGGGTAGAAAAATGCCTAGTTTAACACAGTGCATTCTTCTTGCATGTTTAACAACTCTAAAATATGGTTTAGGGAAGAACAGTACCAAATCCATAATTTGCATACGAGGATTTTTCGGACTTGTTGCTTGTTGTTCGGGCCTCATTTAAACTTGTCTAAATAGGTAGTTTTCATATGCTTAACCCCTTGCCATGTTTAAGAACATTTAATATTGTTGGGTACCTGAACGAGAGACAACTAAATAAGTCATGTGGTGTTTCTTCAATATGCAACTCGTTGCATATTGAACTCCACTTAACTTGTAGTTTTGTTTGTGCACTTTGCCATGTCATGCCTCATTAAACCGGACATGCATCATACTTGGTTGTGCATCATGCCATGTTTATGTGGTTGTTATTTACTATGTTGTTTGCTTCTTTCCGAGTTGCTTCTCTCGTTAGCTTCAGTTCCGTTTCGGAGTTGTGAGGATTCGTTCGACTACGTCCATTTGCCTTCTTCATGGACTCGTTCTTCTTACTTGCGGGATCTCAGGCAAGATGACCATACCATCGAAATCACTTCTATCTTTGTTTGCTAGTTGATCGTTCTATCGCTATGTCGTGCTACCTACCACTTGTTATATCATGCCTCCCATATTGCCATGTCAAGCCTCTAACCCACCTTTCCTAGCAAACCGTTGTTTGGCTATGTTACCGCTTTTGCTCAACCCCTCTTATAGCGTTGCTAGTTGGAGGTGAAGATGAAGCTGGTTCCATGTTGGAACATGATGATGTTGGGATATCACAATATACCTTACTTAATTAATGCATCTCTATACTTGGTAAAGGGTGGAAGGCTCGGCCTTATGCCTGGTGTTTAGTTCCACTCTTGCCACCCTAGTTTCCGTCATACTGGTGTTATGTTCCTTGATTTTGTGTTCCTTACGTGGTTGGGTGTTATGGGTACCCCTTGACAGTTCGCTTTGAATAAAACTCCTCCAGCAAGGCCCAACCTTGGTTTTACATTTGCCTAAAAACCTATACCTTTCCCTTGGGAGTAATTAACCCGAGGGTCATCTTTATTTTAGCCCCCGGGCCAGTGCTTCTCTAAGTGTTGGTCTGAACTGGGCGATGTTCGGCGCCCCCTGGGCAACCAGGGTCTATGCCAACCTGACGTCTTGCCCATCCGGTGTGCCTTGAGAACGAGATATGTGCAGCTCCTATCGGGATTTGTTGGCACATTCGAGCGGCTTTGCTGGTCTTGTTTTACCATTGTCGAAATGTCTTGTAACCGGGATTCCGAGACTGATCGGGTCTTCCTGGGAGAAGGAATATCCTTCGTTGACCGTGAGAGCTTGTGATGGGCTAAGTTGGGACACCCCTGCAGGGTATAAACTTTCGAGAGCCATGCCCGCGGTTATGTAGCAGATGGGAATTTGTTAATATCCGGTTGTAGAGAACTTGACACTTAACTTAATTAAAATGCATCAACCGCGTGTGTAGCCGTGATGGTCTCTTTCCGGCGGAGTCTGGGAAGTGCACATGGTTTTGGCGTTATGTTTGTGCGCAAGTAGTTTCGGGATCACTTCTTGATCACTTCTAGTTCACGACCGTTGCGTTGCTTCTCTTCTCGCTCTTATTTGCGTAAGTTAGCCACCATATATGCTTAGTGCTTGCTGCAGCTCCACCTCACTACCCTTTCCTACCCATAAGCTTAAATAGTCTTGATCTCGCCGGTGTGAGATTGCTGAGTCCTCGTGACTCACAGATACTTCCAAACAGTTGCAGGTGCCGTTGATACCAGTGCATGTGACGCAACCGAGCTCAAGTGGGAGCCCAATGAAGATCTTGGTCATTGTTATTGTGTCTTTTCCGGTTGATCAGTAGTGGAACCCAGTTGGGACGATCGGGGATCTAGCATTTGGGGTTGTCTTCTTTTATTTTGGTTCCGTAGTCGGACCTTGATTGTATTCTGGATGATGTATGTTTAATTTGTATTTGTGTGAAGTGGCAATTGTAATCCAACTCTTTATCCCTTTCTTAGTCAGTACATGGGATTGTGTGAAGATTACCCCTCTTGCGACAAACCTACCATGCGGCTATGCCTCTTAGTCGTGCCCCGACATGTGGGAGATATAGCCGCATTGTGGGTGTTACAACCTCGGTTGGGGGGGGGAGGGTGCATGCATTTATAGCTTAGGATTCCCTATGTGTCGACACGAGAGGGGGTGCTGCTAGCTACTTTGCACTTTTCTAGGTGAACCTCGGTCGGGGGGCATGCATTCATAGCTTAGGATTCCCTTCGTGCCGACATGAGGGAGGGGTGCCTGCTAGCTACTTTGCACTTTGCTAGGGTGAACCTCGGTTGGGGGGCATGCATTCATAGCTTAGGGTTCCCTTCGTGCCAACACGAGGGAGGGGGCTTCTAGCTACTTCGCACTTTGCTAGGTGAACCTCGGTTGGGGGGCATGCATTCATAGCTTAGGAATCCCTTCGTGCCGACATGAGGGGGGGGGGCTGCTAGCTACTTTGTACTTTGCTAGGTGAACCTCGGTTGGGGGGGGGCATGCATTCATAGCTTAGGATTCCCTTCGTGTCGACACGAGGGAGGGGGCCTGCTAGCTACTTCGCACTTTGCTAGGGTGGACCTCGGTTGGGGGGCATGCATTCATAGCTTAGGATTCCCTTCGTGCCAACATGAGGGAAGGGGTGCTACGTCTTGAGCTTGCGTTGGTTTTCCCCAAAGAGGAAGGGATGATGCAGCAGAGTAGCGTAAGTATTTCCCTCAGTTTTTGAGAACCAAGGTATCAATCTAGTAGGAGGCCATGCTCAAGTCCCTCGTACCTGGACAAAACGATAGCTACTCGCAACCAATGTGATTAGGGGTTGTCAATCCCTTCACGGTCACTTACGAGAGTGAGATCTGATAGATATAATATTTTTGGAATTTTTGGTATAAAGATGCAAAGTAAAAAGTAAAAGCAAAGTAAAAAAGCAAAGCAAGATTAAAGTGATGGAGATTGATATGATGAGAATAGACCCGGGGCCATAGGTTTCACTAGTGGCTTCCCTCAAGAGCATAAGTATTCTACGATGTGTGAACAAATTACTGTTGAGCAATTGACAGAATTGAGCATAGTTATGAGAATATCTAGGCATGATCATGTATATAGGCATCACGTCTGTGACAAGTAGATCAAAACGATTCTGCATCTACTACTATTACTCCACTCATCGACCGCTATCCAGCATGCATCTAGAGTATTAAGTTAAAAACAGAGTAACGCCTTAAGCAAGATGACATGATGTAGAGAGATAAATTCATGCAATATGAAATAGACCCCATCTTGTTATCCTCGATGGCAACGATGCAATATGTGCCTTGCTGCCCCTTCTCTCACTGGGAAAGGACACCGCAAGATCGAACCCAAAGCTAAGCACTTCTCCCATGGCAAGAACTACCAATCTAGTTGGCCAAACCAAACGGATAATTCGAAGAGACTTGCAAAGATAACCAATCATACATAAAAGAATTCAGAGAAGATTCAAATATTATTCATAGATAGACTTGATCATAAACCCACAATTCATCGGTCTCAACAAACACACCGCAAAAAGAAGATTACATCAAATAGATCTCCACAAGAGAGGGGGAGAACTTTGTATTGACATCCAAAAAGAGAGAAGAAGCCATCTAGCTACTAACTATGGACCCGAAGGTCTGAGGTAAACTACTCACACTTCATCAGAGAGGCTATGATGATGTAGAAGCCCTCCGTGATGACGACCCTCTTCCGGCGGAGCTCTGGAACTGGCCCCAAGATGGGATCTCGTGGATACAGAAAGTTGCGGCGGTGGAATTAGGTTTTTGGCTCCTGTTCTGATCGTTTGGGGGTACGTGTGTATATATAGGAGGAAGAAGTACGTCGGTGGAGCACCGAGGGGCCCACGAGGCAGGGGGCGCGCCCTAGGGGGGGCGTCCCCCACCCTCATGACCTCCTCTTTGACTCCTTGGAGTAGGGTCCAAGTCTCCTGGATCACGTTCGGTGAGAAAATCACGTTCCCGAAGATTTTATTCCGTTTGGACTCTGTTTGATATTCCGTTTCTTCGAAACACTGAAATAGGCAAAAAACAGCAATTCTGGGTTGGGCCTCCGGTTAATAGGTTAGTCCCAAAAATAATATAAAAGTGGAAAATAAAGCCCAATATAGTCCAAAACAGTAGATAATATAGCATGGAGCAATAAAAAAATATAGATACGTTGGAGACATTTCAGGGGGCTGCTAGCTACTTCGCACTTTGCTAGGGTGAACCTCAGTTGGGGGGGCATGCATTCATAGCTTAGGATTCCCTTCATACCGACACGAGGGAGGGGGCTACTAGCTGCTTCGCACTTTGCTAGGTGAATGAACCTCGGTTGGGGGATGCATTCATAGCTTAGGATTCCCTTCGCGCCGACACAAGGGAGGGGGCTGCTAGCTACTCCGCACTTTGCTAGGGTGAACCTCGGTTGGGGGGAGGGGGCATACATTCATAGCTTAGGATTCCCTTCGTGCCGACACGAGGGGGGTGGGGGCAAGCAATACGGTGCGCTTTGTGAGAGAGGTGCCACATCGAAGTTGCATTTGGTATTTGAAAATCAAACCACCCTTTGATACATAAATTTGGTCCACATGCAAGTGTGTTCGTGTTCTGACCCTCTCCCGTGTCATTTTTCGCCAAATTTATGAACATTAGATAATTCAGATGACGTAACAGACAAGGTTCACTCAAACTAACCATGTGCCACGCTGGTGCACCTGTCACGCACACATCCGCACAGTACATTAGGCTCCACAAGGCTTCCCCTCTCAAAAATATCTGCCTGCCTCGAGGGTTTTTCTGTTTCATAACACACGGTTGTTATCTCCGGACCGTGTGCAATGTTTCTTGTTCCCAATCCTGCCTGCATCCCTAGAAAATATCTGCCCACCTCGAGGGTTTTTCTGTTTCATAACACATGGTTGTTATCTCTGGACTGTGTGCGATGCACTATCATCAAAATTTTCAATAGCCCCGCATTTCAATCCCGCGTTTGACTCCCGCGTAGTAAAATTTTCAGTACCCGCGTCATTTCCTCAAACACCCCGCGCCCCCCTCCACACACACACACACACACACACACACACACACACACACACCAAAACCTCCTCGGGCGTGCGTGCGCGCACACACACACACCCTCCCTCGCTCGAAAACCTAGCAAGGTCCTCGCCACCGTCGCCGCCGCCGCCGCAAGGCCTCCATTGTCAACATCTGCCAGTTTGCCCGTGCAGCTTACCCACCAATCTCCATACCCAGGCCGCCCTGAGTTTCTTAGAAGATGCCTTCCAAACTCCCCCTTTCCCACAGATCCCCATCCCCATTTCCATCCCCCACTCTAGAGCGTCGCAGCCTAAGCTTGGCTACGCTTCCCATGGAGCTCGAGGAGTGACTGGCCTCAAAAGAGGTGTATAGCGGCCTCTTCGCCCGACGTCGCCGAGGTAGCTGACGACCATTACTGGCAGCAGGCACTCAAGCAGTGGGCTAGAGTATGCGAGAATGTCTCATCCGTCGGCTACGACATCGAGGTCATCGACAGCGACGGCCTGAGGCGGGCTATGTCATAGGTTAAGTGGCCCACCCCCAACCCCTCGGGTTCAACCACTGTCGATCTCATCCATGGCCCCGCCGCTGATCTCCTCTCGCTCGCTGTCAACAGTTTTCCATTCTACAACCCCTTTTGTCATTTCTGAAGGACACATTCTGCGACGCTGGCTTGGGATCAATAGCTTCCAAGTTAGACCTCATCAACGATGACCACGAGGAGGGCACCCTCTCTGGCTCTTCCAAGGGGAAAGAGCTCATCTGCTCTTCCAAGGGGAAAGCGCCCGTCTACGACATCATGGAGGGAACCCTACAACCCTGCTCTTCCAAGGGGAAGGAGCTCATCTGCGACAACATGGAGCGCATCCAGGGTCCATGCTCTTCCCACGGGAACGAGCCCATCTGTGAAAAGTGAGGAAACCCATGATTTGTTTTGTCGTGCCTCTTCACATGGGGAAACCCATGATTTGTTTGGCCGAGTCCCTTTTGTAGTGTAGTGAGAATATGTCCAATTTTAATTGCTATATTTGGTTGTTTGCAGTATGCCTTGTTTATTTCAGTTGTTCACAATGTTATGCTCTATATGTGCAATTATTTACTGTGCGGTACATTTCATCAATTCAGTTTTAAACATACCGATAGGAATGCATATATTTGCTTGCTGTTAAGCCTGTTGTAGCTAGCATATGCCTCTTCTAAAGTTTTTTGATTGTTCTGTTGTTTGTAGTTAGCATATGTCCAGTTTCAAATGTTATCTTTGGTTGTTCATAGTATGCCTTGTTTATTCCAGTTATTCACAACGTGATGTTCTATATGTGCAATATGAACTGTTGTGCTTAACATGCTTCTCAATGTACCTACACAGGAAAATTTTGGGAATGACTGTTGTTTTCCATCAAGGTTAGTTTCACCCCATGGCTTATATCTGCTCACTGTTCAGGATATCGGTAGCTAGCACCATATAGGCCGGCGGCCGATAATGGACTAATCGGTGAATCGAACGTTTAACTGAATATAACTGCAACCCATTTATCGTTAGGTTAACTAGGGCCATATGTAATATATCTGAGGCTACATAGAAACATGCACTGTACTTAATGTCTAAATATGCAATCCTAGGCTACATAGCAACAAGGAAGAGTGTTACATTAATGTTCTAATGATGTCTAGATATACGTAGAAGAGCAGCAGCAGCAATAACAACAACACAACCCTATTTGGATACTCAACTTAGCTAGATTTTAGAGTTAGTTTCTAGCTCATTACTAACCCTGAACTAACTCCATCCAAAGAGTTGTTTGGATGGCAGGGTTAGATTGACAATAAATGCACTAGGAGAACTAGTTCCAATTAGCACCTCTTGGGTTGGATAGTTTTTTGGGTGGGTTATAGATGCAACTAGCTCAAACTAGCCCTCATGTTTAGATATACTTTAGGGCTATTTGAGCCTGAACTAGCTCAAACTAACTGTAACACCTGGATACAACAGTAGTTAATCAACCGATAATTTGTAATAATGCACTAAACTCCTTCCGCCCATAATATAATATGTAATTCATCTAATATGTGAGTATATTGGATGTTATAAGATACTCCCTCCGTTCCTAAATATTTTTCTTTTTAGAGATTTCAAATGGACTACCACATACAGATGTATATAGACATATTATAAAGGAGTGTTGTGCTACATCATTGTGCAATTGCTATTTAGCTTCTAATATTAACTTGGTGCTTTTAGGTACATATGTCATTGGTGAAGATCTGCGCTTCAACCCTTTCTGCGTATAGGGCAATGAGATATCGATGAACCAACATCAAGTGAGGAAGCTGATAAAGATTGTTAGTAAAATGGGTCCAAAGATGACAATTAAACTATTTCTTTACACTTATCAAAGATAATAGCGAACTGCAGGATGGTAAGTAAGAACTCTGCAGCCTTCTTTTTACTGCCCATAATGAGTTGTGTTAGATGACAATGTCTGAATCTTTTTCCTTTATAGTGGTTGCCAAAGCAGTTTACTCAAGATTACCTCTCAAACTACATGATTGGTGGGCATGCAAAGGATAAAGTATTTCTACCAGAACACAGTGATTATCTAGATGTTTTCATGAAGACCGTGAAGGATGGGCGGTCGGCCATCACAAGGGGTTGGACTAGAGTCGTGTGTGCCTTCTGCATGGAGGAGGGCACAATATGGGCATTCCGCTTCACCTTGTTTAGCAACCAGAATATATTTCGCCTCTTTCTTTACCGTCTTTAATAGTACAAGTATACAACTGTGGTTCATCATTCTTTATTTGGTTCTTATGTAATTCTTGAACATATGTACCTATGAATCGAATAATGCATTGGTTGTTTGAACCTGGTGGATATGGATAAAGCTGTAGCATACATTAAAATTCAAATCCAAATCCAAATCCGGTACAATTTGGAAAAGCAACAATCAAATTAGGGTGAAATTACGCTCTCCAGGTTGCTGCGACACACATGGTTGGTAAAACACAAACGTTTGTGATATGCACCATAATCCGAGATGGTTCACAGAGAGGAAACATGTGCAAGCATGCACATAGTTGTCGTTTGCAAACCATGTGCGATGTCAGACAATATCACAAACGGTGCGGGCAAACTAAACATTTGTGTTAGTTGCCTTATCGTACACGATTCGCAACCATGAACTGTTTCTGATGAAGTACACATCGTAAACGTTGCACCACGGGATAACGTGTGTGATAATTGTCGTGTACGACGATATTACGATGGTCCGACGTTTTGTAATCTTGTCCGACACTCGTACGACGATTAGCTAGTCTTAACGGTGAACCGTTTGTGATGGGCCGCGCATCATACATTTTCTATAATAGTGAGCCGTTTGTGATGGACCGCGCATCGTAAACGTAGCACCACATAATACCAACTGCGATGGCAATGCGAGCAGAAATGAGTAGGAGTACTATAGGGGCCCTATCCTCAACGGTTTCTTGGTTGTGTGGGAAGGACCCCCCTATCGCCCACACTCACTTGGCGACGGTTCCAAATGCCATCGCGGAAAGGGGTTAAAACCATTTGTTTAGGACCGACACGCACCAGTGAACCGTGAAGGGATTGACAACCCCTTTATCGCATTGGGTGCAAGTTGTTTGATTGTTTGTGCGGGTATTCGGTGACTTGTGCATTGTCTCCTACTAGATTGATACCTTGGTTCTCAAACTAAGGGAAATACTTTTCTCCACTTTGCTGCATCACCCTTTCCTCTTCAAGGGAAAACCAACGCAAGCTCAAGAAGTAGCTGGAAGAATTTCTGGCGCCGTTGCTGGGGAGATCTACGCCAAGTCAAGCCATACCAAGTACCCATCATAAACTCTCATCTCTTGCATTACATTATTCGCCATTCGCCTCTTGTTTTTCTCTCCCCCACTTCTTAAACAATTTTCGAAAAGATTTGCCTTTTTATTTGCCCTTCTTTCCTTATGTCTTTTTGGTCGTTTGCTATCTTTGCTTGTGATGCCATGTGCCTTCTATTTGCTTGCTAAAAATCTATTGATATTGATCCACTTAAAGTTTTCTACTTGGATCATCTTTGGTCCATATGTGCTTGTGCTGAAACCCAAACTAGTTTAGTTGAGGGAAAATCTTTAGATGAGCATGCTCATTTTGTGTGTCATCATTTGTGTGAAAAAGGAAAGCTCTTATGGAATCAAATAAATTGTTTGCTATGCTATGCTTGTAATCTCTATGAAATTTGTGATTTTACTTGTTGCTCCAAAAACCCTAAAAAACACCTTCCCTACCTATGTGAGTTTAATGATAATGAAATCTTATCTTCTTATGAAAAGGGTGTTTATAGTTACTATGATATCGAACAAATTGAAGAATTTGTTGCTTTTAAGGGTGGTTATGAAGTTGCTTCTTTGATTGAAAAATATGCTCACAATGCCTATGTCAAAGATTTTATTGAGAGAATGACCGTTGCTTTGGAAGAAAATAATGATATGCATGAATCTATAGATAGTTATGATTCCGATGGTTTGATTGATATATCCCTTGACGAACATGATGCTTGCTATTCTTGTGGCCATGATGCCAATATTTATGGAGATGAATTTGCTATAGTTCCTTACATTAAACATGAGATTATTGCTATTGCACCCATACTTGATAGTTCCTTCAATCAAAAGCATGATTGCAATGATTTTATTTTAAATTCTATTAATGTCAATTGTTCTAATGATATGCAAAACCCTAAGCTTGGGGATGCTAATTTTGCTATGTCTACTACTTGTTGCAATGATCATGATTGGGGTGATTTTTCTTATGATCTTGAAAATTTATTTAAGCCCCATGAAGAATATGAGATTGATAATAATGTTTGCAATAATATTGAAGTGGGTTTGGAAGAGTGTCAACTTTAGATCCAACATATTTGGATAATGTTCAATCTTATGAAGTTTTTGATAAAAGTGGGTTTGGAGAGGTCATGACTTTAGTTAATGATATACCACTATTTTGGGAGAGTGTCAACTTTGCATGCATGTGGATCATGTAGAGAAAATTTTATGTGATAGCTATATTGTTGAATTTGAATATGATCCCACATGTAATTATTATGAGGGAGGAAAATATGGTTGTAGAAATTTTCATGTTACTAAATTACCTCTGATTATGTTGAGATTGCTATTGTTTCTTTCTTCTTCCTTGCATATGATAGTTTTTGATTATCTTGATAATTTGTTTGCCTTGTGCCTATGCATACGAAGTATGTTAGACTTACATGTGTTTTTCACATGCTATATGATGCTCTTGTCATGTTTCAGTTGGTATCTTTCATGTAAGCAACATTACAATTATCGATGCCTAGCTTATTGGCTTTAAAGAAAAGGCTTGTTGGGAGAAAACCCAATATTTTCAGGTCCAATTTTGCATTAATATTTTATCTAGCCTCTGGTTAGATGTTGTTTTGTGTTTTAATTAGTTTTCGTGCCAAGTAAGACCTTTGGGATAGCTTACCGTGATAGTTTATTTTATCTTGCTGAAAAACAGAAACTTTTGCACCCAGGAAATTAATTTTAATTTTTAACAGAAGCACGATAAAATACTGACTCTTTCTGCAGAAGATTAACACACAAATTTCTTACGTTTTCCTATTTTTTCAGAATTTTTGGAGTTACATAAGTGTTCGAGAGTTACATATTGCTACAGATTGTTCTGTTTTTGACAGATTCTGTTTTCTATGTGTTGTTTGCTTATTTTGATGAATCTATGGGTAGTATCGGGGGTATGAACCATGGAAAAGTTGGAATACAGTACATATTACACCAATATTAATAAATAATGAGTTCACAACAGTACCAAAGGTGGTGATTTATTTTCTTATACTAATGGAGCTTATGAGATTTTCTGTTGAGTTTTGTGTTGTGAAGTTTTCAAGTTTTGAGTAAGGATTTGATGGACTGTGGAATAAGGAGTGGCAAGAGCCTAAGCTTGGCGATGCCCAAGGCACCCCAAGGTAATATTCAAGGACAACCAAGAGCCTAAGCTTGGGGATGCCCCGGAAGGCATCCCCTCTTTCGTCTTCGTCTATCGGTAACTTTACTTGAAGCTATATTTTTATTCACCACATGATATGTGTTTTGCTTGGAGCGTCTTGTATGATTTGAGTCTTTGCTTTTTATTTTGCCACAATCATCCTTGCTGTACACACCTTTTGATAGAGATACGCATGAATCATGATTTATTTGACTACTCTATGTGCTTCACTTATGTCTTTTGAGCTAGGCAAATTTGCTCTAGTGCTTCACTTATATCTTTTTGGAGCACGATGATGGTTTTGTTTTATAGAAATTGATGAACTCTCATGCTTCACTTATATTATTTTGAGAGTCTTTAAACAGCATGGTAATTTGCTTTGGTTATAAATTTACTCCTAATATGATAGGCATCTAAGACGGACATAATAAAAACTTTCATATGAAGTGCATTGAATACTATGAGAAGTTTGATTCCTTATGATTGTTTTGAGATATGAAGATGGTGATATTAGAGTCATGCTAGTGAGTATTTGTGAATTTGAGAAATACTTGTGTTGAGGTTTGTGAGTCCCGTAGCATGCACGTGTGGTGAACCGTGATAACCCACAAGTATAGGGGATGACAATAGTTTTCGAGGGTAGAGTATTCAACCCAAATTTATATATTTGACACAAGGGGAGCCAAAGAATATTTGCAGGTATTAGCATCTGAGTTGTCAATTCAACCACACCTGGACATTAATTATCTGCAGCAACATGATCAGTAGCAAAGTAGTATGATAGTTTTGATAATAGTAGCAGCAGCAATGGTAACGGTAACAGTGATAGCAGTAGTAACGTACCAAGAACAATATAGGATAAATTCGTAGGCATTGGATCGGTGACTTATTCGATGATATTCATCATGAGACAGTTATAACCTAGGGCGATACGCACTAGCTCCAGTCCATCAATATAATGTAAGCATGTATTCCGTAAATAGTCATACGTGCTTATGGAAAGAACTTGCATGACATCTTTTGTCCTACCCTCATGTGGCAGCAGGGTCCTATTGGAAACTAAGGGATATTAAGGCCTCCATTTAATAGAGAACCGGAACAAAGCATTAACAGATGGTGAATACATGAACTCCTCAAACAACGATCATCACCGGGAGTGATCCCGACTATTGTCACTCCGGGGTTGCCGGATCATAACACGTAGTATGTGACTATAACTCGCAAGATCGGATCTAGAACATGGATATAATGGTGATAACATAAATGGTTCAGATCTGAAATCATGGCACCCGGGCCCAAAGTGACAAGCACTAAGCATGGCAAAGTCATAGCAACATCAATCTTAGATCATAGTGGATACTAGGGATAAAGCCCTAACAAAACTAACTCGATTACATGATGAATCTCATCTAACTCCTCACGGAGAAGTGAGCCTACAAAGGAATTACTCACTCCCGGTGGGGAGCATCATGAAATTGGCGATGGAAAGGGTTGGTGATGACGAAGAACGAAGACCCCCCTCTCCGGAGCCCCAAACAGACTCTAGATCTGGCCTCTCGATGAAGAACATGAGGTGGCGGCGGCTCCGTCTCGTGGATCGCGATAATTCTTTCTCCCTGATTTTTCTTGGAAAAATAGGATTTTTTATAGCGTCGGTTTCAGGGTGTGCGGGGCCACCAGGTGGGGACAAACCCACCTGGGCGCGCTAGGAGAGGGGGCGTGCCCTAGTGGGTTGTGCCCACCCATGTGCCCCTCTCCGGTAGGTCTTGGCTCCATTCCGAGAACTTTTATTTCTGCACATAACAACACCATGGTAGTTCTGCTGAAAACAACGTCAGTCCAGGGTTAGTTTCATTCAAATCATGCAAATTAGAGTCCAAAACAAGAGGAAAATCGTTAGGAAAAGTAGATACATTGGAGGCGTATCAACTCCCCCAAGCTTAAACCTTTGCTTGTCCTCAAGCAATTCAGTTGATAAACTGAAAGTGAAAAAGAAAAACTTTTACGAACTCTTTTGCTCTTGTTTGCATAAATAAGCTTAAACAACACCCAGGTTTTCAGCCAACATTATAACTAACCATGCCGATAATAACTCTTAAAGATTATATTAATTCATATCAATGACATAATCAGCTAGAGAGTAATAATAAGATATCTGAAACGGCAACACGTTGTCAAAACAACCATGATATAATATGGCAATAGTGGTATCTCGCTAGCCCTTTCTGAGACCACAAAACATAAATGCAGAGCACCTCCAAAGTCCAAGTAGCGACTAAACATTGTAATTCATGGTAGAAAAGATCCAGTCATGATGCACCCAACATTAGCTACACACAATGCATAAATCATGACAGCAGTGCTCTTAGGTTCTAGCGCTTATTTTAGAAGGTGATGACACAACATAAAAGTAAATAGATAGTCCCTTCATAGAGGGAAGCAGTGATTTGCAGAGGTGTCAGAGCTCAAGTTTTTAAAACAGAGGTAAATGAAATTTTGAAACATGCACCCTTCTCATTTACTTCACGACTATCAGTTACCAATATCTTCCATGCTAAGCATGCTAGTGGCAGTTCCCAAGTGATAAAAGTAAAGGTTTTGACTCCATTGGAAGTTTTTGTTTGATTATTTGTGAGCTTTTTCTGTTTGCATTTTGGGACTGGGTGAGGGACAATAAAGCAGGACATACCAGATCGATCTACGCATCGCGAGGACGTGCCTCGACACGCGACGACGGCCACCTATTCGGACGTGACAAACCTAGTCATGCGCGGGCTGAAAGCCGCAAACGGACTCCATCAGAGCTACATTGCGATACGACCCGATATAGAGGCGTCGCACACCCTCATTGCTTCACCAACAAAGTCATGGAACATGAATTCCCGGAAGGGTTCAAACCCGTGAATATAGAATCATACGATGGAACCACAGACCCCGCGGTATGGATCAAAGACTTCATTCTCCATATTCATATGGCCCACGACGACGACCTTCATGCCATTAAATACCTCCCCCTAAAACTCAAAGGACCAGCCCGGCACTAGTTGAAAAGCCTTCCTGAAAATTCCATCGGCAGCTGGGAGGACTTGGAAGAAGCCTTCCTTGATAACTTCCAAGGTACATATGTTCGACCTCCGGATGCTGATGACTTAAGCCATATAGTTCAACTACCCGGAGAATCCGCCAGGAAATTCTGGACTAGCGGCCTTTAAGCACATCGTCCGCGATGAATGGCTCGTCCGCCACCTCGGCCAAGAGAAACCAAAGTCCATGGTGGACCTCACGGCACTCATGACCCGCTTTTGTGCGGGTGAGGATAGTTGGTTGGACCATATTATGAACAATGCAAAAAATGTCGGCACCCCTGAAGCTAAAACTAGCAACGACAAGTCTCGACGCAACAAATACAAGCATTGAGACAACAATGACAACACCGAGGATATGGCGGTCAATGCCGGATTCAGTGGCTCTAAGTCCGGTCAGCGGAAGAAGTCGTTCAAAAGGAACAACTCAGGCCCATCTAGCTTGGAACGCATACTTGATCGTCCGTGCCAGATTCATGGCACCCCAGACAAACCACCCAATCATACCAATAGAGATTTTTGGGTTTTTAAACAGGCCGACAAGTTAAATACCGAAAACAAGGATAAGGGATCACAAAGCGAAGACGACGATGAGGAGCCCCGGCCGCCGAACACAGGGGGACAGAAGAAGTTTCCCCCTCAGGTCAAAACGGTGAACATGATATACGCTACTCACATCCCCAAGAGGGAGCGCAAGCGCACGCTCAGGGACGTCTATGCGATAGAGCCAGTCGCACCAAAATTTAATCCATGGTCGTCATGCCCGATCACTTTTGATCGTCAGGATCATCCGACCAGTATCCGTCACGGCGGTTCAGCCGGACTGGTCCCGAACCCAATAATTGATGGGTTCCACCTGACGTGAGTCCTCATGGACGGTGGCAGCAACCTCAACTTGCTCTATCAGGATACAGTGTGCAAAATGGGCATTAACCCATCACGGATCAAGCCCACAAAGACTACCTTTAAAGGAGTCATACCGGGCGTAGAGGCCCGCTGTACAGGCTCAATCACACTAGAGGTTTTCTTTGGATCTCCGGACAACTTCCAAAGTGAGGAGTTAATCTTCGATATCGTCCCCTTTCACAACGGCTACCACGCACTGCTCAGATGAACCGTATTTGCTTGATTCAACACGGTGCCACACTACGCTTATCTCAAGCTCAAGATGCCCAAACCACGCAGCATCATAATAGTCAATGGAAACACAGAACGCTCCCTCCGCACCGAGGAGCACACCGTTGCCTTAGCGACAGAGGTATAGGGCGGCCTTTTCAAGCAGAACCTCAATTCGGCGGCCGATCCCCCAGACACTGTCAAGAGAGTCCTAACCATTCTGGAGAAGGACAACTCGGCTCGTCAAGAGCTCGACTAGCAATTTGGCCTCCGTCCCAGTCCTGACCAAGTGGCGACAATTGTACCGCGCGTACATAATTACGCACTAAAAGTACCATGGACACAGATGGAGGCATAATCAGCTTGTGATCCGCAATACGGCTCGACCGCCCTGGAGACACATAATTTCACTATTTCCTTTTTTTTCTTTCTTCCTTTTCTCTTTTTCACAGGCCTTTTCTGGCGGCTTGACCATCGATTCTTTTCGAAGGATAAAAGCACCAAGGCGACAAGAAGCATGGACGTACTGGGGAATCTTTAGGTGGTTTCTTTAATGATCCCTTTACCTATTTTCCGGACCCACACGCAGCTCTCCCTTGGTTAAGGCATAGTAAATAGCCTTCTACTTATTGCATTACTTGTATAAATGCGCTTTAACGCACCAATGAAATTGTAATAGAAACAGTTTGCGGCCCAAATTTTACGGCTCTAGCTTACCACTTGTTCTTCTTTTGCTTCCTTTTTGTCTTTTCTTTTCTGGTAACTTTATCAGATAACACCCATACACTCTGGTGCGTTTCAATTTGCCAGGGGCTTCATAGCGCCCCACAACATGGCAACAAAAGTCCAAACACTTTTACAGTACAGTTCGGCACCCCGAATTTAGCACTATATGCATTGGCTCCGAATTATGTCTTTGGTCAATAGTTGGGCTGCCCGGCTCCCGTGCTTACTACCTTACGTTCCGCTGTATCAGCTAGGGTAGTAAAGGGAGAACTACTGCGATTGTGCCCTGGTTTACCCAAGTGAGCACCTCAGTAGAGAAAGCCGAAAACTGACTGTCATGATGCGGCGAGAGCCGGCCAGCTCTTCGGAGGTCTCAAATCCTTAGAGATTTTTTCCGCATTACGCGAGGGATTGGCACTTACCCGATTAAGTGTTTATAGCATCCTAGTCCAGATACTAGGGGCTGCGCCTATATTTCTATTGTCAAACTCCTACGGCTAAGTGAGGGTGGTAAAGCCGTATAGTCCGATTGCCTGGTTTGTTGCGCTAAACACCTCCTTCAAGGACCAAACAATTGGATCAAGAGTGTTTATATTACATCCCGAATACCCCCGTATTTCCTACATGGGGGCAGAAGCCGACGACTGGCCAACTCTCAGATTTCACATAACACGGGTGCACAGGAGGAGAAATTTTTTAAAACATTATATTACATAGCGATTTTGTTTCATCATACAAGGCAAAGACAACATGAATGTATTCATTCGAAAATAATGTCTTGTGCACATTGCGTTGCTACAATTCGAGACCCCTCCAGGACATATGCAAAATACCGCTCGAGCGTGCGGTACTCCTTGCCCTCTGGCGGCCCCTCGGTCGTCATCTTGACGGCGTTCATCTTCACCCACCACACCTTGACGCGGGCGAAGGCCATGCGCGCACCTTCAATGTAGGCCGATCGCTTGACGACGTCCAGCCGAGGACAGGTGTTCACCAGCCGCTTCACAAGCCCGAAGTAGCTGTCGGGCATAGCTTCGACAGGCCACAACCGGATTATCAAATCCTTCATGGCTAGTTCGGCCACCCTATGCAGCTCAACCAGCTGTTTTAGCTGATCGGTGAAGGGCACGGGATGCTCTGGCGCAAGGTATTGTGACCAGAACAGTTTCTCCATTGAGCTCCCTTCTTCGGCTCGGGAGAACTCCGTGGCGTCGGACACACTGCGCGGCAGATCTGCAAATTCCCCTAGATAATTCAGAATCCGGGTTAGTAGGAAATATTTCTGCTTCACATACTTGCTTTGCATACTAAATGCCTTACCCGCTATGATCTTCTTGGCCTCCTAGATCTCCTGGAGGGCACCCTGGGCTTCAACCCGGGCCGCTTCCACGCTTTGACGAGCCTCTATGAGTTCGGTCTCTCGAGCCGAAACATCACCCTCTAGGGCCTCATACTTCTTCACAGCATCCTGGAGCTCTTGTTGGACCTCGTTCAGCCGGGCCTTAAGCTTCTTACGAGCGGCCTGCTCCTTGACAGCTTTCCCTTCGGCTTCAGCCAGGGCCTTTTTCAAGGCCTCGACCTCAGTCGTTGCCCCTACACATATCATGACACTACGGTCAGTATACATCATTTATTATTTCCGAATATATAGCGAGTCATTGCATACCATGCTGGTCTTCCAGCTGCTTCCTCGCTTGGCCGAGCTCCTCCTCGGCCCACTCCAGTCTCTGCGTCAGGCCGGACACTTTGACAGTGTGTGAGGTCGCGGCCAACAACGAAGCCTGCGTATTCACATCAGACACATTTTAGTTAGTTTGCTGCGAAATTTCATTGATCATATGTCTGGCTTTTCTTTCTAAACACCGGACAGTGTCTCAGGGGCTACTATCTATATTGGGATTTTCCCTGTTACGTTGCTTACCTCAAAATTTGTCAGCAGGCCGCTGCAGGCTTCGGTCAGTCTGCTCTTGACGGACTCAACCTTCTCAATCACCGTACTCATAAGGATACGGCGTTCTTCCACAATGGAAGCGCCTCATAGCGCTTCCAGTAGATTATCCGGTGCCTCTGGTTGGACTGAGGTCACCGGTGGGACAGGCACACCCCCTTCTTTCGAAGGAGGTTGTTCACCGGATTCCGGAGCCGCATGGGTCTCCGGAATCATACTCTGCTAGGGGCCGAACTGATCGAGGCCCCCAGTCGCCATGGGGATATGCTCCCCCATGTGTTTGGAAGCTGAGATCTTGCCTCCTGGCGCCACCATGATGGCCTCCTGAACCTCTCCCTAGCCTGGGAAGGTCCTTTGGGACGGCACCTCGTCATCTCCCTTGGCCTTGGGAGAGTAAGCGGCCGGTGGTGTCTCGCTGGCCATTGCCTTTGAATCCAACGAGCCTCTTGATGAGGATCGCTGGGAGCTATCATGGGCCGGACTGCAATAACATGATTAACCATATTTATACCATATAGTGGAGAGGCCGAATAAATAGATGAGTGCAGGTTTTTAGTACTCATGATGCAGCCAGGGGCTTGGTCTGGGCCTTCGCTCCGGGCTGCTGTCGACGTCCTAGGCGGAGTTATCCACAAGGAGGCCTTTCCCCCTCTTGGGTGCCTCTACCTCCAGATTTGTGGAGGCCGCCCTCTTCTTCCTCCCCCCATCGAGGGGAGAGTCGCTCTCCTCCTCCTCATCATCATCGTCGTCTTCGGCAGCGGAGGAGCGGGTCTTGTCTTCGGACGTCGCGTCCGAAGCGCCCTTGCGGTGGGGGCCACTCCGGACCCCCTTGGCCTTCTTCTCCGGCGCCTTCTAGGGCGCCGGTACTAGCATCTTTGCTAGACGCGGGACGACTGGTTCCTCGGGTAGCGGAGCCGGACACCGAATCTGCTTCGCCCTCTCCATCCATTCCTGAACAAGCAATGATAATAAAATCTCATATATCATCCTTGAAACAAGCAAGTAGAGAATGCGTTAAAAAACTTACCTCGTTGGCGAGGTGGTTAATGTCGTACCCACGGTCCGAGTCTGTGGCTGTCGGTGTCTCGTTGCCCTTGAAGAGAAACTTCCAGGCGTCTTCGTGAGTGGTTTCGAAGAGCCTCTTCAGGGTTTGGTGCTTCTTCCAATTGAACTCCCATAAATGGCGACTTCAGCTTTGGCATGGGAGGATCCAGCGAACCAACATCACCTGGATTACGTCAACGAGCTTGGTGTCTTTATCCACCATGCATTGAATGCGTGTTTGCAGCGCTATCAGCTCGCCTGACGAGGACCAATTTGGGCCCTTCTCAACCCAGGAGGTGAGTCGCATTAGAGTGCCGGAGTTGAATTCGGCAGCCACGACCCACGTGGCGCCGTGGGGTTCTGGTAACGGTAGCAAAAGTAATATTTTTGGGTTTTGTAGTGATTGTGACAGTAGAAACGGAAAAGTAAATAAGCGAAGAACAAAATATGAAAAGCTCGTAGGCAATGGATCGGTGATGGAGAATTATGCTGGATGCGATTATTCATGCAACAGTTATAACATAGGGTGACACAAAACTAGCTCCAATTCATCAATGTAATGTAGGCATGTATTCCGAATATAGTCATACGTGCTTATGGAAAAGAACTTGCATGACATATTTTTTCCTACCCTCCCGTGGCAGCGGGGTCCTATTGGAAACTAAGGAATATTAAGGCCTCCTTTTAATAGAGTACCGGACCAAAGCATTAACACATAGTGAATATATGAACTCCTCAAACTACGGTCATCACAGGGAGTGGTCCCGGTTATTGTCACTTTGGGGTTGCCGGATCATAACACATAGTAGGTGACTATAGAGTTGCAAGATAGGATCAAGAACTCACATATATTCATGAAAACATAATAGGTTCAGATCTGAAATCATGACACTCGGGCCCTAGTGACAAGCATTAAGCATTGCAAAGTCATAGCAACATCAATCTCAGAACATATTGGATACTGGGGATCAAACCCTAGCAAAACTAACTCGATTACATGATAAATCTCATCCAACCCATCACCGTCCAGCAAGCCTACGATGGAATTACTCATGCACGGCGGTGGGCATCATGGAATTGGTGATGGAGGAAGGTTGATGATGACGATGGCGACGGATTCCCCTCTCCGGAGCCCCGAACAGACTCCACATCAGCCCTCCCGAGAGAGATTAGGGCTTGGCGGCGGCTCCGTATCGTAAAACGTGATGAATCCTTTTCCTTGATTTTTTCTCCCCGAACATGAATATATGGAGTTGGAGTTGAGGTCGGTGGATCGTCAGGGGGGCCACGAGGCAGGGGCGCGCCCAGGGGGGTAGGCGCGCCCCACCCTCGTGGACAGGGTGTGGGCCCCCTGACGTGGATTCATCTTCCAGTATTTTTTATATATTCCAAAAATAATCTCCGTTGATTTTCAGGTCATTCCAAGAACTTCTATTTCTGCACAAAAATAACACCATGGCAATTTTGCTGAAAACAGCGTCAGTCCGGGTTAGTTCCATTCAAATCATGCAAGTTAGTGTCCAAAACAAGGGCAAAAGTGTTTGGAAAAGTAGATACGACATAGACGTATCAACTCCCCCAAGCTTAAACCTTTGCTTGTCCTCAAGCAATTCAGTTGATAAACTAAAAGTGATAAAGAAAAACTTTTACAAACTCTGTTTGCTCTTGTTATTGTAAATATGTAAAGCCAGCATTCAAGTTTTCAGCAAAGATTATGAACTAACCATATTCACAATAACATTTAGGTCTCATGTTTACTCATATCAATGACATAATCAACTAGCGAGCAATAATAATAAATTTCGGATGACAACACTTTCTCAAAACAATCATAATATTATGTAACAAGATGGTATCTCGCTAGCCCTTTTTGAGACCGCAAAACATAAATGCAGAGCACCTTTAAAGATCGAGGACTGACTAGACATTGTAATTCATGGTAAAAGAGATCCAGTCAAGTCATACCCAATGTAAACTAACATTAATGGATGCAAATGACCGCGGTGCTCGCCAACTGGTGCTTTTTAATAAGAGGATGATGACTCAACATAAAAGTAAATGGATAGACCCTTCGCAAAGGGAAGCAGGAATTTGTAGAGGTGCCAGAGGTCGGTTTTGAAATATATATGAATAATATTTTGAGAGGTATACTTTCATTGTCAACATAACAACCGAGAGATCTCGATATCTTCCATACTACACACATTATAGGCGGTTCCCAAGCAGAATGGTAAAGTTTATACTCCCCCACCACCAACGAGCATCAATCCATGGCTTACCCAAAACAACGGGTGCCTCCAACTAACAACAATCCTGGGGGAGTTTTGTTTGCAGTTATTTTGATTTGATTTGCATAAAGCATGGGACTGGGCAACCCGGTGACCAGCCATTTTCCCGTGAGTGAGGAGCGGAGTCCACTCCTCTTGAGAATAACCCGCCTAGCATGGAGGATACAGACAACCCTAGTTGATACATGAGCTATTCAAGCATACAAAACATAATGTTTATTTGAAGGTTTAGAGTTTGGCACATACAAATTTACTTGGAATGGCAGGTAGATACCGTATATAGGTAGGTATGGTGGACTCATATGGAACAACTTTGGGGTTTATGGAGTTGGATGCACAAGCAGTATTCCCGCTTAGTACAAGTGAAGGCTAGGAAAAGACTGGGAAGCGACAACAGTCATGAACATGCATTAAAATTAATCAACACCGAATGCAATCATGAGTAGGATATAATTCAGCATGAACATAAATATCGTAGAGGCTATGTTGATTTTGTTTCAACTACATGCGTGAACATGTGCCAAGTCAAGCCACTCGAATCGTTCAAAGGAGGATACCACCCTATCATACCACATCACAACCATTTTAATAGCATGTTGGCATGCAAGGTAAACCATTATAAACTCCTAGCTAATTAAGCATGGCATAAGCAACTACAATCTCTGATTGTCATCGCAAATAAGTTTCTTTCATAATAGGCTGAATCAGGAACGATGAACTAATCATATTTACAAAAACAAGAGAGGTCGAGTTCATACCAGCTTTTCTCATCTCAATCAGTTCATCATATAATCATCATTATTGCCTTTCACTTGCATGACCGAACGATGTGGATAATAATAATAATGTAAGTGCATTGGACTAAGCTGGAATCTGCAAGCATTCAATTCAAGGGAGAAGACAAGGTAATATGGGCTCTTTGTTAGATCAACAGTAATGCATATGAGAGCCACTCAACATTTTCATTATGGTCTGCTCCTCTCGACCCGCAAAGAAAGGAAACAAAACTATTTACACGGGAAAGCTCCCAACAAGCAAAAGAAGAACGAGAAATCTTTTTGGGTTTTCTTTTTAATTACTACTACTACATGCATGGAAAGTAAACTAGCTAAAAGCTACAAGTATTTTTTTTTGTTTTTCTTGAGGTTTTTCAAACACACAAGAAGAAAGCTAAAAAGGAAATACACTATCATGGATGATACAATGAAAAAGTATGAGCACCGACAACTAGCATGAGTGTGTGAACATGAATGTAATGTCAGTGAGAAATACGTACTCCCCCAAGCTTAGGCTTTTGGCCTAAGTTGGTCTATGCCCATGGATGGCCTGGTGGATATCCGAAGTTGAAGCTGGGGTCATACTAAGATGCATCAGCTATTGCCTGACGAGCTGCAGCTTGGAGGTGAGCTGCCTCCGTCCTCCTCTCGTACTCGGTCACCTCTTCCCTGGTTATGACATATCTCCCTTTTGCCTGAAAATCAAAGAAGGCAGGAGCAGGGAGAGCAACATGATAGGTGCGTCGTCTGTCAAAGATTAGTCGGTACTGGAGGAACTGATTGTTCCTATCAACAAACTAATGACGAACCGTGGCATTATAATCTAAATAAGCACGAGGCAACTCAATATCATCGCCACGTATGGGTATCTCAAGAAAATCAGCTAAACGGGTTGCGTAAATTCCACCAAAGAAATCTCCATTAATTTTGTTATTATTCAACCTGCGTGCAACAATGGCCCCCAAGTTATATTGTCTATCTCCTAATACAGCACTCTTGAGAACACTAAGATCTGGCACACACATGTGACATGCCTCATCCTTACCATTTATGCATCTACCTATAAAGAGAGCAAAATAATGTATAGCAGGAAAATGAATGCTCCCTATGGTAGCTTGTGTGGTTTCCCTAGATTCCCCCATAGTTATACTAGCAAGAAAGTCTCTATATTCAGATTTGCGAGGTTCACTAACATTACCCCACTGTGGGAGTTTACAAGCAGTGTTAAAATCTTCTAAGTCCATGGTATAAGATTTATCATAAAGATCAAACACGACAGTATGAGAATTGTGTGATGATGAAAATTCAAACCTTCTCACAAAGGAATCAGTGAGGTAGTGGTACTGACGACACTTATCTGCCACGAAGCTCTCAAGATCGGCGTTACGCACATATGCGTCAAATTCCTCCTTGATTCCTGCTTGGACCATGAAATCTTCTGACAGCCATTCACAAGGCCGCACTTGAGCGTCCCTTGGTGGTTCATTGTTTGGCTCACGCATTGCGGGCCTGGGTCCTTGCTTCCTTGAAGACCACCTTGGTACATTTTCCTAAACATATTTCTTCCTCTGAAAAATTTCTGAATTTTTTAGCAATTCAAAATAAAAGTGAACCAAACTCAACAAAATTGATACAAACTACTCCCACAAGTGCCTAGATACTATATCATGCATTAGAACTACTTGGGACCATATAAATTTGACATGCAAGCTCAAGAACAGGGTCACCTAGGCAGCAAAAAATTACAATGAATAAAGCACTAGAACAAAAACTAATTGGACCATTGGAGGAGTCACATACCAAAGAACAATCCCCCAAAGCAGTTTTGTGAATGGAGCTTTGAGCTAGGAGATCGAAAATGGCAGCAAGATGAGTTAAAAGTCGTGCTTGAGCTGGTTGGTGATTTTTTTTGGAGGAAGGAGTGTGTGGTGGCTGGAATAAGTGGAGGGGGCCACCAGGGGCCCACGAGGCAGGGGGCGCGCCCAGGGGGTGGGCTCGCCCTGGACCCTCGTGTCCAGGTGCTGGCTCCCCCTGATGTGTTCTTAGTGCCACATATTCTCAAATATTCTGGAAAAAATCATATTTAATTTTCACGCATTTGGAGAACTTTTATTTTTGGGGTATTTTTTATTGCACGGATAATTCAGAAAACAGACAGAAAATACTATTTTTGCTTTATTTAATATAAATAACAGAAAGTAAAAAGAGGGTACAGAGAGTTGTGTTTTCTAAATCCACCCATCTCATGTTCTTCAAAAGGAATCCACTAACAAGGTTGATGAAGTCTTGTTAACAAACTCATTCCGAATTGCATGAAACCGGAGAATTTTCGAATAACACTAGGTTACCTCAACGGGGATATGCACGTCCCCAACAATAAGAATATAATATTTCTTATTGACAGTAGGAAGAGGAAATTCAAAACCTCCAATAGTGATTGTTGAAAATTTTCCAATAGAATTAATACTATGGACTTGAGGTTGTTTCCTCGGAAAGTGTACCGTATGCTCAATACCGTTAACATGAAAAGTGACATTGCCTTTGGTGCAGTCAATAACAGCCCCTGCAGTATTCAAAAAGGGTCTTCCAAGAATAATAGACATATTATCGTCCTCGGGAATATCAAGAATAACAAAGTCTGTTAAAATAGTAACATTTGCAACCATAACGGTCACATCCTCACAAATACCGATAGGTATAGTAGTTGATTTATCAGCCATTTGCAAAGATATTTCAGTAGGTGTCAACTTATTCAAATCAAGTCTACGTTATAAACAGAGAGGCATAACACTAACACCGGCTCCAAGATCACATAAAGCAGTTTTAACATAGTTTCTTTTAATGGAGCATGGTATAGTTGGTACTCCTGGATCTCCAAGTTTCTTTGGTATTCCACCATTAAAAGTATAATTAGCAAGCATGGTGGAAATTTCAGCTTCCGATATCTTTCTCTTATTAGTAATAATTTCCTTCATATATTTAGCATAAGGATTCATTTTAAGCATGTCAGTCAAATGCATACGCAAAAAGATAGGTCTAATCATTTCAACAAAGCGCTCAAAATCCTCATCATCCTTTTTCTTGGATGGTTTAGGAGGAAAAGGCATGGGTTTCTGAACCCATGGTTCTCTTTGTTTACCATGCTTCCTAGCAACAAAGTCTCTCTTATCACAACAAAGTTTTCTTTGATTGTGGGTTATCAAGATCAACAGTAGGTTCAATCTCTACATCATTATTATTGCTAGGTTGAGCCTCAACATGAACATCATCCTTAACATTATCACTAGGTTCATGTTCATTACCAGATTGTGTTTCAACATCAGAAATAGAAATATCATTGGGATTCTCAGATGTGTCAATAACAGGTTCACCAGAAGCATGCAAAGTCCTATCATTTTTCTTTCTCTTCCTTTTAGAAGGACTAGGTGCATCTATAGTAGTTCTCTGAGAATCTTGCTCAATTCTATTAGGGTGGCCCTCAGGATACAAAGGCTCCTGAGTCATTTTACCACCTCCAGTCATAACTCTAACAACATTATCATTCTTACTGTTTAATTCATTGAGCAAATCATTCTGAGCTTTAAGTACTTGTTCTACTTGAGTGGTAACCATAGAAGCATGTTTACTAATAAGTTTAAGTTCACCATTAACACCAGCCATATAATCACTCAAGTGTTCAATCATATAAGCATTATGTTTCAATTGTCTACCAACATAAGCATTGAACTTTTCTTGTTTAACAATAAAATTATCAAACTCATCTAAGCATTGGCTAGCAGACTTATTACGAGGAATATCACCTTCATGAAATTTATAGATAGAGTTTACCTTTACTACCTGTGTCGGATTATCGAGACCGTGTGTTTTTTCAATAGGTGATGAATTAAGACCATGTATTTCTTCAACAGGAGGTAAATTCTTAACATCTTCAGCTTTTATACCTTTTTCTTTCATAGATTTCTTTGCCTCTTGCATATCTTCAGGACTGAGAAATAGAATACCCCTTTTCTTTGGAGTTGGCTGAGGAGTTGGTTCAGGAAGTGTCCAATTGTTTTCATTGGTCAACATATTATTCAATAGAATTTAAGCTTGATCAACTGTTCTTTCCCTGAAAACACAACCAACACAACTATCCAGGTGGTCTCTGGAAGCATCGGTTAGTCCATTGTAAAAGATATCAAGTATTCATTTTTCTTGAGAGGATGATCAGGCAAAGCATTAAGTAATCGGAGAAGCCTCCCCCAAGCTTGTGGGAGACTCTCTTCTTCAATTTGCACAAAATTATATATTTCCCTTAAAGCAGCTTGTTTCTTATGAGCTGGGAAATATTTAGCAGAGAAGTAGTAAATCATATCCTGGGGACTACGCACACAACCAGGATCAAGAGAATTAAACCATATCTTAGCATCACCCTTTAATGAGAATGGAAATAATTTAAGGATATAATAGTAGCGAGTTTTCTCATCATTAGTGAACAGGGTAGCTATATCATTTAATTTAGTAAGATGTGCCACAACAGTTTCAAATTCATAGCCATAAAAAGGATCAGATTCAACCAAAGTAATTATCTCAGGATCGACGGATAAATCATAATCCTTATTAGTAATAAAGATAGGTGAAGTAGCATAAGCAGGATCATATTTCATTCTGGCGTTCAGATATTTTTCTTTCAGCTTAGCTAATAGTTTCTTAAGATCACTTCTATCATTGCAGGCAAGAAAGTCTCTAGCAGTTTCTTCATCCATAACATAACCCTCAGGCACAGCAGGCAATTCATATCTAGGGGGAGAATCTTCATCATCATTGTCATCTATATTATCAGTTTCGATAATTTCATTCTCTCTAGCCCTAGCAAGTTGTTCATCAAGAAATCCACCAAGTGGCACAGTAGTATCAAGCATAGAAGTAGTTTCATCATAAGTATCATGCAAAGCAGAAGTGGCATCATCAATAACATGCGACCTATCGGAATCAATAGCATGTGTAGGTGTCGCAAGTTTACTCATAACAGAAGGTGAATCAAGTGCAGAGCTAGATGGTAGTTCCTCTCCTCCCCTCATAGTTGAGGGATAGATCTTGGTTCTTTGATCTTTCAAGTTCTTCATAGTGATAAGCAGATATGAATCCCAGGTGACTCAAACAATAGAGCTATGCTCCCCGGCAACGGCGCCATAAAATGGTCTTGATAACCCACAAGTATAGGGGATCACAACAGTTTTCGAGGGTAGAGTATCCAACCCAAATTTATTGATTCGATACAAGGGGAGCCAAAGAATATTCTCAAGTATTAGCAGCTGAGTTGTCAATTCAACCACACCTGGAAACTTAATATCTGCAACAAAGTATTTAGTAGCAAAGTAATATGATAGTAGTGGTAACGATAGCAAAAGTAATATTTTTGGGTTTTGTCGTGATTGTGATAGTAGCAACGGAAAAGTAAATAAGCGAAGAACAATATAAGAAAAGCTCGTAGGCAATGGATCGGTGATGGAGAATTATGCCGGATGCGATTATTCATGCAATAGTTATAACATAGGGTGACACAGAACTAGCTCCAATTCATCAATGTAATGTAGGCATGTATTCCGAATATAGTCATACATGCTTATGGAAAAGAACTTGCATGGCATCTTTTGTCCTAGCCTCCCGTGGCAGCGGGGTCCTATTGGAAACTAAGGGATATTAAGGCCTCCATTTAATAGAGTACCGGACCAAAGCATTAACACATAGTGAATACATGAACTCCTCAAACTACGGTCATCACTGGGAGTGGTCCTGATTATTGTCACTTCGGGGTTGCCGAATCATAACACATAGTAGGTGAAAATAAACTTGCAAGATAGGATCAAGAACTCACATATATTCATGAAAACATAATAGGTTCGGATCTGAAATCATGGCACTCGGGCCCTAGTGACAAGCATTAAGCATAGCAAAGTCATAGCAACATCAATCACAGAACATAGTGGATACTAGGGATCAAACCCTAACAAAACTAACTCGATTACATGATAAATCGCATCCAACCCATCACCGTCCAGCAAGCCTACGATGGAATTACTCATGCACAGCGGTGAGCATCAGGGAATTGGTGATGGAGGAAGGTTGATGGTGACGATGACGACGGATTCCCCTCTCCGGAGCCCTGAACGGACTCCACATCAGCCCTCCCGAGAGAGATTAGGGCTTGGCGGCGGCTCCGTATCGTAAAACGCGATGAATCCTTTTCCTTGATTTTTTTCTCCCCGAACATGAATATATGGAGTTGGAGTTGAGGTCGGTGGATCGTTAGGGGGCCCACGAGGCAGGGGGCGCGACCAGGGGGTAGGCACGCCCCCACCCTCATGGACAGGGTGTGGGCCCCATGAAGTGGATTCTTCTTCCAGTATTTTTTATATATTCCAAAAATAATCTCCGTTGATTTTCAGGTCATTCCGAGAACTTTCATTTCTGCACAAAAATAACACCATGGCAATTCTGCTGAAAACAACGTCAGTCCGGGTTAGTTCTATTCAAATCATGCAAGTTAGAGTCCAAAACAAGGGCAAAAGTGTTCGGAAAAGTAGACACGACAGAGACGTATCAGGCACGAGAAACTAGAATCTCTAATTGTCATTGCAAACATGTTTAATCATAATGGGCTGAATCATGGATACTAGGTTAAACATATTTACACAAACAGAACAAGTCGAGTTCATACCAGTTTCCCTCTGCCACGGCCAGTTCATCGAATATCATTATTATTGCATTTCACTTGCACGACCGAATGATATGAAAATAATAATAGTGCAAGAGTGCCACGGACTAAGCTAGAATCTGCAAACATTTTATTCAACATGAGAAGACAAGGTAAAATGGGCTCTTTATAGTTCAACAGTTATTCATATGAGAACCACTCAATATTTTCATTATGGCCTTCTCCTCGGTACAACTCGAATAAAAAGAAAAGAAATTCAGAGAAACACACTGATTTTTTTGGAGTTTTTGGTTTTCTTGAACAAGCAAATAAAAGGGAAAAGAAAAAATGAGAAAAGCTATTTACACGGGAAAGCTCCCAACAAGCAAAAGAAGAACAAGGAAATCTTTTTGGATTTTCTTTTTAATATTATAGCTAAACATGCATAGAAAGTAAGTTAACTACAACTGATATTTTTTGGTTTTTCTAAAGTTTTTCAAACACACAAGAAGAAAGCAAGAAAAATAAGTCTAAATATGGATGATACAATGAAAAAGTGTGAACACCGACAAATTGAATAAGTGGACATGAATGTAATGTCGGTGAGAAACATGTACTCCCCCAAGCTTAGGCTTTTGGCCTAACTTGGTAGTCGATCAGAAGCCTGGATAGTAGTTGGGGTACTGAGGAGCGGGTATCCAGTGATCCCACTGTTGAGGCTCTTCCTCCTCCGCAGCAGCAGCCTGATCGTTCCGGTAGGTGATGATGTCCGCAGGCATAATCCTATATATCCGCCCCTGGCAACAGGATCAAACAAAGAAGGAGTCGGCAGTGGAATAATATCACGAGTTTCAATGCTAAAAACCAAGTTATAAGGAAGAGGGATGTTAGGGTAATCTCGTGCAAGAAAATGGTGGTGTTCCATGGCTGTGTGGTCTTGGTAAACCTTGGTTAGAGGGTAATCATTATGGCGTATCTCAACATTAAAGTGAGCCGCCAAACGAGTAGAAAAAATCCCACCATGTATTTTACCCTTGGACTTATTAATGTGAAGGCAACGAGCCACAATAGCTCCCAAGCTATAAGTGTTGTCGCCCTCTAGTGCACGACGTAAAACATGAAGTTCGGGTGAACTAAGCGCACCCACCTTCTCTCTAGCAAGCAAGCATTTTGCAATGAAAAGAGCAAAGTAATGAACATCAGGAAAATGCAAGCCAGCGGCAGTGATAGCTGACACCCCTTTTTCATCTCCCACTGTCAAAGTACGATAAAAGGCCTCAAACTCTGCTGGCCTAGGCTCAACTAAACTCCCGTTAGAAGGGATCATACATATGTTACAAAATTCAGTGAGTGGTATCTGATGGGTTTCATCATATAAATCAAACCGTACTTCAGGAGGATTATTCCTAGAAAGGAAAGTAAAAGTTTGAACAAAGATGTTTGTGAGGATTTGACGATGTTCACACTCATCTGCGATGAAGTCGGTGAGGCCGGCATTAGCAGCATATTGTGTGAACTCCTGATGGATTCCAGCCTCTTCTATGAATTGGGTGTGCGGCCATTTGCACGGTCATACTTCCGCCAACCTTTGAGGATGGAGATCACTATCAGATGACTCCCCAATAACACCCTTGGAGTTCTTCTTGGAACCAAACTTCCTAAAGATATTCATGGTTTTCCTATTAACAAAAATTCTGAAATTTATAAGCCCACAAAATTTTCTCAACAAAACTTCACAAAAATGATACCAACCACTCATAGGGATACATAGAGGCCATAGCAAGCATTCAAACTACTTAGAACTCTAAGAATTCAACATGGAAGCTCATCTACAACAGCACCAAGAGTAGCTAATTATTCAAAATATAAACCACTAAAACAAAAACTAATTGGACGAACGGTGGAGTCACATGCCAAGCAACAATCCCCCAAAACAGTTTCGGAAACGGAGCTTCGAGCAAAGAGATCAAAATCCACGGGCTTGAGAGCAAGAACACGAGAGAGAGAGAGAGAGAGATATGGGGAAATTTTTCTGGAGGTAGGTGATGATGTGGTGTAAAGAGATAAGTGAGGGGGCCATGTGGGGATCACAACCCACCAAGGCACGCCTGGGGGTCCTGGCATGCCCAGGTGGGTTGTGCCCACCTGGTGCACCTCCCTCTGATGTTATTTGCACCAAAAAATCAGAAATATTCAGAAAAAAATGTATTAAATTTTAGGGCATTATGAGGACTTCCATTTTTGGGCCATTTTTTATTGCACGGGAAAAATGAGAAAACAGACATAACATGGCATTTTGTTTTACTTAACTGATAAAAACAGAAAACAAAAAGTAGGGACAGAAGGTAGTGCTTACTAAATTCATCAACTTCATACCGCTCGAAAATGATCCATTAATAAGGTTGATCAAGTCTTATTAACAACCACTTTCGATTAGCATGAAACTGAAGAACTTTCGTAAATCACTAAGTTACCTCAATGGGGATATGAATGTCCCCAACAATAAGCATTTCATATTTCTTTTTGACAGTAGGTAGAGGTATTTGAAAACTTCCAATAGTCATTGTCGGAGATTTTTCAATAACATTAATACCATTCACTTCGAATTGTTTCTTCGTAAAGTGCACCGTATGCTCATTACCATTGATATGAAAAGTGACTTTGCTTTTATTGCAATCAATAACAGCCCCTGCAGTATTCAAGAAGGGTCTACCAAGGATAATTGACATGTTGTCGTCCTCGGGCATCTCCAGTATAACAAAGTCAGTTAAAATAGTAACATTAGCAACAACAACGGGCACACCCTCACAAATACCGATAGCTATGGCAGTTGATTTGTCAGCCATTTGCAAAGATATTTCAGTAGGTGTGAGTTTATTCAAATCAAGTCTTTTATACAAAGAGAAAGGCATAACACTAACACCAGCTCCTAAATCACACAAAGCAGTTTCACATAATTTTTTTTGATGGAGCATTACACTTCCCTAAATTCTCCGGAAAAGAAACCATATTTAGATCCAAAATATCCAATCGCTTATTGCAAAGAGTTATCAAGGTATTCATGCGATTGATACTACCATTGAGGTGTTTGAGGGGTTCATTATATTTCTGTATTTCAACCATATGTTTATGCAAATCACCAAGTTAGTCCAACATTTGAACTCCCGCAGGGGTGAAAGAAAACCCCTTATTTTGAGGTGGAATTCCCAAAATTCCTTCTAAAATTTCATTGGCAGCATTGGCATCAAGCTCAATAAAATTCCCTTTAGCGGCAACATCTAGGAGTTTTCTATGATGCAAAGCCAATCCTATGTAAAAATTATGAAGCAAAACCTTAGTGTCCCCCTTTAAATTGGAAATATGATACGATTCCATAAGCCTATACAAGGCATCTTTCAAATTTTCTCCTGGTCTTTGCTTGAAGTAAAGAGCTTCAACATCTGGTGACAAAGGAGGAGTAGGAACGCTAGCCATCAAGACTGGAAAGCCAGAGAACAGAGAATGAAAAAGAGGGGCGAATAAAACGGCAAATTTTGTGAAGTGGGGGAGAGGAAAATGAGAGGCAAATGGCAAATAATGTAAATTGTGGGGAGATGAGATTTTTGATTAGGAACCCGGTATATGTTGAAGATCATCCCCAGCAACGGCATCAGAAATTGGTTGACGGGAGACTATCTTGACTTGATCCTCCCCGGCAACGGCGCCAGAAATTACTTTTGATGTTGCTTGAAGCTACGTCGGTATTTCCCAAAATAGGAAGGGATGATGCAGCACAGCGGCGATAGGTATTTACCTCAAATGTGAAACCAATCTTATCGAACCAGTAGGAGAACCAAGCAACACAACGTAAACAACACCTGCACACAAATAAAAACTTCTCGCAACCCGACGTGTTAAAGGGGTTGTCAATCCCTTCCGAGGTACGACGCCTCAAGATAGGCAAACGGACGTGAGGTAAATTTGTAGTAGATTGATAGATCGAACGCCAAATAAAATAAATAAGAATAAATTGCAGCAAGGTATTTTTGGGTTTTTGGTTTAATAGATCTGAAAATAAACGCAAAGGAAAAGGTGATCGCAGAGGCAAATAATATTAGAAAGAGACCTGGGGGCCGTAGCTTTCACTAGTGGCTTCTCTCGAGAAAAATAGCAAACGGTGGGCGAACAAATTACTGTTGGGAAATTGATAGAACTTCAAATACTCATGACGATATCCAGGAAATGATCATTACATAGGCATCATGTCCAAGATTAGTAGACCGACTCCTGCCTGCATCTACTGCTATTACTCCACACATCGACCTCTATCCAGCATGCATTAGTGTATTAAGTTCATGGAGAAACGGAGTAATTCAATAAGAATGATGACATGATGTAGACAAGATCTATCTATGTAGAGATAGACCCCGTCGTTTTATCCTTAGTAGCAATGATACATACGTGTTGGATCCCCTTCTATCACTGGGATCAAGCACTATAAGATCGAACCCACTACAAAGCACCTCTTCCCATTGCAAGATAAATAGATCAAGTTGGCCAAACAAAACCCAAATATCAAAGAAGAAATACGAGGCTATAAGCAATCATGCAAAAAAGAGATCAAAGAAACGCAAATACTTTCATGGATATAAAAAGATAGATCTGATCATAAACTCAAAGTTCATCGGATCCCAACAAACACACCACAAAAAGAGTTACATCATATGGATCTCCAAGAGACCATTGTATTGAGAATCAAGAGTGGGAGAGAGAGAGAGAGGAAGCCATCTAGCTACTAACTACGGACCCGAAGGTCTACAAAGAACTACTCACGCATCATCGGAGAGACACCAATGGAGGTGGTGAACCCCATCCGAGATGGTGTCTAGATTGGATCTGGTGGTTTTGAACTCTGCGGCGGCTGGATCAATATTTCGTCGACTCCCCTAGGGTTTTTGGAATATTGGGGTACTTATAGAGCAAAGAGGTGGTCCGGGGGGCACCCGAGGTGGGCACAACCCACCAGGGCGCGCCTGGGCCTCCTGGCGCGCCTGGTGGGTTGTGCTCCCTTCGGGGCACCCCCAAGCGCAGCCCGAGCCCATTATGTTCCTTCTGGTACATAAAAAATCTCTGTAAAGTTTTGTGGCATTTGGACTCCGTTTGATATTGATTTTCTGCAATGTAAAAAACATGGGAAAAAACAGCAACTGGCACTTGGCACTATGTCAATAGGTTAGTACCAAAAATGATATAAAATGACTATAAAATGGTTATAAAACATCCAAGATTGATAATATAACAGCATGGAACAATAAAAAATTATAGATACATTGGAGACGTATCACCCCTACCCAAGTTCTGTTGGATTTAACCCTGGCATTGGTGGCCCATACAGGTCCGATGTGTGGTCAAACGGTTTGATGGCATCATCGCTCGACGATCAAAACTGTTCCGACGTAGTTTCTACGCCGGAATGTCTAAACCTCAGTTCAATTGGAGCACTGGAGAAAGTTGAAGATCCAACATCTCGTCGGGACATCGATCCCGACAACCTAAACCCTTTGGACGCTTCCTCTGCCATGACGCTAGATCAGGCCGAGGAACCACAAATGCCCATCACCCAAGCACCGGTTTCGTACCAGCTGCAAAGTGAAGATTACGTTTCACCGGACCAAGCCTGGAGCTCAGATTCGATGACCAACGACAACGGCTAGAATAGCCACGCATGTACAGATGATTCCGAGGTCCACACTTAATCAACCTTCTTAAACCTCGCTATGGAGGTCGATGTTAGATCGGATTGGAAAAAAATTCTCTCCCACCCACCTCCCATGTCACCTATTGCCCCGATAACTTAGGGGCATCCGACATAGGGGATCTAGATCTCGTCGTACAAAATAAAAAAATAAACAATTCGACAATTCTGGATGAGATTCCTTTTTGTAAAGAGAAAAATTCCGGACTGCCTAGACAAGGAGCCTTAGCAGCATTCCATCATAACTGTTATGATGGAGGAATTAGAAACCATGGTACGGAAGCGCCTTAGAAAAATTCCCACTAGTATATGAAAGTGATAACTTAGGAGACTCTCGATATGAAGAACATGGTGCTACTCTAAGCACAAGTGTGGTAACAGGATAGTAGCATTACACTTCTCTCTTTTTCTCTCATTTGTCTGTTGGGATCTTTTGGCCTATTTCTTTAATTTAGTCTGGAGTCTCATCTCGACTTGTGGTGGATTCATTGTCTCCATCAACCTTTCTTCACCGGGACAACACTTTAATAATGATGATCATCACACTTTTATTTACTTACAACTCGATAGCTGAAACAATATGACTCTATGTGAATGCCTCTGTCAATGTACCAGGATGTGCAATGATCTAGCGTAACACTTATACCAATGATGAACGGTGGCTTTGCCACACATATCATGTCAGATCTATATGATCATGAAAAGTAATATGATGATGAACACTCATGTCATAAGACGGAACATGGAAGTTTCATGGCACTATATCTCGGAATGGCTATGGAAATGTCATGATAGGTAGGTATGGTGGCTGTTTTGAGGAAGATATAAGCAGGCTTATGTGTGATGGAGCGTATCATATCACGGGGTTTGGATGCACTGGCGAAGTTTGCACCGACTCTTGAGGTGAGAAAGGCCAAAGTACGGTACCGAAGAGGCTAGCAAATTGCGGAATGATAGGAGTTTAGTCATAAAGAACTCATACACTTATTGTATAAGTTTTATTAGCCCAGTAAGTACTACTCGGATGCCCCTAGGAATGGTTGGTAGGAGTTAACCATCTCAACCCCTGATTTGGACAACACTCAAGGTTTTCAATCAGACATAAAAATGCTCATGCATCCTCATCATGCCATTTCAGACACTTAAATAAGTAGTTAATAACAAGCTTTAATATCGACATTCTTACTAACCAATGATCATGGACTGATACTCTTTCATATTATGACATCAATATAATTAAAACATATGTTTCATATTTAGTGATCTACATGAAAGTCACTCTTATATAGCTATCCTTTTTGCACTAGTCTTATAATTCGTTCTCATTACCACTTCCTATTTAATAGAATCTCAAACAGATATAAGTGAAGCATAAAAGCAATTGCATAGCTCAAAAATATAAGGGAAGCTCATAGAGTATTCTAACAAATCACAATGAATGTGTGTCTCTCTCAAAAGGTGTGTCCAGCAAACAATGATTGTGGCAAACTAAAAAGCAAACAAAACAAAACTATGGCACAAGACGCTCCGAGTAAAACTCATATCAAGTGATGAATAAAAATATAGCTCCAAGTAACATACTAATGAATTGTGGACGAAAGAGGGGATTCCATCTGGGGCATCCCCAAGCTTAGATGCTTAGGTATTCCTTGAATATTACCTTGGGGTGCCTTGGGAATCCCCAAGGTTAGGGTCTTGTCGCTTGTTATTCCTTCATCTATCGTGATCTCACCTAAAGCTTGAAAACTTCAGCACACAAAACTCAACAGAAACCTCGTGAGATCCGTTAGTATAATAGACAAATCATAAACTTTAGGTACTGTTGTGAACTCATTCATAATTATTCTTGCATAATACCTATTGTATTCTAACCTCTCCATGACTTATATCCCCCGATACAATCCATGGCATCATTAAAACAAGCACACTATGCAATTAAAAAACAAATCTGTCTAAAACAGAACATTCTGTAATGATCTAAACAAAAATATACTTATGTAACTCCGAAAAATCTAAAAATTAGGAAAACATGGACAATTTGTATATCAATCATGTGTAAAATTTTCATATTTTTATCATGCTCTAGTGAATTATGATAATTATTTTCCAGCACTGGGCGCAAAAGTTTTTGTTTTTTACTGAATCACGTCAACTATCAACCAAATCATCCCAAAGGCTTACTTGGCACAAACACCAAGTAAAAGATAAATACACAATCATTACAATAGCAATAATCATGGTGACTTAATAAAATAGAAGGAAATGAAAAAGATAACTATCGGGTTGCCTCCCAACAAGCTCTTCCTTTATAGCCATTAAGATAGGATTTGAGATATCAATGATGCTCACGTCAAAGACAAGAATTGAAGCACAAAGAGAGCATCATAAAACATGTGACAAACACATTTAAGTCTAACATGCTTCCTTTGCACAGGCAATTTATAAGCAAACAAATTATCAGGACAAGAGATATTTAGCATATGTAAGGAAGAAGAATAAAACATTGACAATCTCAACATAACGAGAGGTAATTTGGTAACATGGAATTTTTTATAGCTATACTTGCCTCTCTCAAAATAATTACATGTAGGATCATAATCAAATTCAACAATATAGCTATCATATAAAATATTCTCTTCATGATCCACATGCATAAAAGTTTTTACAATCTTCCAAGATAGTGGGATTAACATCAACTAAAGTCATGACCTCTCCAAACCCACTTTTGTCAAAATTTTAAACATTGGTTGTTCTCCAAAATAGTGGGATTTTTACCTAAAGTTGACACTCTTCCAAACCCGCTTTTAATATCACTACAATCATCACCCCAATCATGATCATTATAATAAGTATTAGGCATAACAAAATCATCATAAAAAATGACTACAAACACAACATAAATAGTTTCTTGTAATTTTATTGTATTAGAAACATAGAGAGGTGGAGATGTGGTTCCTCTCTCATAATAATTTCAAGTAGGGACAACAAGAAAATTCATATCATAGTCATTCAAATCATCATGTATAATGGTAAAACTCAACCCATCAATATAATCCTCAATAAGCGCAAACTTCTCTGATATAGTATTGTTACGATAATTCAAAAAGATAATAGGACTATCAAATGTTGATGCAATAGCAATAATTTCATTTTAACATAAGGAACTATAACAAGTTCATCTCCATAAGCATCATTAGTATTGGCATCATGGCCATAAGAATGGCAAGCATCACATTTATCAAGAGTGGATATTTCAATCAAATTAATGGGATCATAGCAATCATCTATAGATTCTTCCAAAGTATCAATCTCTTCTTGGACATCGGGGATTTTCTTAATATAATCTTCAATATAGCCATTGGAATCACAATTCGCATGACAATGTTTAAGCATGGCAAAAAAATCAGATTTGTAAAAAGTAGCATCATACTCCCTCCGATTCTTTTTTCTCAGCGTATAACTCCAATCCCACATACCAAGGACAACTAAGATCTCAAAAATCTGGACAATTTTATCCTGGAGCAAGCATGGTCTACATGGTAGAAATCTTGCACAGTTATAACTGCAGCAGCCTTTGATTGGCTCTCCACTCCTTGTTTCCCTCTCCGCATTTAATTTCAATGCCTGCGTCCCTACATGCAAGATCTCTATTGGCTAATCTCTACACACATGCGAGCCTTTGCTCTTCTGGTGCAATTAGTGCGGCTGGAAGTTAGTGCGGCCAAAGCAGAGGGGCAGGGCACATTTGGAAACCAGCGGATAAAAAAGGGAACACACATACTATTTTGGGAAAAATTAAAAAAAGTTATGCGCAAACGAAATAGGAATGGAGGAGTACTTTTTAATCAAAGTATCAATTCATAGGCACCCATAAAAGCAACAAATCTTAAATTTTATCAATATCATAATAACTATAAACACCCTTGGCATAGTAAGATATTATTTCATTATCATTAAACTCACGTTGGAAGGGAAAGTGTTTTTAGGGTTCTCAGGGCAACAAGTAAAATCAAGTATTCCACATAAATTCAAAGCATAGTATTCCAATCTAGGTATTTGAGCCCATTGTTGTCTCCTTTTGGAGACAAGCGGTGATGCACATAAGCATTCTCATCTAATGATTCTCTCTCAACTAATCTAGTTGGGGTTTCAGCATGAGCACAAATGAATCGAAGATGACCCAAGTAGAAAACTTTAAGTGCATCCATATGTCTTTATTTTTTTGTGATAACACGATTATTGCAAGCGAACAAGCAAAACAAAATAATTTTGTGTTTTTGATATTTTTTTGTAATGAGACTAATAGAAGCAAATAAAGCAAATAAATGATAATGTAAATGAAGGTACTTGTAGGTATTTGATGATGTCTCCCCGGCAACGGCGCCAGAAATTCTTTCCACTACTTGTGAGTTGCGTTGGGATTTTCCCCCAAGAGAAAGGGTGAAGAATGTAGTAGCCGATAACTATTTCCCTTAGTGAGAACCAAGGTTATCGAACGAACAGGAGAATCACGCAAATCCTAGTGAATAGTACATGCACACACAAGAGCAAATACTGGCATCCAACGCGGGCGAGAGGGTTGTTGATCCCCTTGAACTCGTTACTTACAAGGATCAAATCTGGTAGCGGTAGATTGATGACCCACAAGTCTAGGGGATCACAACAGTTTTCGAGGGTAGAGTATTCAACCCAAATTTATTGATTTGACGGAAGGGGAGCCAAAGAATATTCGCGACTATTAGTAGTTCAGTTGTCAATTCAACCACACCTGAATGACTTAATATCTACAACAAAGTTTTTAGTAGCAAAGTAGTATGGAAGTAACGATAACAGTGGCAAAAGTAATAGTAGTAGTTTTGTAGTGATTATAACAGCAGCAACGACAAAGTAACTTAGCAAAGATCAATATGAGAAAAGCTCATAGGCATTGGATCGATAATGATAATTGTGTTGGATAATATTCATCATGTAGCAGTTATAACCTAGGGTGATACAGAACTAGCTCCAATTCATCAATATAATGTAGGCATGTATTCCATATATAGTCATACGTGCTTATGGAAAAGAACTTGCATGACATATTTTGTCCTACCCTCCCGTGGCAGCGGGGTCCATAAGGAAACTAAGGGATATTAAGGCCTCCTTTTAATAGGGAACCGAAACAAAGCATTAGCACTCAGTGAATACACGAACTCCTCAAACTACGGTAGTCATCGGAAAGAATCCCAATTATTGTCACCTTGGGGTATGCGGAGCATTACTCATAATAGGTGTCTACAACTTGCAAGATGGGATAAGAACACACATATATTCATGAAAACATAATAGGTTCAGATCTGAAATCATGGCACTCGGGCCCTAGTGACAAGCATTAAGCATAGCAAAGTCATAACAACATCAGTCTCAGAACATAGTGGATACTAGGGATCAAACCCTAAGAAAACTAACTCGATTACATGATAAATCTCATCCAACCCATCACCGTCCAGCTAGCCTATGAAGGAACTACTCACTCCAGGCGGTGATCATCATGGAACTGGCGATGGAGGAAGGTTGGTGATGATTATGGTGACGGATTCCACCCCCTGAAGCCCCGAACAGACTCCAGATCAGCCCTCCCGATGAAGAACATGAGGTGGCGGCGGCTTTTTATCGTAAAACACGATGAATCCTTCTCTCTGATTTTTTTCTCCATGAATATGTATGTATGGAGTTGGAGTTAGGGCTGTAGGCGGTCTAGGGGCCCCACAAGCCTAGGAGGCATGCCCCCAGGGCTTGTGGCCTCTGGGTGGCCTCCCTGTAGTATCCTTTTCTGACAGCATTTTTTTATATATTCCACAAAAATTCACCGTAAATTTTCAGGTCAATCCGAGAACTTTTATTTCTGCACAATAATAACACCATGGCAATTCTGCTGAAAACAGCGTCAGTCCGGGTTAGTTCCATTCAAATGATGCAAACTAGAGTCCAAAACAAGGGCAAAAGAGTTTGGAAAAGTAGATACGATGGAGACGTATCAACTCTCCCAAGCTTAACCCATTGCTTGTCGTCAAGCAATTCAGTTGGCAAACTGAAAGTGACAAAGAAAAACTTTTACAAACTCTGTTTGATCTTGTTGTTGCAAATATGTATAGCTAATATTCAGGTTTTCAGCAAAGATTATGAACTAACCATATTCACAATAACACTTAGGTCTCACATTTACTCATATTAATAGCATAACAAACTAGCGAGCAATAATAAGATATCTCGGATGACAACACTTTATCAAAATAATCATGATGTAATATGACATAATGGTATCTCGCTAGCCATTTCTGAGATCGCAAAACATAAATGCAGAGCACCCTTGAAGATCAAGGACCGACTAGACATTATAATTCATTGCAAAGGAGATCTAGTCACACTCATACTCAACATTGATTAAAAATAAAGCATATAAATGACAATAGTGCTCTCAAGCTGGTGCTTTTAATGAGAAGATGATGACTCAACAATAAAAGTAAATAGATAGGGCCTCCACAGAGGGAAGCAGGGATTTGCAGAGGTGTTGGAGTTCGTAAGCTTTTAAAATAGAGGTGAATATAATTTTGAGAGGCATGCTTTCATTTTCAACATAACAACCAAGAGATCTCACTATCTTCCATGCTAGATACATTATAGGTGGTTCCCAAATAGAATGGTAAAGTTTTACTCTCCCTCCACCAACAAACACACTCCACGGCTAACCGAATCCATGGGTGCCGTCCATACCAACAACAGTCATGGGAGAGTTTTGTTTCATTATTATATTTTGATTTGATTTTGATCATGGAACTGGGCATCCCAATTACCATCCACTTTCGCGTGAATGACAAGTGAATAAACACTCATCGTGAGAATAACCCACCTAGCATGGAAGATACTAACAACCCCCACTCGCTACATGAGCGATTCAGGCATACAAAATAGATTATTATTTGAAGGTTCAGAGTTTGGCAGATGCAAATTTACTTGGAATGGTAGGTAAATACCGCATATAGGTAGGTATGGTGGACTCATATGGAACAACTTTGGGTTTAAGGAAGTGGATGCACAAGCGGTATTCCCGCTTAGTACAACTGAAGGCTAGCAGAAAGAATGAGGAGCGACCAACTAGAGAGAGACAACTATCATAAACATGCATTGAGGTTAACCAACATCAAGTGCAAGCATGAGTAGGATATAAATCACCATGGATATAAATATCGTGGAGGCTATGTTTTTTTGATTCAACTACATGCGTGAACATGTGCCAAGTCAAGCCACTTGAACCATTCAGAAGAGGATACCATCCTATCATACTACATCACAACCATTTTAAATGCATGTTGGCACACAAGATAAACCATTATCCACTCCTAGCTAATTAAGTATGGCATGAGTAACTATTATCTCTAATTCTCATTGCAAACATGTTTGATTCATAATGGGCTGAACTAGGCACGATGAGCTAATCATATTTTCAAAAACAAAATAGGTCGAGTTTGTACCATCTTTTCTCCATCTCAATCATTTCATCAAATTTCGTCATTATTGCCTTTCACTTGCACGACCGAACGGTGTGCATAATAATAAGAATGCATGTGCATTGGACTAAGCTGGAATCTGCAAACATTTATTCAAAGGAGGAGACAAGGTAATATGGCCACTTTGTTAGATCAACAATAATGCACATGAGAGCCACTCAACATTTTCATCGTGGTCTTCTCCTCATGACCCAAAGAATAAGAAAAGAATTTCAAAGAAACACACTGAAATAATTTTGGAATTTTTGTTTTTCTCTAGAAGAAAGCAAATTAATGAAAGAAAAATAAAAACAAGAAAAACTATTTATACGGGAAAGCTCCCAACAAGTAAAAGAAGAATGAGAAATCTTTTTGGGTTTTCTTTTAAGGACCGGTCTAGCGAGCGGCCGGCTGCTCACTATACTTTGCGAGCGGCCGGCCCAAAATTGCAAGTTTTGGTCCTCTAATAATTTATAAATAGCAATTATCTATTGTGTGTCTTTTTCTGTTAGTTAATGGATGTTTTTATTAGCATTAAATGCGTATAGCAAATGCGTACAGACTGGTCCGTGAAACACATTTATTTTCGTCTCTTAAATCTTTAAAAAGTCATATCTTTTAAACCACACGTTGGAATTCAGATCCGTTTTCACCTTTGGGTTCATCGCGACGAGATCTTCAAAACTAGATCCTATATGGGTATGTTTCGACGAATTTTTTTTGATGCCAACTTTGGTGCTATATGGTGCAACTATAGTACTGCATTATGCAACTAGACTACATTGCCGTGCCAACTGAGTATATGTGTGTAACTAGTCCTGCCAACTAAATATTAATGCTTGTGCAACTAGTGTCCTGCCAACTAAACATCAATGTGTTTGCAACTAGACTATATTACAAGCCAACTAAGCATATGTGTGTGCAACTAGTCTTCCTGCCAACTAAACATCAATGTGTGTGCAACTAGACTACGTTACAAACCAACTAAACATCAATGTGTGTGCAACTAGACTACATTACAAGCTATCATAATTCATATGTGACTATGCGGACCAGATTATGCAACTATGTGGCCATGTATGTGCCAACTAGGACTACTATGTGTGCAACGACAACTACTGAGGATGCAGCTCCAAAAAACTGGGTTTGAAAAAAATTGCACCATGCAGTACTAAAGTTGCACAAAGCAGTACTGAAGTTGCACAATACAGCGCCAAAGTTGGCACCAAAAAAATTTCGTCGAAACATATCCATGCGGGATCTAGTTTCGAAGATCTCGTCGCGATGAATCCAACGGTGAAGACGGATCTGAATTCCGACGTGTGGTTTGAAAGATACGACTTTTTAAAAATTGAAGTGGCCAAAATAAATGTGCGTGAATCTGTTTCCAGGACTAGTCCGTACGCATTTAATGCTAACAAAAAACATTCACTAGCTGACAAAAAAAGACACACATGTAAGTAACCAGCCCGGCCGCCCGTTCCTACGAAAAAGTGGGCGTGCACTTTTAAGATTTCAGGTTCTTTTAATATTACTACTAACTAAACTAGAAAGAAAAACTAAAAAGAAGTGATGACCCACAAGTATAGGGGATTAACTGTAGCTCTTTTCGATAAGTAAGAGTGCCGAAACCAACGAGGACCAGAAGGAAATGACAAGTGGTTTTCAGTAAGGTAATGTCTGCAAGTGTTGAAATTGTAAGTAGCAGAGTAGTTTGATAGCAGAATAATTTTTAACAAGCAAGTAATGATAGTAGTAACAAAAGTGCAGCAAGTTTGCCCAATCCTTTTGAGGCAAAGAACATGCCAAAATGGTCTCTTGTGATAAGCAAGGCGTTCTTGAGGGTACACGGGATTTTCATCTAGTCACTTTCAAAATGTTGGTTCGATTTGTGTTCGCTACTTTGATAATTTGATATGTGGGTGGACCAGTGCTTAGGTGTTGTTCTTACTTGAACAAACCTCCAACTTATGATTAACCCTCCCGCAAGCATCCGCAACTACAGGAAAAGTATTGAGAATAAATTCTAACCATAGCATTAAATTTTTGGATCCAATCGGTCCCTTACGAAATAGCGCATAAATTGGGGTTTAAGCTTGTATCACTCTTGCAACCCATCATCTAATTGCTACTCCATGATGCATTCCCTTAGGCCCAAATATGGTGAAGTTTCATGTAGTCGACATTCACATGACACCACTAAGGGAATCACAACATACATACTATCAAAATATCGAACACATATCAATTTCACATGATTACTTCCAACATGATTTCTTCCGTGACCTCAAGAACAAAAGTAACTACTCACGAATGATAATCATGCTCAAGATCATAGGGGTATTAAATAGCATATTGGATCTGAACAAATAATCTTCCACCAAATAAACCATATGGTAATCAACTACAAGATAATCAACACTACTAGTCACCCACGAGCACTAATCTATAGTTCCAATAACAAGATTGAACACAAGAGATGAACTAGGGTTTGAGATGAGATGGTGCTGTTGAAGATGTTGATGGAGATTGCCCTCCCCAAGATGGGAGAGTTGTTGGTGATGATGATGACGATGATTTCCCCCTCCGGTAGGGAAGTTCCCCTGGCGGAATCGCTCCACCGGAGGGCAAAAGTGCTCCTGCCCAAGTTCCGCCTCGAGACGGCATCGTTCCATCCCGAAAGTCCTCTCCTTATTTTTTCTAGGTCAAAATGACTTATATACCAGAAGATAGGCACCGGAGGTGGGCCTGGGTGAGCACAACCCACTAGGGCGCGCCTGGGCTGCCTAGCATGCCCAGGTAGTTATTTGCTCCACTATTCCTCATATATTTGATAAAAATCTCCATGAAGTTTCAGCTTGTTTGGAGTTGTGCAGAATAGGTGGCCTGACATAGCTTTTCCAGGTCCAGATTTCCAGCTGCCGGAATTCTCCCTCTTTGTGTATACGTTGCATATTATGAGATAAAAGGCATTAGAATTACTCCAAAAAGCATTATTATGGATAAAAACATCATAAATAACAGTAAGAAACATGATGCAAAATGGACGTATCAACTCCCCCAAGCTTAGACCTCGCTTGTCCTCAAGCGTAAACCGAAATTGAAAAACATGTTCGCATGCTTAGAGAGAGAGAGAGAGGTGTCGATAAAAAAATGGACATATAAGCATCATGTTCATTATTATAACAACAACAAACTTAAATATAAGACTCTTATCATAGAACTTTTATCATAGACTTCTCATGAATAAGTGACAATTCATCACACTATTGAAGTATAAAGCAAAAACTCTATTAAAACCAACAAACTATGTTCTCAGTCAACTTTGCAACTACAATTCATCATCTTTTCAGGAAGGGTCACATGTCGGAGCCTTTAGGCAAGTCCACATGCTCAACCATCATATAGTCTTCTCTGGTTGCTAACACTCACCGCATACCCATGACCAAAACGTTTCAACCGGACACATAGAAAGATAGGGGCTTATAATTTCGCCTCCCAACATATTCACCTCAAGGGTGATGTCAACAATAATAACTCATGCTATCTATATTAAACTGTTCATATGTGCCTAGATCTTTCCTCACCACATGATTCTTGCCAAAGGAGAAAATAAAAAGGAACAGAGAGAAAACTTTGACTCTTTGCATAAAAGTAAATACATAAAAGTAAAAGATAGGCCCTTCGCAGAGGGAAGCAGAGGTTGCCATGCGCTTATTTCTTTGTATGCTCAACCCCTTAATGAGAAATAATGTCACATTGTATTGCCCCTTGTGATGGCGACCTTTATTATGTAGTCTGTCGCTTTTATTCTTCACCATCACAAATTCATGCAATGCTCAATTTTCTCTTACACTAAATGATCTCACACTTTTAAAAACAATTTTTATTGCCTTTTTGCACCGATGACAACTTACTTGAGGGATCTTGCTCAATCCCTAGGTAGGTATGGTGGATTCTTGAAAATAAGATTTGGGTTTAAGGGTTTTTGGATGCACAAGTAGTATCTCTACTTAGTGCGGATTTTTTGGATAGCAAAGGTAGGGAGCAAGCACCACGTGTTAAAGGATCTATGACAATATGACTTCTATGTGAATATAAACAAACATAAACCATTAGGTTTTCTTCCTTGTCCAACGTCAACAATTTTGGCATATAATATTCTGATGAGGGCTCACAATCACAAAAGATTTCTAGGATAGTATATTTAAATGTGAATCTTACCTTCCCTTATTAATTCTTTCATGAGTTGCATCATTGACTAATGCTATGTTTGTCAATCTCTAATAAATTTTTCTACTTACACTTTTCCTTATGTGGTGTCATCACCTACCATAATATTTAGCATATGATCCTTTTCATTTATTTCCTTTCTTGTTTATTGTTTCCTTTCTTTTAAATGCAACATGAAAATAAAGAAAGCAAAAACTCAAACTAACTTTATTATATATCTCACAGACGATTACAAGGATAGATCACTAAGCAAACTCTTGGAAAGAAAGGATCGAACTAAACTTTTATTCATCTAAAGCAAAAGATCGAACTAAAATAAGTAAAGGCAAAAGATAGTGGGGATGATACGATATCGGGGCACCTCCCCCAAGCTTGGCGGAAGCCAAGGGGAGTGCCCATACCCGACACTCAATTCTCTTTTGGTGATGAAGAGGAAGGTGGTGGTGAGGAAATCTTGTCCTTGTGGATTAAGAGATTATCCGGCCGACGGATGACGCTCCGGAGGTGGATGATGTGCTCTTGATGCAGAATATTTTCACGGGTGAGATACTTATTTTGCACACGAACCGTTTCGGTGATGCAAAAGGCTTGAATCCTATAGGAGTAAGATGAGCATAGTAAGGTTTAAGGATATCTTCCTCTTCCTCCTCGGCTGGCAGTGCTTGCTCGAAGACCGAAGGCTGATCTACTCTAACCTCCTTGCTCTCGTCTCCCTTGACGGCTTCTGCGGGCTCTTCTCTCTTCAGCTCGATCTTCATCAACCAAGCATCCTCTTCCACGTTGTTGGAGGAAGAAGAAGACATTATATAAAGATTTCTCCATGATAATAGAGGATTTCTCCATGATACGGTGATCAACAGGTTCAGGGGGTATATAAAGATTTCTTTTATCTTGGAAAACAAGCAAACTATAGAAAAACGGAGTCCGGAAGGTAACCCACCTGGGCGCGCCTGGCAGCCAGGCGCGCCCTGGTGTCTTGTGCCCACCAGGGTACACTTCCTGGAAGTTTCTTATTTTTCCTATTTTTCTAAATATCCCAAATTGACAAAAAAATATTTGTATGGATTTTTCGGAGTCCGTTTACTTACCGTATCACGTGCCTCCTTATTTTGACGATTCTGGAGTATTCCGGAAGGACTCTTTTATCTGTTCTTCCAATGTCATAGTTTGGATAATATTACTTTCAACATTAATGGGCGTACCTGAGATATAATGTTTTATTCGTTGCCCGTTAACAACCTTCGGGTTAGTACCTTCGGCATTATTTATTTTGATGGCTCCAGAACAATAAACTTCCTCGATGACATAGGGGCCTTCCCATTTTGAGAGGAGTTCTCCTGCAAAGAATCTAAATGAGAGTTGTACAAAAGAACATATTCTCCGACTTTAAACTCATGCTTTTGGATTCTCTTATCATGCCATCTTTTGGCTTTTTCTTTAAACAACTTCGCATTTTCATAAGCTGGGGTTCTCCATTCATCTAATGAGATAATATCAAATAACCTCTTTTCACCAGCAAGTTTGAAATCATAGTTGAGTTCTTTGATTGCCCAATATGCTTTATGTTCTAACTCAAGAGGCAAATGACAAGCTTTTCCATAAATCATTTTATAAGGAGACATACCCATATGATTTTTATTTGTTGTTCTATAGGCCCAAATGTTGGGGATCGTAGTAGTAATTCAAAATTTTCCTACGTGTCACCAAGATCAATCTAGGAGATGCTAGCAACGAGAGAGAGAGAGAGGGAGTGCATTTTCATACCCTTGAAGATCGCTAAGCGTAAGTGAGGGAGTCCTGGATTAGGGGGTGTCCGGATGGCTGGACTATACCTTCAGCCGGACTCCTGGACTATGAAGATACAAGATTGAAGACTTCGTCCCGTGTCCGGAAGGGACTTTCCTTGGCGTGGAAGGCAAGCTTGGTGATACAGATATGTAGATCTCCTACCGTTGTAACCGACTTTGTGTAACCCTAAATGTCGGTGTCAAAACCGGCGGATCTCGGGTAGGGGGTCCCGAACTGTGCGTCTAGGCCGGATGGTAACAGGAGGCAGGGAACACGATGTTTTACCCAGGTTCGGGCCCTCTTGATGGAGGTAAAACCCTACGTCCTGCTTGATTAATATTGATGATATGGGTAGTACAAGAGTAGATCTACCACGAGATCAAGGAGGCTAAACCCTAGAAGCTAGCCTACAGTATGATTGTTGTATATGGAGTTGATTGCCTACGGACTACAACCCTCCAGTTTATATAGACACCGGATAGGGTTAGGGTTACATAGAGTCGGTTACAATGATAGGAGATCTTGAATATCCGCATCGCCAAGCTTGCCTTCCACGCCAAGGAAAGTCCCATCCGGACACGGGACGAAGTCTTCAATCTTGTATCTTCATAGTCCTGGAGTCCGGCTGAAGGTATAGTCCGGCTACCCGAACACCCCCTAATCCAGGACTCCCTCAGTAGCCCCTGAATCAGGCTTCAATGACGATGAGTCCGACGCACAAATTGTCTTCGGCATTGCAAGGCGGGTTCCTCCTCCAAGTCCTTCATAGAAGATTGTAAAAACCAAGAGTAGTGTCCGGCTCTGCAAAATAAGCTTCCACATATTGCCATAGAGAGAATAATATTAACACAAATCAAATCTGCTGATGTATTCCGCACTGCGTCATCACACTACAGCCAAGTCCTTCACTCGAATCGTTTACACTTTTCCCCCTCAGAGTGTTTTGCGAGGCGGTTTCCTTGGCACGTCTTGTCAAAGCAGAGATCGTGAGCCCCCCTTTTACGGGATTCTCATCAATACGGACGTGGGTAACCCAATCGTGCCCGCTAGCATGTTTTCTCGATTAAAGGCGAGTCCCAAACGGTTACGGGGAGGGCTCCTGGTATTCAACCTCTTATAAAGAGACCAGGGCCTTACTCCTTTTCTCCAATCCCAAAACAAGTTCACCCGTTGCCTCAAGTTCCAACACCCTAGGCTCCAGATTCCGGGCGCCTCAGACCTTCTACAATGTCCGGTTCCGACCTTCAAGGCTGATGGATGCCCTCCTCCGTCACGGAGGAGGACGTGCTAAAGTTGAGAGAGGCTAAGTTCTTGACCACCAAAATTTCGCACAGGTTGCCTGCTCAAAGGCAGGCTATCCCCAGTCCCCATCCTGGTGAGAGCGTAGTGTTCGTGTCTCACTTCCTTCGGGGGTTAGGCTTCCCGATGGACCCCTTTGTGAGGGGACTGCTATTTTATTACGGGTTGGAATTCCACGACTTAGCTCCGGAGTCCATCCTCCATATCTCCTCGTTTATCATTGTATGCGAAGCGTTCCTCCGTGTTACCCCTCACTTCGGATTATGGCTCAAGACTTTCAAAGTGGAGCCGAGGATGATCAAGGGACGGCACGCAGAGTGCGGAGGCAATGTTATAAGCAAAAATGCTGATGCTCCATGGCCCGAGGGCTCTTTTCAAGAGGAGCTAGGCTTGTGGCAACGAGAGTGGTTTTATATCACCACTCCCCGGAGCGCCAAGTGGGTGGCGCTTCCTTCCTTTCGCTCGGGTCCCCCACCACGGCTAGCGTCATGGGTTAACAGAGGGTTAGATTGGGGTTTGCCCAAAGACGTGCCCCTATTACAGGGCCGAATTAAGGATCTCTTGGAAGGAGACCTCAGCTTGGTCAAGGTGACACAGGTCATGTTGATTCGCCAAATATTGCCCGGCAAACGTCGCCCCCTTCGCCTGTGGGAGTTTAATCCAGAGGGACCGCGAGCTCTCCAGAACTTTATGGGCGCAACGCCCGCGGAGATGTATAGACTGTTCTTCGGATCACAAGAGATGTGTTCGGATTTAACCGAGGACGCAGGCCTAAGCTGCAATCGCCCGGATACTCAAGTAAGCAACCTTGTGCCCGGACCTCCTATCCGTATAATTGTCATAAACTTTCCCCTAAAAGAGCCGTCCTTTTAAACAGGAGTGGATAGCGAAGGCGAATCTGATCAGGTGTCCGGCTCCCCTTCCTGAAACCAGGCCGGATCCCGTGCTGGTCAGGATGCTGGAGATAATGCCTTTGGAGGGAGAGGACAAGGAAGCTGTGGCCTCCTCGAAGGAGGCTTCTCCGAAGGGAGGAACCGACAATTCCTCTCCTAAGGGGAAGAAGAGAGCCGCCTCTGACGACCCGGAAACCATGGCCTCGAAATGGGGGAGAAAATCCTCGTCAGAGGGTCCGACGCCAGGGAGTTCCTCGGCCGGACTACGCCCTCAAGGGGATCAGCCCTCCAGCGAGCCGTAAGTGGAGAAAAGATTTTCCTTTTGAGGGATGAGGGAAGTCCTTGATTTATATCTGAGAAGATTAACCAAACCTTTATCTTATAGCTCGGACCTCAGCCCTTCTCAGCAGAGCTCGTCTTCGGGGGATCTCCTTCCGGAGATGATGAAGAGCGGGACGCCTCCCCCTGCCGTGCCGCCTAGCGAGGCAGGCGACCCTGAGGTGTCGTCGCGGAGGGTTTCTCCAAATCCGGCAGGGGCGGAAGGTGGCTATGCCCCCCCCCCCCGAGGTTCTCCGTGTCCGACCTTCGAAAGAGGTCATGGGACGAGCCCGGCACCGTCTGGTGCTCGGCCGGAGGAGCTAAAGATTCTGCTGGGGCGAGCTTCTATCTCAGAGGAGCACTGCGCATTGATGGGCACGGTGATTGAAAGGATTTCATCCGTAGAGAGCGGATTATATGAGGCCGTCAAAAGTTTACTGACGGGTTTCGAGGTACATTAGATAATGTATACTTTTGTTAGTTGCGCATGAATAAGATGCGCCCTGTGTAGATAGTAGCCCCTGAGACTCTGCGCGTCGTCAAGAAATGACGGCACGCGAAGGATTATAATCCCAGGTCTAAGATGTCGCCTTTGAATGTAGGCGGCAGGGTGTCTAGAATCGAGCCGAATTGACGATTTTGCCGAACTAAAGCGGCAACTGGACGTGGCGGATGTCGACATCACGCTTGTCGATAAGCGGCTTGATGAGGCTCAAGGTATGTAATTCCTCGGGCGGCATCAGGTAAGAATAGTTTTATGCCTGTGTCTTACAATGTGTGTGCTTGACGCAAATGGTGCGGCCGCCGTGGAGAGTCTTAGGGCAGAACTTGCCCGAGCTAAAGAACAAGCCAGCGAAAGTGATGCAGCCACCAGGAAAGCCCTTGAAGAGCTAAGAGCCGAACAGGATGCTCATTGCCGAAGCAAAGAAGAGATGGCCGAGATGGCCGAAAAGTTAAAAAGCGCTACAGACCGTTGCAGACTTCTTGAAAAAGAAGACCAGGCGAAACAGACGGACTTAGAGAAGGCCGTTGCCAATGCCAAGGACGCGCGCTCTGCGATGAGAGCTGCGAAGGAGGAGCTGCGTCAGGCCGAACAGATTGCAGCTGGAAAGCCCTTTATGATGCGAAGGAAATTTTGTGATCCGAAGTTTGCTCCATTGGACCGGATGTGGAGTGTGGAGGATACCTATCTAGACTTGGCAGCGAGTGCTGCTGATGCGACCGAACACTTTCGAGATCAGAAAGATCGCGAAGTGGAAAAGCTTTTCTGGTCGCAGTTTCACAATCCAGAGCGTCCACTGGCAGTGGATGATCATTTGGCTCAATGGGCCGAACTTAATAGGTCGCCATGAAGTACGTCATGGGTCACCTGTGGCCGGGGAGATCGGAGCCGAAGAGTTATTTCAGCTTGGTGCACCAATTCCTTGACGCGGTGCCGCGTATAAATGCAATGAAGAGGTCAGCATGCATAGAGGGCGCTAGGATGGCTCTTGCCCGTGTTAAGACATACTGGGCAGAGATGGAGACCACCGTTGTTGCGTCCCGAGATTCGGACAAAAGCCGAGTACCCTCCGAGCACTATTTTTAGGAAGTTCTTGAAGGCGCTCGTGTAATAGAGACACAGTGCCCGAAAGATGCTATGTTATGATAGCATATGTAATTATAAAGTAATATTTTGGTAAACTGTAGTGGCCTTTTTTATACTTGTGCCTCCAAGTATTGGGAACACCTCCTGTGCGGCCGTTTTAAGATATATATATATAGAATCTAAAAGATGGCAGTCGCTGGCTTCAGCCCCCACGCACATAGTGCGGGGGTGCTCGCAGAAGACGCATTTTCACACTTAACCCAATGTCTTGGTCCTAAAAAGGAGGTGATAGCATAGCGGGCCAGGCAACCGGACTATAATGCTTTAACACTTTCACTTAGCCATAGGAGTTTGACAGTGAGACTATTTAGGTAGCCCCTTGGTGGCAACTGCGCTCGTCCGAGTTCGGGGCGCGTATGTGCCTGACCGGAAGCAGCCCTTCGTTAAAGCGGAGGAATCCGATAGATTCCGATAGGTCATGGAGTGGCTGACCAGTCTCACGCTACATCATGACAGTCTGTTTTTGGCTTTCTCTACTGAGGTGCTCGCCCGGCCGAACCGGGGCACAATCACAGTAGTTCTCCTGGTGCTACCTTAGCCGATAGAGAGGAACGTAAGGTAGCTGAACTCAGGAGCCGGGCAACCCAACATTTGACCAAAGACATGATTCGGAGTTGATGCATATAATGCCAAAACTCGCGACGCCGAACACTCCCTAAGGTGTTCGCTCTTTATGAGTGCGAGCAAAACAACACTCTTTATTAAAGAAGCCCCTAGTGTCCAGTACGTGCAAAAATTCTGACGTGGCCACATGCCAAGACGCCAGCCTCCTCCTTGGTTATATCAGAAAGAAAAAAACCAGGGGATGTGTAGCAACAAGAGACAGTAAAAAAGGTTTACGCAGGGTCTTAATCTGAAAAGAATCCTTTAGGACAGGTCCCTACTGCACGTCTGCGCCTGTGTCTCCGTTGCGCCGTATCCTGGATGGGCGCCGCACGACGTTCATCTGTAAAAGAGAGGAACTGAGTTGAAAACGGGTCGTGCCGAAAAAGTTTAAAATAAGCAAAGTATAAAGTAAGATATATAAGATTGAGCTTTATTATCTCTTATTGTATATGCGTGGAGCCCCTAGTGCGGGGGTATATGGCTTCTAGGCCTGCATCAATGATGATTTTGCACCGAACTCGTCTATCCGCGTTTGTGGTCTTGAATGGCCTATTTCGAAGTTTTTTTTGGCCGGTGAGGCCACTTTGCTGTGGGGCTGTCAAAGCGGCCGCACAGTCCTCCGCTTGGGGAGGCGCACTTTAGTGCTTCCCCTTCAAAGAGATGATGCCTCGTGGACCGGGCATCTTAAGCGTAAGAGATGCATAATGCGGTATTGCGTTAAAGCGAGCGAAAGCTTCGCGTCCCAGTAGTGCTTGATAGCGACTTGAGAACGGGACGATATGGAAGGTCAGCTTTTCGCGGTGGAGGTTATCGGCAGAGCCGAATATGACTTTGAGCCAGAGAAAACCCATACAATGGGTGTCCGGACCAGGTATTACCCCTTGAAAGGAGGTTTTGCTGCGGCGTATTCTTGCTGGGTTTATCCCCATGTGCTGGATTGTATCCTGATATATCAGGTTTAGTCCACTGCCGCCATCCATAAGGACATTTGAAAACTGGAGTCCGCCAATTATTGGATCGAGTATCAACGCAGTCCAGCCTATATTCTTGATATTCCTAGAATAATCTAGCTGATCGAAGATGATCGGTTTTGACAACCAGTGGTAGGACCCTTTGGGGATGGGCCGTGTGGTGCGTACCTTTACGGGCGCCGCACGTTTTGTTATGTGAAGTGAGTTCACTGTTTTTACTTCTTGTGGGAAGTTCTTTTGTTTCCTGGTGCTCTGCTTTTGGGGTTCGTCCTCGTCTTCGCTTGGTGTGTCAACCCCTTGTGTTCGGCATTGAGTCTGCCGGATTGTTTGAAAACCCAACAGTCTCTGTGGGTATGGTTAGCAGGCTTCCCGGGAGTACTGTGTATCTGACATATCCTGTCCAGGACTTTATATAGGTTGGATGGATCGTCCTTGTTATCCTGGGGGGCGATTTTTCCTGATTTTGTCGTGAGCCTTTGAATCCGGCATTGACTGCCGTGCTCTTTGGACTTTTGTCCTTAGTCCAGCGACGGTCCTTGTTGCATCGCGGTTTTCCGTTTCCATCCCTAGTTTCGGATGTACTTGGGTCACTGGGGCTGCACCTTGCCAACCAGCTGTCCTCCCCTGCACAAAAGCGGGTCATGAGGCTTGTTAGTGCGGCCATTGTTCTTGGCTTTTCTTGGCCGAGGTGTCTGGCGAGCCATTCGTCTCGGACGTTATGCCTGAAAGCTGCTAAGGCTTCGGCGTCCGGACAGTCGACTATCTGATTCTTTTTAGTGAGGAATCTATTCCAGAACTGCCGAGCTGATTCTCCGGGTTGTTGAGTTATGTGACTAAGATCGTCTGCATCCGGAGGGCGGACATAGGTCCCTTGAAAGTTTGCTCGGAAAGCATCCTCGAGCTCTTCTCAGCTTCCAATTGTGTTTTCGGGAAGGCTTTTAAGCCAATGCCGGGCTGGCCCTTTAAGCTTAAGGGGTAGATATTTTATGGCGTGGAGATCATCTCCTCTAGCCATGTGTATGTGGAGGATATAATCCTCGATCCAAACTCCAGGGTCTGTTGTTCCATCATATGCCTCTATGTTTACGGGTTTGAATCCCTCTGGGAATTCATAGTCCAGGACCTCATCGGTGAAACATAGGGGGTTCGCGGCGCCCCTGTATTTGGGTGTGCCGGATTCTGATGATGACTTCATAGCGTTGCTTATGAGAGCTTGCTTTCTTGGCCCATAAATGGACCTGACTGGGCCATGATGCGAATCCTTAAGTGGGTCGCATGCCGATTTAGGTGCGGCGCCGCTTGCCGCTTTATGGGGTCGTCTATCCGACCGTGTGGCTTTTTCATTTTTTGAATGCGAGGGCTCTAGGGCCTCTTCGTCGAATTCAGGCAGTAGCCTTCTTTTCGGATAGCTTTTAGTGCGGCGACTATCGCCGTACTTATCTGTGGTATTGATTACTTTGCTCCATCTAATCCGGAGTGCATCTTCCGCTGTTTTTAGCTTCCGCTTCTTCTTTTTTAGGCTACATGCAGTTGCAACGAGCCTCTCGTGGAGATTCTTCTGCTCCATAGGTTTATTCGCCGTGAGGTCGTCCAGAATGCCGTTTTTGCCGGAGGAGGGATGTTCGGTTTCTCTATCCGTGTTGCCCTGTTCGGACGGTTGCTCTAAGGCCTGTTCATCGTCTACCGGCTCGTCCTACTCTATGGCTGGGTTTTTGTCGAGGCGGGGCTTTGGTCGGCGTTTACGCCGATGCTTTGATTGCTTTTCGGGGGGTCGATCTCCCGTCCCATCCCCTTTTTCCTCGTTCTCGCTTCCTTTAGGGGTATCCACCATATATATGTCATATGACGAGGTGGCCTTCCAGTGCCCTACAGGTGCTGGTTCCTGTTCGTCTCCTATATCATCGTCCATGACGTTGATGTCTTTGGAGCTGAAGTCAAGCATGTCGGTTAGATCATCGAGAGTGGCTACAAACTGGGTGGTGGGTGGGCTTTGAATTTCCTCATCGCCCGTATCCCACCCTCGCTGACCGTAGTCCGGCCAGGGCTCTCCCGATAAAGAGAGAGACTTGAGAGAATTCAGGATGTCACCAAAAGGCAAACACTGAAAGATGTCTGCGGCGGTGAACTCCATTATCGGCGCCCAATCGGATTCGATTGGCAGGGGCGCGGGGGGTTCGGAGTCCGGGGAGGAGTCTGGATCCTCGGAGTCACGGGTCGTGCGGAGTGCGGGGCTAGTGTTCGGCTCGATCGCTTTTGGGATCGCAGCCCCCGAGGTGACGTCCAACCGCTCATCCTCGATTGGCGCAATAGGCTCCAAGTTAGGGGTCGGAACCGATGCGTGTGCGGCCTCCAGGACACTGTCTGGAGGCAGAGCTAGGTCATGCCCCTCGAGATAGTGCGGCGCGCTTGGCCGTGGCTCGAACCCGTCGAAGATCAAGTCTCTGCGGATGTTAGCCGTGTAGTTTATGCTTCCAAACCTGACTTGATGGCCAGGGGCGTAGCTTTCGATCTGCTCCAGGTGGCCGAGCGAATTGGCCCGCAGAGCGAAGCCGCCGAAGATGAAGATCTGTCCGGGGAGCAAAGTCTCACCCTGGACCGCATCGTTGTTGATGATCAAAGGAGCCATCGGGCCTAAAGGCGACGACACAGAGGAACTCTCAATGAAAGCACCAATGTCGGTGTCAAAACCGGTGAATCTCGAGTAGGGGGTCCCGAACTGTGCGTCTAGGCCGGATGGTAACAGGAGGCAGGGAACACGATGTTTTACCCAGGTTCGGGCCATCTTGATGGAGCTAAAACCCTACGTCCTGCTTGATTAATATTGATGATATCGGTAGTACAAGAGTAGATCTACCACGAGATCAAGGAGGCTAAACCCTAGAAGCTAGCCTACGGTATGATTGTTGTATATGGAGTTGATTGCCTACGGACTACAACCCTCCGGTTTATATAGACACCGGATAGGGTTAGGGTTACATAGAGTCGGTTACAATGATAGGAGATCTTGAATATCCGCATCGCCAAGCTTGCCTTCCACGCCAAGGAAAGTCCCATCCGGACACGGGACGAAGTCTTCAATCTTGTATCTTCATAGTCCTGGAGTCCGGCTGAAGGTATAGTCCGGCTACCCGAACACCCCCTAATCCAGGACTCCCTCACTAACCCTCTCCGGTGTCTATATAAACCGGAGGGTTTTAGTCCGTAGGACAACATATAGAACAACAATCATACCATAGGCTAGCTTCTAGGGTTTAGCCTCTTCGATCTCGTGGTAGATCTACTCTTGTACTACCCATATCATCAATATTAATCAAGCAAGACGTAGGGTTTTACCTCCATCAAGAGGGCCCGAACCTAGGTAAAACTTCGTGTCCCTTGCCTCCTGTTACCATCCGACCTAGACACATAGTTTGGGACCCCCTACCCGAGATCTGTCGGTTTTGACACCGACATTGGTGCTTTCATTGAGAGTTCCTCTGTGTCGTCGCCGTCAGGCTTGATGGCTCCTACTATCATTGATAGTGATGCGGTCCAGGTTGAAACTTGTCTCCCCGGACAGATCTTTGTCTTCGGCGGCTTTGCATTGCGGGCTAATTTGCTTGGCCATCTGTAGCAGATCAAAAGCTACGCCCTTGGCCGTCAGGTCAGGTTTGGAAGTTTAAACTACATGGCTGACGTCCGCGGGGACTTGATCTTCAACAGAGTCGAGCCACTGCCGAGCACGCCGCACTGTCACGACGGGCATGATCTAGCTCTGCCGCCGAACAGTGCCCTGGAGGCCGCACCTGCATCGGCTTCGACCCTTAATTCGGAGCCAACTGCGTCGATCAAGGATGGGTGGTTGGACGCCGCCTCGGGGGCTGCGATCCCAACGACGATCAAGCCGAACACCAGCCCCGCACTCTGCGAGACTCGTGAGTCCAAGGAACCGGACTTATCCCCGGACTCCGAACCTTCCGCGCCCCTGCCGATCGAATCCGATTGGGCGCCGATCATGGAGTTTACCGCCGCGGACATCTTTCAGCACTCGCCCTTCGGCGATATTATGAAATCACTAAAGTCTCTCTCTTTGTCAAGAGAGCCCTGCCCGGATCATGGCCAGCAGGATTGGGATGCGGAAGATGAAGAAATTCGACGCCCACCCACCACCCACTTTGTAGCCACTGTCGACGATTTAACCGACATGCTCGACTTCGACTCTGAAAGCATCGACGATATGGACGACGATGCGGGAGGCGAAGAAGAACCACCGCCCACAGGGCGCTGGACGCCCACCTCATCATATGACGTATACATGGTGGACGCACCAAAATATGATGACGAGGAGCGGAAGGACGCACCGAAGGCTTGTTCCCTCGAGAAGCAGTCAAAGCAGCGACGCAAGCGCCGCCCCAAATCCCGCCTCGACAGAAATAACGATCACACAGACCCAGCGCTGGAGCAGGGCGAACCGCTGCCGAACAACGGCAATCCAGATAATCAAACCGAACAAACAAATTCTATCAAGGATAATAGTCCGTACGACATAACACCGGACAGGCACCCGGAGCAGCAGAATGCCCGTAAAAGGCTTGTTGCCACCGCAAGGAGTCTTAAAAACCAGAAGCAAAGGCTCAAGGCTGCGCAAGACACACTCCAAATCAGATGGAGTAAAATACTCAACACAGCAGCGAGGTACGGCGACAATCGCCCCTCCAAGAGCTACCCAAAGCGGAAGCTGCTACCTGAATTTGATGAGGAGGCCTCAGACCCCCCACAACCAAATATCAAAGCAGCCACCTGGCCGGATAGATGACCCCTCTAGCAACACAGAGCGGCATACAACGCCACTCACAATACAACACACGACCCATGCGAGGGCTCGCACCCAAAGGACGGCGCAACAAGATCCATCTATGGACCAAGCAAGCGCACCCCAGCATACAATGCAACACAACAAACATCCGAATAACACGGTACACCCAGCTACAAGGGTGCCGCACACCCCCTATGTTTCACCGATGAGGTGCTAGACCATGAATTTCCAGAGGGATTCAAACCTGTAAACATAGAGACATATGACGGAACAACAGACCCTGGGGTCTGGATTGAGGACTACATCCTTCATATCCATATGGCTCGAGGAGATGATCTCCACGCCATCAAGTACTTACCCCTCAAGCTCAAAGGGCCAGCTCGTCACTGGCTTAAAGGCCTCCCCGAAATCTCCATTGGAAGTTGGGAAGAGCTCGAAGACGCCTTTTGGGCAAATTTTCAAGGGACTTATGTTTGACCTCGGATGCGGACGATTTGAGTCATATAACTCAACAGCCCGGAGAGTCAGCTCGAAAGCTTTGGAACAGGTTTCTTACTAACAAGAACCAGATTGTCGACTGTCCGGACGCCGAAGCCTTGGCAGCTTTTAAGCATAGCGTCCGTGACGAATGGCTCGCCAGACACCTCGGCCAAAATAAGCCGAGAACGATGGCCGCATTAACAAGCCTCATGACCTACTTTTGCGCGGGTGAGGACAGCTGGCTAGCCAGATGCAGCACCAGCGACCCCAGTACATCTGAAGTTAGACATGGAAACGGGAAATCACGGCTCAACAGCAATAACAAACACCGGAATAAAGAAGACAGCACGAAGGGCACGACAGTAAACGCAGGATTCAAAAGCTCTCGGCCAGGTCAGCAAAAGCCGCCCTCTAAAGGCACCAGGGATGAACTGTCCAGCCTCAACAAAATTCTGGACCAAGTATGTCAGATCCATAGTACCCCTAGTAAACCTGCTAATCAAACCCACATAGAATGTTGGGTCTTCAAGCAGTCCGACAAGCTCAACGCCGTACACAAGGGGGAGAATACACCAAGTGAAGACGAGGACGAGCCTCCCAAGCAAGACACTGGGGAACAAAAGAAATTTCCACCAGAAGTCAAAACAGTAAACGTGTTACACGTGATCAAGGTAAAAAACAACGCGGCACTCCCAGGAAAATATACCCAAGTGCATGTCACCATGAAGTCCTGCCACTGGTCGTCTCAACCGATCACTTTCGACCATCGCGATTACTCAGCAAGTATCCGATGCGCAGGATGGGCTGCCCTGGTATTAGACCCAGTAATTGGCGGATATCACTTCACACGAGTCTTGATGGACGGTGGCAGCAATCAAAACCTAATATATCAGGATACAATCCGTGAGATGGGGTTAGACCCAACAAAAATTCGCCATAGCGATACTACCTTTAAAGGAGTAACGCCAGGCCCTGGGGCTCGTTGTACGGGCTCCCTCCTACTACAAGTTATATTCGGCTCCCCCGATAACTTCCGTCGCAAGCATTTAACCTCCCACATCGCTCTGTTCCAAAGTGGCTATCAAGCACTGCTCGGACGCGAAGCTTTCGCTCGCTTTAATGCAATACCACACTACGCCTCCCTCACACTCAAGATGCCCGGTCCACGTGGCATCATTTCAGTGAACGGAAATATCAAGCGATCTCTGCGCGCCGAAGAGAGTGCGGCTGCCTTGGCAGCCGCACACTAAAGGTGCCCGGACCAGCGAAAGCATCCAATAGGTCGTCAAGACCTCAGACACAACTAATCAAGTCCGGCGCCGCTATTTATACCGAATAAATGGTCACACCCCTATTTGTCAATACAAGGGGCTCAACGCGCGCAGACAAGTGGCAATTTTTTCTCATCTTCAATTATACATGGTTTCTTTAAAAACTATCTTTTTGCATGACAACTTTTTCACCTAAATTCCTCTCTTTTACAGACGATCATCGTGCTACACCCATCTAGGATACATCACAACGGAGACACAAGCGTAGACGTGTAGCAGGGACCCGCTCCAAGGATTCTTTTTAGATTAAGACCCTGCGTAAACCTTTTTTACTGTCTCTTGTTGATACATATCCACCGTTCAGAAGGATGCTGACGTCTTGGCATGTGGCCACGCCAGAACAATGCATGTACCTGGACACAAGGGGCTTCTTACAAAGGCCATTATTTAGGCCCGGTTTATACCACAAAGACCGAATACCTTAGGGAGTGTTCGGTGTCGTGAGTTTGGCCCTATATGCATCAGCTCCGAATCATTGTCTTTGGTCAAATCTTGGGTTTGCCCGGCTCCTGTGTTTTGGTGCCTTACGTTCCGCTTTACTGGCCAAGGTAGCACCAGGAGAACTACTGCGATTGTGCCCTGGTTCATCCGGACGAGCACCTCAATAGAGAAAGCCGAAAACTGACTGTCATGATATAGCGTGAGACTGGTCAACCACTCGATGACCTATTGGAATGTTAGAATTCCTCCGCCTTAACGAAGGGCCGTTTTCCGGCCAGGCATGTACGCACCCCGGGATTGGGAGAGTGCGGAGCCACCAGGGGCTATCTAGTAGCCCCACTGTCAAACTCCTATGGCTAAGTGAAAGTGCTAAAGCATAATAGTATGGTTGCCTCGCTCGCTCCGCTATCACCTCCTTAATAGGACCAAGACGTTGGGTTAAGTGTGAACACATGTTTTTGCGAGCACCTCCGCATTATATGCGTGGGGGTTGAAGCCGACGGCTGCAATCTTTCAGGTTATACACATGTATACATAAACGGCCGCCCAGGAGGCATCATATTACTTTCAGGCAAAAGTATAAAAATAGCCTTATAAAAATTTATAAAAGCATTTCGCTTACAATGAGATTACATATCACTCAAACATAATATTTTTTGAGCACTAGGTCTCTATCAAACGAGCACCCTCAAGAACTTCTTCAAAGTAGTGCTCAGCAGCCATTCGGCCTATGGCCGAATCCCACGCTACAACAGTGGTAGCATTCATCCCCGCCCAGTATGCTTTAACACGGGCAAAGGCCATCCGTGAGCCCTCTATGCACACCGACCTCTTCATCACATTAATGCGCGGCACCACGTCAAGGAACTGCTGCACCAAGCTGAAATAGCTGTTCGGTTTTGGCCTTTCCGGCCATAGCTGATCCACAACAGACCTCATGGCGAGTCTGGACAACCTATTCAGTTCGGCCCATTCGGCTAATTGGTCAGTCAATGAAAGCGGACGCTCGGAGAATGGAATTGTGTCTAAAATAGCTGGTCCACTTCACGGTCCGTCTGACCCTGGAAGTACTTGGCCGCATCGGCAGCGCTCACCGCAAAATCCATATACACATCCTCCGAACTCCACAACCGATCCAGAGGGGCATACCGTGGATCTCCAAACTTCCTCTGCAACATAAAGGATTTCCCAGCTACAATATCCCCGGCTTCCCGCAGCTCCTCCTTCTTCGCCCTCATAGCAGACCGATGTCTTTTCTCGTCGCAGCAGTCTTCTCAAGGTCCGATGCCTTCGCTAAGTTTTCCTTTTCAAGAACCCGGCAAAGGTCGGCGGTGGCTTTTAATTCTATGGCCATCTTGGCCATCTTATCTCGGCTCTCGCCATGCGCGGCCTTCTCGGCTTTCAACTCTTCGGCCGCCTTCAAAGCAGCCGCATTACTAAACCTCGCTTGTTCCTTGGCTCGGGCAAGTTCTGCCCGCAAGGCTTCAACAGTGGCAGCTCCATCTGCAGTCACAACATATTAAAGATACTGGCATCATGCTGCTCTTACTATGTGGCATTTACCAGATAATGACACTTACCCTGTGCCTCGTCAAGCCTTTTGTTAACAAGCTCGATGTCAGCGTCTGCCGCATCCAACTGCCATTTTAAATGGGCAAACTCGCTAGTCCGGCTAGCCACCGGAGCTTCCATCACCTGAACATAGAGGCAGTATGGTTATTACCTGGAAATATGATCCTCTGTTCATTGTCGTTTCCGACGACAACCAGAGTCTCAGGGGCTACTATCTACACAGGGCACACCTAGCATGTGCAGGACTATCATACATTATTTTACGTACCTCAATGCCTGTTAGTAGACTCATAAAAGCTTCATGCAATCCGCTTTCGGCGGACGAGATTCTCTCCATCACCGTATTCATCAGCATACGGTGTTCATCTGAGATGGCCGCTCGCCCCACCAACTCCCTCGGAACATCCGATCGCACACCAGACGGTGCCGGACTCTTTTGTCTGCTCTCTTCGGGAGCCAGACACTGGGAGCTTCGGGGGTCAATGGGATTATCTTCTGGCCTCACCGGACTTGGAGAGGCCCTCCGCGACGACACTTCAGGGTCGCCCGCTCCCGGAGCGGAGGAGTCCGGAGGAGGCGTTTCGCTCTCCATCATCTCTGGAAGAAGATCCCCCGAAGACGAGCTCATTTGAGAGGGGCTAAGACCCGAACTGCAAAGATATATGCGGTGGTTATTTTCTCAGAAAAAAAGATGGCATACCTGTACTATTAAAGTATTTCGGGTCACTTACGACTCGCTGGAGAATTGATCCCCCCGCGGACTTTGTGCGGCAAAAGCACCCCCCAAGGTAGGACCCTCTGTGGGAGACTTCTTCTCCCGTTTGGAAGCTTCGGCTTCCGAATCCCCGGGCGCAGTCCTTTTCCTCCTCCGATCGTCTTCCTTCATGGAGACGCTCACTCCCTCGGTTAGAATGGGCAGCGTTGGGGGCCCGCGTTCGCCCGTATTATCCTCCCTAGTATCTTCCTTCAAGGGCTCCGGGCAAGGTGCGACCTGGAGCATCTTTTCCAATACCGGATTGTCCAAAATCTCAGGGAGGGGGGCCGAACACCGAATCAACTTCGCCTTTGTTAGCCAGTCCTGGTCAAAAAGCAAACTCTCAGAAATAACTTCGTAACAAATGACAGATAGTATGTTCGGCCGGAAGATTCCTTACCTGTTCGGCGGCGCGGTTACTGCTCAGGCCCACGTCCTCGGTGATTTGCAGACACTCTACCTAAGGTCCGAGGAATGACTTGCACATCTCCTCGTGCATCAGGCCGAGGAAATTTTGAATGACACGTGGTCCCTCGGGATTGAACTCCCACAAGCGAAGGGGCCGGCGTTTGCAAGGCTGGACTTGACGAACCAGCATAACTTGTATTACCACAACCAAACTAAAATCTCCATTGAAGAGATCTCAAATGTGGCTTTGCAGTATAGGCACGTCCTTGGCTGGACCTAGCTCAGACCTCTGCTGATCCATGAGATCAATTGTGGTGGAGGGCCCGAGCAGAAAACAGGGGCGGCTGCCCACTTGGCACTTTTAGGAGCCGTGATGTAGAACCACTCCTGTTGCCACAATTCAGACACCTCTGGAATGGAACCTTTGGGCCATGGAGCTCCCATCATCTTGCATATTGAGGCACCTTCGCACGCTGCATGTTGCCCCTCGATCATCTTCGGCTTTACGTCAAAGGTCTTGAGCCACATGCCAAAGTGAGGGGTAACCCGGAGGAAGGCCTCACACACGACAATAAATGTCGTGATATGAAGAAAGGAGTCTGGAGCTAGATCATGGAAATCTAGCCCGTAATAAAACATCAAACCCCTGACGAAAGGATCCAGAGCAAGGCCTAGGCCTCGGAGGAAGTGGGAGACGAACACGACGTTCTCGTTGGGTTCGGGGGAGGGGACGGCCTGCCCTCGGGCAGGCAGCCGATGCGAAACCTCGACAGTCAGATATCTGGCCTCCCTCAACTTTTTAATGTCTTCTTCCGTGATGGAGGAAGGCATCCATCGACCTTGAAGGCTAGATCCAGACATGATTGAAGGTTCGAAGCACCTGACCTGAACTTTGGGTGTTTGAGCTTGAGGTGGGGGAAGGATTCGATTGAGCACGGGAGGGAAAAAATAAAAACCTTGTCCCTTTATAAAGAGGGTGAATATCAAGCGTCCTCTCCGTGGCCGTTTGGACTTGCCTATAGTCTAGGAGTCCTAGAAGCCGTTGGGTTACCCACGCCCGTATCGATGAGAATCCCGGAATAAGGGGACACGATCTCTGCTTTAACAAGACGTGCCAAGGAAACCGCCTCGCATGACACGCTGAGGTGGGATAATAAAACGATTCGAATAAAGGCTTGGCTGTGGTGTTGTCATGCTACGGAATACGTCAGTAGATTAGATTGGTGTTGGTGTGAACATTATTCTCTCTATGGCGATATGTGGAAATTTATTTTGCAGAGCCAGACACTATTCTTTGTGTTCAAAATCTTCTATGAAGTACTTGGAGGAGGAAACCGCCTTGCAATGCCGAAGACAAACTGCGCGCCGGACTCATTGTCATTGAAGCCTGGTTCAGGGGCTACCAAGGGAGTCTTGGATTAGGGGGTGTCCGGATGGCCGGACTATACCTTCAGCCGGACTCCTGGACTATGAAGATACATGATTGAAGACTTCGTCCCGTGTCCGGAAGGGACTTTCCTTGGCACGGAAGGCAAGCTTGGCGATACGGATATGTAGATCTCCTACCATTGTAACCGACTTTGTGTAACCCTAACCCTATCCGGTGTCTATATAAACCGGAGGGTTTTAGTCCGTAGGACAACATATAGAACAACAATCATACCATAGGCTAGCTTCTAGGGTTAGCCTCTCCGATCTCGTGGTAGATCTACTCTTGTACTACCCATATCATCAATATTAATCAAATAGGACGTAGGGTTTTACCTCCATCAAGAGGGCCCGAACCTGGGTAAAACTTCGTGTCCCTTGCCTCCTGTTACCATCCGCCCTAGACACATAGTTTGGGACCCCCTACCCGAGATCCGCCAGTTTTGACACCGACATTGGTGCTTTCATTGAGAGTTCCTCTGTGTCGTCGCTGTCAGGCTTGATGGCTCCTACTATGATCGATAGTGATGCGGTCCAGGTTGAAACTTGTCTCCCCGGACAGATCTCTGTCTTCGGCGGCTTTGCACTGTGGGCTAATTTGCTTGGCCATCTGGAGCAGATCGAAAGCTACGCCCCTGGCCGTCAGGTCAGGTTTAGAAGATTAAACTACATGGCTGACGTCCGCGGGGACTTGATCTTCAACGGAGTCGAGCCACTGCCGAGCGCGCCGCACTGTCACGACAGGCATGATCTAGCTCTGCCGCCGAACAGTGCCCTGGAGGCCGCACCCGCATCGGCTTTGACCCTTAATTCGGAGCCAACTGCGCCGATTGAGGATGGGTGGTTGGACGCCGCCTCGGGGGCTGCGATCCCAACGACGATCGAGCCGAACACCAGCCCCGCACTTTGCGAGACTCGTGACTCCAAGGAACCGGACTCCTCCCCGGACTCCGAACCTTCCGCGCCCCTGCCGATTGAATCCGATTGGGCGCCGATCATGGAGTTTACCACCGCGGACATCTTTCAGCACTCGCCCTTTGGCGATATTATGAAATCACTAAAGTCTCTCTCTTTGTCAAGAGAGCCCTGCCCGGATCATGGCCAGCAGGATTGGGATGCGGAAGATAAAGAAATTCGACGCCCACCCACCACCCACTTTGTAGCCACTATCGACGATTTAACCGACATGCTCGACTTCGACTCTGAAAACATCGACGGTATGGACGACAATGCGGGAGGCGAAGAAGAACCACCGCCCACAGGGCGCTAGACGCCCACCTCATCATATGACGTATACATGGTGGACGCACCAAAAGATGACGATGAGGAGTGGAAGGTCGCACCGAAGGCTTGTTCCCTCGAGAAGCAGTCAAAGCGGCGATGCAAGCGCCGCCCCAAATCCCGCCTCGATAGAAATAACGATCACACAAACCCAGCGCTGGAGCAGGGCGAACCGCTGTCGGACAACGGCAATCCAGATAATCAAACCGAACAAACAAATTCTATCAAGGATAATAGTCCGTACGACATAACACCGGACAGGCACCCGGAGCAGCAGAATGCCCGTAAAAGGCTAGTTGCCACCGCGAGGAGTCTTAAAAAGCAGAAGCAAAGGCTCAAGGCTGCGCAAGACACACTCCAAATCAGATGGAGTAAAATACTCAACACAGCAGCGAGGTACGGTGACAATCGCCCCTCCAAGAGCTACCCAAAGCGGAAGCTGCTAGCTGAAATCGATGAGGAGGCCTCAGACCCCACAACCAAATATCAAAGCAGCCACCTGGCCGGATAGACAACCCCTCTACCACCACAGAGCGGCATAAAACGCCACTCATAATACAACATGCGACCCATGCGAGGGCTCGCTCCCAAAGGACGGTGCAACAAGATCCATCTATGGACCATGCAAGCGCGCCCCAGCATACAATGCAACACAACAAACATCCGAACAACGCGGTACACCCAGCTACAAGGGTGCCGCACACCCCCTATGTTTCACCGATGAGGTGCTGGACCATGAATTTCCAGAGGGATTCAAACCCGTAAACATAGAGACATACGACGGAACAACAGACCCTGGGGTCTGGATTGAGGACTACATCCTTCATATCCATATGGCTCGAGGAGATGATCTCCACGCCATCAAGTACTTACCCCTCAAGCTCAAAGGGCCAGCTCGTCACTGGCTTAAAGGCCTCCCCGAAAGCTCCACTGGAAGTTGGGAAGAGCTCGAAGACGCCTTTCGGGTAATTTTTCAAGGGACTTATGTCCGACCTCCGGATGTGGACGATTTGAGTCATATAACTCAACAGCCCGGAGAGTCAGCCCGAAAGCTTTGGAACATGTTTCTTACTAAAAAGAACCAGATAGTCGACTGTCCAGACGCCGAAGCCTTGGCAGCTTTTAAGCATAGCATCCGTGACGAATGGCTCGCCAGACACCTCGGCCAAAATAAGCCGAGAACGATGGCCGCATTAACAAGCCTCATGACCCGCTTTTGCGCGGGTGAGGACAGCTGGCTAGCCAGATGCAGCACCAGCGACCCTAGTACATCTGAAGTTAGAGATGGAAATGGGAAATCACGGTGCAACAACAATAACAAACGCCGGAATAAAGAAGACAGCACGAAGGGCATGGCAATAAACGCAGGATTCAAAAGCTCTCGGCCAGGTCAGCAAAAGCCGCCCTTTAAAGGCACCAGGGATGAACTGTCCAGCCTCAACAAAATTGTGGACCAAGTATGTCAGATCCATAGTACCTCTGGTAAACCTACTAATCATACCCACAGAGAATGTTGGGTCTTCAAGAAGTCCGGCAAGCTCAACACCGTACACAAGGGGGAGAATACACCAAGTGAAGACGAGGACGAGCCTCCCAAGCAAGACACTGGGGAACAAAAGAAATTTCCACCAGAAGTCAAAACAGTAAACGTGTTACACGTGATCAAGGTAAAAAACAACGCGGCACTCCCAGGAAAATATACCCAAGTGCATGTCACCATGAAGTCCTGCCACTGGTCGTCTCAACTGATCACTTTCGACCATCGCGATTACTCAGCAAGTATCCGACGCGTAGGATGGGCTGCCCTGGTATTAGACCCAGTAATTGGCAGATATCACTTCACACGAGTCTTGATGGACGGTGGCAGCAATCAAAACCTAATATATCAGGATACATCCGCGGGATGGGGTTAGACCCAACAAAGATTCGCCATAGCAATACTACCTTTAAAGGAGTAATGCCAGGCCCAGGGGCTCGTTGTACGGGCTCCCTCCTACTACAAGTTATATTCGGCTCCCCCGATAACTTCCGTCGCGAGCATTTAACCTTCCACATCGCTCCGTTCCAAAGTGGCTATCAAGCACTGCTCGGACGCGAAGCTTTCGCTCGCTTTAATGCAATACCACACTACGCCTCCCTCACACTCAAGATGCTCGGTCCACGTGGCATCGTTTCAATGAAAGGAAATATCAAGCGATCTCTGCGCGCCGAAGAGAGTGCAGCTGCCTTGGCAGCCGCACACTAAAGGTGCCCGGACCAGCGAAAGCATCCAATAGGTCGTCAAGACCTCAGACACAACTAATCAAGTCCGGCGCCGCTATTTATACCGAATAAATGGTCACACCCCTATTTGTCAATACAAGGGGCTCAACGCGCGCAGACAAGTGGCAATTTTTTCTCATCTTGAATTATACATGGTTTGTTTAAAAACTATCTTTTTGCACGACAACTTTTCAACTAAATTCCTCTCTTTTACAGACGATCATCGTGCTACACCCGTCCAGGATACGGCATAACAGAGACACAGGCACAGACGTGGAGCAGGGACCCGCTCCAAGGATTCGTTTTAGATTAAGACCCTACGTAAACCTTTTTTACTGTCTCTTGTTGATACATATCCACCGTTCAGAAGGATGCTGACATCTTGGCATGTGGCCACGCCAGAACAATGCACGTACCTGGACACAAGGGGCTTCTTACAAAGGCCATTATTTAGGCCCGGTTTATACCACAAAGACCGAATACCTTAGGGAGTGTTCGGTGTCGCGAGTTTGGCCCTATATGCATCAGCTCCGAATCATTGTCTTTGGTCAAATGTTGGGTTTGCCCGGCTCCTGTGTTTTGGTGCCTTACGTTCCGCTTTACCGGCTAAGGTAGCACCGGGAGAACTACTGCGATTGTGCCCTGGTTCATCCGGACGAGCACCTCAGTAGAGAAAGCCGAAAAGCGACTGTCATGATATAGCGTGAGACTGGTCAACCACTCGATGACCTATTGGAATGTTAGAATTCCTCCGCCTTAACGAAGGGCCGTTTTCCGGCCAGGCATGTACGCAACCCGGGATTGGGAGAGTGTGGAGCCACCAGGGGCTATCTAGTAGCCCCACTGTCAAACTCCTATGGCTAAGTGAAAGTGCTAAAGCATTATAGTACGGTTGCCTCGCTCGCTCCACTATCACCTCCTTAATAGGACCAAGACGTTGGGTTAAGTGTGAACGCGTGTTTTTGCGAGCACCTCTGCATTATATGCGTGGGGGTTGAAGCCGACGGCTGCAATCTTTCAGGTTATACACATGTATACATAAACGGCCGCCCAGGAGGCATCATATTACTTTCAGGCAAAAGTATAAAAATAGCCTTATAAAAATTTATAAAAGCATTTCGCTTACAATGAGATTACATATCACTCAAACATAATATTTTTTGAGCACTGGGTCTCTATCAAACGAGCACCCTCAAGAACTTCTTCAAAGTAGTGCTCAGCAGCCATTCGGCCTATGGCCGAATCCCACGCTACAACAGTGGTAGCATCCATCCCCGCCCAGTATGCTTTAACACGGGCAAAGGCCATCCATGAGCCCTCTATGCACGCCGACCTCTTCATCACATTAATGCGCGGCACCACGTCAAGGAACTGCCGCACCAAGCTGAAATAGCTGTTTGGTTTTGGCCTTTCTGGCCATAGCTGATCCACAACAGACCTCATGGCGAGTCCGGACAACCTATTCAGTTCGGCCCATTCGGCTAATTGGTCAGTCAATGAAAGCGGATGCTCGGGAGAATGGAATTGTGTCCAAAACAGCTGGTCCACTTCACGGTCCGTCTGACCCTGGAAGTACTTGGCCGCATCGGCAGCGCTCGCCGCAAAATCCACATACACATCCTCCGAACTCCATAGCCGATCCAGAGGGGCATACCGTGGATCTCCGAACTTCCTCCGCAACGTAAAGGATTTCCCAGCTACAATATCCCCGGCTTCCTGCAGCTCCTCCTTCTTCGCCCTCATAGCAGACCGATGTCTTTTCTCGTCGCAGCAGCCTTCTCAAGGTCCGATGCCTTCGCTAGGTTTTCCTTTTCAAGAACCCGACAACGGTCGGCGGCGGGTAAAACTTCGTGTCCCTTGCCTCCTGTTACCATCCGGCCTAGACACACAGTTCGGGACCCCCTACCCGAGATCCGCCGGTTTTGACACCGACAGGAAGCGTTACAAGAACGCGGTTGATGGAGTCGTACTCGCGGCGATTCAAATCGCAGAAGATGCGATCTAGCGCCGAACGGATGGCGCCTCCATGTTCAACAAACATACATCATGAGGAAGTCTCCTCCTTTTTGATCAAGCAAGGGGAGAGAAGAAGTTGAGGGAGAACTCCAGCAGCACGACGGCGTGGTGATGGAGGAGCTCGTGGTTCTCTGGCAGGGCTTCGCCAAGCACTACGGAAGAGGACGATGAGTTGGAGAGGGGGAGGGCTGTCGGAGTAATGGGCCACAGGTAGGCCAACCCGAGCCCCACGACCTTTCAAGACATCGGGGCAGGCTGCGCCCCTCAAGATCACAGGGCGAAGAGCCGCCTCCTGGGGAGTCTACGGCAAGGCGGCTGACTGCCCGCTCACGGCTGAGTCCCAGGGACGACTTCCAGAGAAGCCGGCTTTGGGGAGTCGGCCGGCGACTGCAACAAACCGTGACCTCATCGAGAGGGACGGGGCAGGGGCGTGGCTACAATAAAGCCCACTCCCCGCCCCTTACCAAGGGCAGGCATGGCTACAGCGCGCCGTACTTGGGAAGATCTCCCCGCGGCGTGGCACTGTTGCCCAGCCGGCCCTGACATCAGCACCACTATACCTAGTCCTGCGCCCACGACGGCTTGTCTGTACGGCCTGGAGGCAGCAGGGCCCACCAGCCAGCGAGATCTCGGAAGACGGCGGGGGCACCGCCAGTCGGACCCAACGGGAGTCGGCCCGGGGGAGTCGGCTAAGCCCTGCCCCGGGCCCACGCACCATTAATCAAGAAGAGATGGGGAGTGGCCACAGTAATCGCCCGCCAGGCGGCGGGGCTGTTGCCACGACCCCATGACCAAACTTGCATCATCAGGAGCACGGCTACAGTAATCAGCAGCCGGCAAGACCCGCCCGCGGCGGACGCGGCCTGTCGGCTCCGTACTAGACCAGTCGGCGGGGCCCACCAGTCGGCGGGCCCCAGCAGTCGACGGAGAAGTCGGAGGTCGGAGACACTGACGGCTGGCCCCGCGCCCAGTCACATTACCATTGTACCCTTTGGGGGTAGGCCTATATAAACCCCCCAGGGCACCCATGCAAAGGGTTGGATCCCAGTAGTTCTATACCTCACCAGATAGAGGGAGAGAGCTAGCCTTGCCCTCTCCTACCACCATACATAGCTCAAGGAGAAACCGTGTAAACACTTGACCATAGTGATCATGCGGAGACCCCGCAGAGCAGTAGTAGGGGTATTATCTCCCCGGAGAGCCCCGAAGCTGGGTAAGATTCGCCGGCGTGCATGCCTTCGCCTCATCCCGTTTCCAGGCACTGGCGACGTTCTACTCGCCCCCACCATGATAAGCCATCCATTGGCGTATGTCGCACCAAACCCCCGACATTTGGCGCCCACCATGGGGCATGGTGCACCGCCGTCCGGAGATCTGTTCTGGACGGGAACCCTTTTCCTCCGTGGCGAGTGCAGCCAACCAGGCACGCCAGATGAAGTTTGCGTCGACGCGCTGCGCGGCGTGGAGATCGCCTGCGCAGCCAGCTCCTTGGCCGAACTTGTCGGCGAGGTCCGCCTCTCCGACGAACCTGCGTCCGATGCAGGCGTAGGCGGCCCCGAAAACTTCCTCGCCGGCCTCCTCGATCAACTCCACATTTCCAGCGAGCCTGCCATAGACTTGGAGTCCGTAGGCTGCACCGACCCGATGCTGGTGGACTCCGACACCGTGTCGGTCGACGCTTTCCCCTCCAACGTGGTGGTCTATGACGAACCTCTCCCCCACGCGGAGAGCGACGGGAGCACCGTCACTGAGGTGCTGGTCATCAGTCATGACGAGTTCCCTGGTGGAAGGGCGCCCGACTCACTCGACGCAGCGCTGCAAGACCTAGCTGCGCCCATTCTAGAAGATGCTGACGCAGAGATGCTAGAAGCGGGCCGCCTTCAGCTTGTTGAAGGCGCGAAGAAGCTAGCCAGCATGAGACGCTTGTCAGAAGCTTACCAACGGGAGATGGATCACGCTGTTGGCGGCTCGCCGGCTCCGGCAGGGCCCAGCCGCCTTGGCGCGGTTCAGCAGCGTGGCGTAGCCATCGCCAGCCTGTTTGGGGCTAGCTGCCCCGTGTATGCCATGCCAGCGGAGAACATCCGAGCCGCCCAAGCAGCGGCGGATGAGCTAGACAATTTCGAGGGCGAAGAGCGCCGCCTCATGATGGAGCGAGTCCAGCGGCTCCTCGACGCGGCCGTCGCGCAGAACGAGGCCGGCTGCCGCACGGAGGTGCCGCAACGGCCAAACGACGACCCGCACCGGGATCAAGGCGCGACCTCTCGGACGCCGACTGGCGGTACCCGAGGAAGGAAGGACAAGGAGCCGACTGTCAGCCACAGTCGGACTCGGATTACCATAGAGCACGACCGAGACGGCCGCCCGAGAGCAGTGGAACGACGGGACGACTGTCCGCCTCCCCCTCCCCGCAAGGAGAGGCGAGTCTCCCCGCCGCCTGTTGACCATCCGACTCTCGGTGACCGCCTTGGCCGCCGAGAGGGAGTCGGAGAGAATGACGCCCGCCACCGGATCGACCGACTTCACCTGTCCCTGGTGCTGGAAGAAGAAGACGAGCTGGGTCCGCCTTGTTTCGGGCCCCGCATTCGGGACGAGCCCTTTCCTAGAGGGTTCACGCTCCCAAGAGACACGCCCAAGTATACCGGCTCCGTGAAGCCGGAAGACTGGCTAGTCGACTACTCCATGGCTGTCAGCATAGCAAACGGCAACAAGCGCGTCGCCATAGAGTATGTTCCGCTCATGCTCCAGGGCACGGCCCGGACATGGCTAAACAACCTAAAGCCCCGCAGCATCAACAGCTCGGTCGACTTCACCGAAGCATTCGTTCGCAACTTCACCAGCACGTACAAGCGTCCTCCCAAGCCTCGCCAGCTCTCCCTATGCGTGCAAGGTCCTGATGAGTCGACTCGCGACTACCTCACGCGTTGGGCTGAGATCCAGAACTCCTGTGAGGGTGTGCACGAGGTGCAGGCCATTGAGTACTTCACAGTCGGGTGTCGAGAAGGCACCCTCCTCAAGCACAAGCTCCTCTGCGATGAGCCAGAAACCCTCGATGAGTTGCTGATCATAGCGGACAAGTACGCTACGGCCGACTCCTCCATGAAGACGGAAATTCAAATCAGCACGACTGGCAAGGTAGCTCCTCAGGCTCCAAGAACTCCGGCAGCGGACGCCGGCCGGCGACAATAGCAGGGCGACCACAAGCGCAAGGCCCCACAGTCGGTAGGTCGCGACCGTCGAAGCCCAGCAGCCAGAAGAGCAGCCTCCGCCCAAGCGACAGAAAGGCGGCAAGCCAAACTGGTTGCCGACCTTCTCCTATGAGCAGACCTTGGATGGACCTTGCAAGTTCCACAGCGGCGCGAAGCCATCAAATCACACCACCCGGAAGTGCCACTGGCTCATCAGGATCGCCAAGGGAGACGGCCTCCTGCCACCCCCGCCTGCTGGGCAGCCGCCTCCGCCTCTGCCCCAGCAGCCGGCAGTCAGGCCAGTCAGCGCAGTACAAGACGAGTACCCTGAAGAGCACGAAGCCTATGTGGTGTTCACCAGTGTGGCTGACGACCGATGCAGCAGGTGGCTGCAGCGACAAAAGGTCAACACGGTAGCCTCAGAGACGCCAGAGTTCATGCACTGGTCAGAGAGGCCCATCAGCTGGAGCAGGGCTAACCACCCAGAAGTGATACCGAGTCCGGGCTCCTACGCCTTGGTCCTGGACGCCACCTTTGCCACGGACAAACGGGCCACGCGTTTTTCACGAGTTCTGATAGATGGTGCAGCATCATCAACATCCTGTACAAGGACACCATGGAGAAGTTAGGAATCAAGCAGAGACAACTTCAGAACAGCCGGACTGTGTTCCACGGCATTGTTCCTGGGCTTTCTTGTTCACCAATCGGCAAGATCCTGATTGACATCCTCTTTGGGGACAAAGATCACTTCCGAAGAGAGTCTGTTTGGTTTGAGGTGGTGGACCTCGAGAGCCCGTACCATGCGCTACTTGGCCGGCCCGCCTTGCCCAAGTTCATGGCGGTCCCCCACTACGCCTACCTCAAGATGAAGATGCCCAGTTCCAGGGGAATTCTGACTGTGGCCGCCGACTACCGGAAGTCGTCCGCTTGCACGGCCGAGAGCAGTCGGCTGGCCGAGTCCCTGGTGATTGCGGCCGAGAAGCGACTCCTTGAGCGAGCTGTGGTGATGGCCGGCAAGTAGACGGAGATATCGCCCAACCCGAAGGAGTCGGAAGCCGAAGGTTCGTTCAAGCCGGCCAAAGAGACAAAGAAGATACCCTTCGATCCAGAGCACCCTGAGAGGTACGCCGTCGTAGGTGCAAACCTCAACAGCAAATAGGAAGGCGAGCTCGTCGATTTCCTCCGTGAGAATCAGGACATCTTCGCGTGGTCTCCCAAAGACATGTGAGGTGTGCCGACAGAATTCGCCGAGCACAAGTTACACGTCTGATCTGATGCAAAGCCGGTCAGGCAGCCCCTGCGCCGCTTATCAGAAGAGAAGATTTGTCGGAGAAGAGATAGCCCGACTTCTAGCAGCCGGCTTCATTATGGAAGTTTTCTTCCCGGAGTGGCTGGCAAGTCCGGTCCTAGTGCTAAAGAAGAACAAGCAATGGCGAATGTGTATTGACTACACGAGCCTCAACAAGGCCTGCCCCAAGGACCCGTTTGCTCTGCCAAGAATTGATCAGGTGATAGACTCCACAGCCGGATGCAAGCTGTTGAGTTTCTTGGATGCGTACACAGGATATCACCAGATCAAGCTGAACCCGGCTGATAGATTGAAGACCGCCTTCATCACGCCGTTTGGAGCATTCTGCTACCTCACCATGACGTTCGGCCTGAGGAATGCCGGCGCCACCTTTCAGCGTTGCAGGCAGAAGTGCCTCCTCAAGCAGCTCAGTAGGAACGCCCACGTTTACGTGGACGATGTAGTGGTGAAGACAGAAAAGCGAGGAACATGCTGGAAGACCTCAAGGAGACCTTTGAGAACCTGCGTCGATTCTAGATCAAGCTCAACCCCGAGAAGTGTGTCTTCGGAGTACCAGCCGGCCAGCTACTAGGTTTCCTGGTCTCTGAGCGCGGCATAGAATGCAACCTAGTAAAAATCAAGGCCATCAAGATAATGGAGGTACCTAGCCGACTGCTGGATGTGCAGAAGTTTACCGGCTGCTTGGCGTCCATCAGCCGATTCATCAGTCGGCTGGGCGAGAAAGCTCTCCCCTTATACCAACTCATGAAGAAGACCACTTTTTTCGAGTGGAACCATAAGGCGGACGAAGCTTTCCACCAGTTGAAGAAGATGCTGACTACTCCAGCCGTCCTGGCAGCTCTGACTCCCAAGGAACCTATGCTCCTGTACATCGCCGCCACCAGCCGAGTAGTCAGCACAGTCATTATAGTAGAGCGCAAGGAGGAAGGCAAGGCGCTACCTGTCTAGAGACCAGTATATTACCTGAGCGAGGTACTGTCGACCTCCAAGCAGAACTACCCCCACTACCAGAAGATGTGCTATGGCGTGCACTTTGCTGCCAAGAAATTGAAGCCTTACTTTCAAGAACATCCAATCACGGTGGTTTGCACGGCTCCACTTGTCGAGATCATCGGCAACCATGATGCCTCTGGTCGAGTGGCCAAGTGGGCCATAGAGCTGGATCCTTACACCATCTACTACCATCCCCGCACCGCTATCAAATCACAAGCACTGGCCGACTTCCTCGTCGACTGGGCCGAGACCCAGTACCTGCCTCCAGCACCTGACTCCACCCATTGGCAGATGCACTTCGACGGCTCCAAGATGCACACCTGCTTGGGAGCCGGCGTCGTCCTCACCTCTCCCAAAGGCGACAAGCTCAAATATGCACTGCAAATCCATTTTGCCACCTCCAACAACGTGGACGAGTACGAGGCGCTCATTCATGGGCTCCGGCTTGCCAAAGAACTTGGCATCCGCCGGATCTTGTGTTATGGCGACTCGGACTTAGTGGTCCAGCAGTCGTCTGGCGACTGGGATGCCAAAGACGCAAACATGGCGAGCTACCGTTTCCTCATGCAGCAACTCAGCGGGTATTTCGAAGGGTGCGAGTTCCTCCATGTGCCAAGAAATGAGAACGACCAAGCAGACGCCTTGGCACGAATCGGCTCTACCCGCCAAGCAATACCATCTGGCGTCGCCCTTCAATGCCTCCTCAAGCCGTCTGTCAAGCCTTCACCAGAATCAGACTCCATCTTTGTGCCGGCTCCTCCCAAAGACGGTGGACCCGACTCCAGAGTTCCGGCAGTCCGAACGGGGACTTTGGCGGACGACTCCAAAGCTGCCACGATCGAGCCTGGCCCGGGGACTGCGGTAACGAACTCGGAGATTCCAGAACTCGGCCCAAGGACCAAGCCAGTCGGCCTGGGGACTTCATCAGCCCAACAAGCGGTTGTTAACTCTAGCCCGCCGCCTCCCAGCCCAGCCGCCCTCGTCCAAGTCGCAGTTCTGATAGTCGACGAAATAGCAGCACCCTCATGGGCCCAGCCCATCCTCAAATTTCTGGTGAACAAAGAGCTACCAACTGATGAGACCTCAGCTCGGCAAGTACAACGCCAGGCAGCAGCCTATACCATAATCAATAGAGAGCTGGTCAGGGGCAGCATCACTGGTGTCTACCAGTGCTGCGTAGAGCCAGAGCAAGGCCAGGCAATCCTCAAAGACATCCATCAAGGCGAATGTGGCCACCATGCGGCTTCAAGAGCACTCGTCGCCAAAGCTTTTCGGCACGGTTTCTTTTGGCCGACTGCCTTGGAAGAGGCCAAGGAGTTGGTCCAAAAATGCAAAGGGTGCCAGAAGTTCAGCTCCAAGCCGCACCAGCCGGCTTCCGCGCTCAAGACCATCCCCATTGCTTGGCCTTTCGCAGTTTGGGGTCTAGACATGGTGGGACCATTCAAAACAGCACGAGGCGGTCTAACTCACCTACTTGTCGCAGTGGACAAGTTCACCAAGTGGGTGGAAGTGAAGCCAATCAAGAAACTGAACGGTCCGACTGTCGTGACCTTCATCACCGACATCACAATTCGGTATGGCATACCACACAGCATCATCACCAACAACGGCACAAATTTTGCCAAAGGCGCCTTGGCCCGTTTCTGCGCAACACAGGGCATCCGACTGGACCTAGCATCTGTCACCCACCCGTAGTCAAACGGCCAAGTGGAGCGAGCAAACGGCCTCATCCTGTCCGGCATCAAGCCTCGGTTGATCGAGCCTCTGGAGCGCTCGGCTGGCTGCTGGCTCGATGAGCTGCCAGCCGTCCTCTGGAGTCTGCACACGACTCCAAACAAGTCAACCAGCTTCAAGCCCTTCTTTCTCGTCTACGGTGCCGAAGCCGTCATCCCAACGGACATAGAGTTCGACTCCCCACGAGTCACCATGTACACCAAGGAGGAAGCAGAAGAAGTGCGACAAGACGGCGTCGATCTGCTGGAAGAGGGCCGGCTGTTGGCACTCAGTCGGTCTAGCATCTACCAGCAGAGCCTGCATCGATACCACAACAGGAAGGTCAGGCTAAGATCTTTCCAAGAAGGCGACCTTGTACTCCGGCTGATCCAGCAAACAGCCGGCCAGCACAAGCTGTCGCCGCCTTGGGAAGGCCCTTTCATCATCAGCAAAGTACTAGGCAACGACTCCTACTACCTGATCGACGCTCAGAAGCCCCGAGCACGCAAGAGGGACGACTCCGGCAAGGAGACAGAGCGGCCATGGAACGCAAATCTTCTCCGAAGATTTTACAGTTGATGTAGTATGTACCACACTACCTTTTGTATTAAAATACCAAGACTTCGGGCCCTCCGAGACGAGCTCAGGGACTACCCTCTTTTGTCTGTATGATAAAAATTATGCCTACAAGTATGTTACCCTTTGTCATGCCGCTTGGCACCGGGCTCAACAAGTCGGCCCGGGGACTTGCCGCCTTGCACTATGAAATGCTTCCTGCAGTCGGACAAGTATTGTGTAAACGCCTAAGCCGTCTCCTGCCAGAAGCCGCAGCTCGCAGAGCGACTGTACAGTGGGCAGCAGTAAGGTAGAATGGGCATTCGCATGAAAAATGGCTAAGGACCCAAAGCATAAAACATAGCTAAGACGGCTTCCAAGCCCTTCTCGCAAACTGACTCTCGGACAGTTGGATTGTCATTTTCTATCCAACTTGCTCAAACAATCTTGAAATCGGCTAAGTACTTGCTTTCCCAAAGTAGCCTAGCACTTGATCCAGCAATAGTCTGCAGAGCGGCTGTCCGATTGGCAAGGAAGGCAACTAGGAGAAAGCGGCAAAGGAAAACAGCCAAAAAGAACAATGAGCAAGAAAAGATAGACATATATATAACACAGGCCCTTGGCCGAATTGTCAAGCAGAGGTTCTAAATACACCCCGCGGGTGGAATTGTGCGAATTAACAAGTTCTTCAAAAGACTACTGAAACAGATAAAACAAAAGACACAGCGGCAGCTTAGGAGGCGGCAGACGGAGTCGGGGGTTCGAAGGAGGCGCCAACGTCAGTCGTCGGGGCGGTCGAACGGCTAGTCTCGGCTTGATCGCCTCCGGCAGCAGTCGGATCGGTCGCACGCGGCTCGTTGCTGGAGGCGCGGTCGGGCTGAGGCTAGCCGTCTGCTCTGTCTTCTGGTGCCTCCGCCTCGCCCTCACCCTCCGCCTCGCCCTCACGCTCCGCCTCGTCCTCCTCCTCAACGTTGGAGCCGATCACCTCCGCCGAGTCTTCGCCGTAGTCTGGGTTCATCCCAAACCACTCCGGCGGGACCTCCTCGCCGTCTTCAGACCGCTCGGGGACGAAGATGCTCGTGTCGGTGTACTCGGCGATCGCCGCAGCATGCTTGACGAGGGAGTCTTCTGCAGCCGCCAGCTCCGGCTGGGCCTCCGACCGAAGCGTGGCCAACTGGTCTAGATCCAGCCCCGGGTACCACGCCTTGATGAACTCCAAGGCCCGGCGCGCTCCAGCCCGAGCCGAAGAGCCCTTCCAGGCCTCGAGGCGACCAGCCGTGACCTCCAACCAGTTGGTCGTCAGGCTGGGGGTGCACAGAGCCTGCATATCCGGCCAAAGGGCGGAGATCGCCTGGGCGCCGACGCGTTGAAGCCGGCGCAACATCCGGTGAGCCGGCCGGAGGCGAGCCTCGATACTCAAGATGTGCTCATAAAGAGTTCTGGGGGCATCGGTGGCGATCTCTGCGCCCTCGACCCTCCGACTTGCACGATCGGCCTCGATGGCTTGGATAGTGGCCTGAGACTGCCCAGGGAAGAAGTCTGCAAAAGACACGAAGAAACAAAAAAGCGAGTCAAAAACCAGGAGTCGGCACGACCTAGGTCGGTGGCACAAAGAAAGAAAACAAAGAGACTCACCATCAACGATGTCTTCGATCTCGTGGAAGCCGGAGGACAGCATCGCCTCCTTGTCAGACCAGGAAGAGCGCTCGCTCGCGAACTCGCCCAGGAGGGCAGCCTTCGTCTCCTCCGCCTCCCTCTGCGACTTCGCGAGAAGCCCCTTCTGCTCTGCCAACTGAGTGGTCAGCAGATCGCGCTTCGCGGCGAGCTTGCTGCACTCCTCCCCTTTGGCGAGCAGGGCAGAGTTGGCTTCACTCAGCTGCTGTTGAAGAGCAGCGTTGGCCCCTGAAGGAAAGAAAGAAAGACATCAGTCGTCAATAAAGTAGGTCGCCGGGGAGATCCGGCCCGACTGCTCAGCAGTCGGCCCGAATCTCGGGGACTACAGCCTGCGGGTGCGCTAGCGCGCCCCCGCAGAGAAGAGAAAAAGGAGGAGGACTTACTCCGGCTCTCTGCCAAGTCAGCGGTCCGCTTGCCCAACTCTTCAACATTACGGTTGAAGGTGGTGATGCGAAGGTTGTGGTAGTCCTGCAACAAGCATTTCAGACAAAGTTAGTACCCAGAAGTTCATCAAATTGGACTTCCGGACTGCCTGCTCAGCAGCCGACCCAAAACTCGGGGACTACACCCAGTGGGTGCACTGGCGCGCCCCCACAGAAAGGAACAAGAAAAATAAAGGCCCAAAGAAAAGACATACCCGGATAGCCGCCCGCGACGCCAGTAACGCCTTGGTGCAGCTCTGGAGGGCGTCGCCCTCAGCGCGGAGCTTCGCCTGGACGTCCAGGAGGGCCCGGTTCAGCGGCCCTGTGCCGCCTCCCCGCACCCACCCAACAGGTGCGGCGCTCGTCGCCTCGGCGTCTGGAGCCGCGGAGCTGGCGGTGCCGGCCTCCAGGGGGCGGGGTGCCGAAGTCGCCTTCTCTAGATGACGGTGCGCTGGCGAGCCGACCTGGAGGAGCAGCCTCGCCACGGCCTCTTCTTTGGTCGGTGGCACCGGAGGGTCCGTTGGCTGCTCGCCTCGCACGCCTTCAGACGGCGGCGGAACGTTCGCGCCCGGAGTAGAGGGCTCGCCGCCTTCCCTCTCCTCGACGAGGTTCTCCCTGCCGGCTCCTTCAGTCTGCCCCGTGAACTTCGGCAGCGGCGGCGCAGAGTTCAGCGGGGTAACAAGCAAGGCCTCCTGTCGGCGTGCGGCTTCCTCAGCCCGCTGCTTCGCCGCGGCGGCGGCTTAGGCCTCCGCTAGTTTTTTCTTGGCGGAGGCCTCCGCCCTGTCAGCCTCCGCCTTCTCCAGGCGGAGGGCTTCTTCTTCATTGCGCTTCTCCTGCGCATTCCGCTTCGTCGCCTCCCGAAGGTCGGCAGTGGGGTCTATCCGCCGAGTGGTGGCGGGTGTCTCTGCTGACCCCATGACAGAGGCGGCGGTGACCCGCTCAAGAGAGAGGGGAGCCCTGAAGAAAGAAGGGCGAGCAGAGACTCAGACAAAACACAAAGAAAGAATAAACTTTGAAGTCAGAATACTTACGCGGAGACCAACGGCGGCTTCTTCACCTCCTTATGGAAGCGGATGGCCTTTGCGGCTGCCTCATCCCGCCGGGTCGCCGCAGCCGAGCCCTTGGGCTTCTTCGGCCGGCTGCCAAACAAAGTCGGCGCAGCCCGGCGTTTCTTCCCGCCGCCTGGAGCGCCCGACGCGCCAGATGAGCCCGCGCCCGGCTGGCTGGCTCCTGGCCGATGATGAGGGGCGACTCCTCCCTCGGCGTCGTCTTCAGGCCAGTCGGCAAAGGTAGTCGAGGGCCTGAAGTCGCCGGTCGTTCCTCCTCCTCCCTCGGCGTTGTCTTCCAGAGCCGCCACCCCCAGATCGGGGTCGTCGACGTCGCTCTCTGCCCGATCGGCGGTGAACTCACGGGCCGGCCCCAAGGTGCCGGCTGGTGGGTGAAGAAGGGGATTCTAACCAAAAAGCAGACTGATTAAAACAAGACTCGGCAAGAAGAAGACAATCTAAAGAAAAAAAGGCGACTCACCACGGGCGGGGGATTGGCGCGGGAGTGTGGCTCCTTGCCGAATCGCCAGTCCTCCGGGAGCCTGCTGTTCGAGAGGTAGTTCACCATCAGGGCCACCTCTTCGTGAGGCATGTCCTTGGTGCACATCCGACTCGGGTCGCGACCCCCGCTCTAGCATATCAGGCGAGGGCGGCCTTGGAGTGGCAGAATTCGGCACGAGACGAAGGCGGCCAGCAGGCCCGAGCCAGTCAGACCCTTCGACCGCGTCAGCACTTGGAGTCGCGTGATGGCGCCGGCTCCCGCAAGTGTCAGCGACCTGGCCCGGTATGACCAGTTGGGCAGTCTGCCAGCCGGCGGGCCGGCTTCGAAAGCCAGCAGATTAACCCAGTCGCCCCTCGTGGCGACGTTCCTGACGTAGAAGTAGGACCGCTGCCACATCTTCACCGACTTCAGCAGCGAGATGGAGGGGAAGTGGTTGTTGGCTCCTGTCCTTCACACGGCGATGAAGGCGCCGCACTGAGCCGGCACGCCCGCGGCCTGGGTGCCGAGCTTGGAGAAGAAGAACTCCCCCAAGAGCTCTAGGGTGGGGAGGACTCCAACGAAGCCCTCACACAGAGCCACGAAGGCGGACGACAGCACCACTGTGTTGGGGGTGAGGTGGTGCGGCTGGAGTCCGTAAAACTCCATGAACGACCGGAAGAAGCTGCTCGCTGGCAGCCCCAGCCCGCGCAGGCAGTGCGAGCGGAAGATGACCCGCTCGCCCTCCCGCGGGGCGGGGGAAATCTCCCCCTCCGGCGCGAGACACACCCGCACGCGATCCTCGCCGGGAAGCCGACGGGTCCGGCGGAGGAACTCGATATGGTCTTCATGGACCTCGGAGCCGTCCCAGGTGCCGGAGCGCATTGGGGGAGGCGCAGCAGCGGAGGAAGAGCTCATCGCAAAGCTGTCGCCGCGGCGTTCGCCGGAGCTTGGGCGTGCGGCAAGGCGAGGAAGAGAAGAGAAAGCAGGAGAGCAGGAGAGCGAGGAGCTGTGAGGAGGAAGAAGCGAGGGGTAGTGGGAGGAGGGGCGCGCGTGCCCCCCTCTTCCCCCTACTTATAGCCCTATGGGCTGCGAAGCCGAGGGGGCGGACGTGGGGATTTACTGTGCCCGCAGCCCCACGACCCCCATGATCCACGTAAAGTTACTGCGCGCAGTAACTTCATGAGAATCCTAACCGCCCACCAGGGCCGCAGCGGATCCGCTCGGGCGCTGAGGCGCGGTAGTGGCGGGCCCCGCCTATGGGCCTGTCCTGTCGCACGCGTGGGATGGCAGAACGGCCTGGCCATGTGCCCTTGTGTGACAGGCCAGGAACGGGCGGCTTTCTCTGGAAGCTTAGCTAGCTCGTTGAAATCCCGCCGCGACGTTCGAACTACTGAGCAAGTTAGAATTGAGTAAGTCCGAGTTGGGTGAGTCCGACTCCTTCTAGTCAGCCCGGCGGAAGTCAATCAAGACCATGAGTTGCGCCCGGAAAGAGAAACTGCTGAGGCTTCTCGACCGATCATCTGCGGCGCCTCACCAGCTTCGGGGACTACTGTCGGAGTAATGGGCCACGGGTAGGCCAACCTGAGCCCCACGACCTTTTAAGACATCGGGGCAGGCTGCGCCCCTCAAGACCGCAGGGCGAAGAGCCGCCTCCTGGGGAGTCTACGGCAAGGCGGTCGACTGCCCGCTCACGGCCGAGTCCCAAGGATGAATTCCAGAGAAGCCGGCTTTGGGGAGTCGATCGGCAACTCCAACAAACCGTGACCTCATCGAGAGGGACAGGGCAGGGGCGTGGCTACAATAAAGCCCACTCCCCGCCCCTTACCAAGGGCAGGCATGGCTACAACGCGTCGTACTTGGGAAGATCTCCCCATGGCGTGGCACTGTTGCCCAGCCGGCCCTGACATCAGCACCACTATACCTAGTCCTGCGCCCACGACGGCTTGTCTATACGGCCTGGAGGCAGCACGGCCCACCAGCCAGCGAGACCTCGGAAGACGGCGGGGACACCGCCAGTCGGACCCAACGGGAGTCGGCCCGGGGGAGTCGGCCGAGCCCTCCCCCGGGCCCACGCACCATTAATCAAGAAGAGATGGGGAGTGGCCACAGTGATCGCCTGCCAGGCGGCGGGGCTGTAGCCGCGACCCCATGACCAAACTTGCATCATCAAGAGCACGGCTACAGTAATCAGCAGCCGGCAAGACCCGCCCACGGCGGACGTGGCCTGTCGGCTCCGTACCAGACCAGTCGGCGGGGCACACCAGTCGGCGGGCTCCAGCAGTCGGCGGAGAAGTCGGAGGTCGGAGACACTGACAGCTGGGCCCGCGCCCAGTCACATTACCATTGTACCCCTGGGGGGTAGGCCTATATAAACCCCCCAGGGCACCCATGCAAAGGGTTGGATCCCAGTAATTCTATACCTCACCAGATAGAGGGAGAGAGCTAGCCTTGCCCTCTCCTACCACCATACACAGCTCAAGGAGCAACCGTGTAAACACTTGACCATAGTGATCATGCGGAGACCCCGCAGAGCAGCAGTAGGGGTATTATTTTCCCGGAGAGCCCCGAAGCTGGGTAAGATTCGCTGGCGTGAATGCCTTCGCCTCATCCCGTTTCCAGGCACGGGCGATGTTCTACTCGCCCCCACCATGATAAGCCATCCGTTGGCATATGTCGCACCAAACCCCCGACAAGGGCTGCGCCAGGGGAAGGGTATGGATGCCCTCCCACCCCTCACTATATATAGGGGAAAGGGGAGAGGGGGAGGCACCCTAGAGTTTCCCCTAGGGGGCGGCGGCTAGGGCAGATTGGATCTTCCTAGGGAAACCCTAGGGATACATGCCCCCCCAAGCCAAGTGGAGGCACGCCACCTCCCCAAGTAACATGGGAAAAGGGTGTGGGGGCGCACAGCCCCTTAGTGGTCTGGTTTCCCCCTCCCCTTGGCCCATGAGGCCCTGCAACACTTGTTGGGGCACCCAAACACCTTTCGGTCATGCTGGCCATAGTCTGGTACCCCCGGAACACTTCCGGACTCCAATACCCTTCGTCCAATATATCGATCTTCACCTCCGAACCATTCCGGAACTCCTCGGGACATCCAGGATCTCATTCGGTACTCCGAACTACCTTTTATAACCACATACTATTCGCGTTACAACTCTAGCGTCACCGAACCTTAAGTGTGTAGACCCTACGGGTTCAGGAACCATGCAGACATTACTGAGACACCTCTCCAGCCAATAACCAATAGCGGGATCTGGATACCCATATTGGCTCCCACATGTTCCATGATGATCTCATCGGATCAGCCACGATGTCGGGGATTCAATCAATCCCGTATACAATTCCCTTTGTCTATCGATATGTTACTTGCCCGAGATTCGATCATTGGTATCCCCATACCTTGTTCAATCTCGTTACCGGCAAGTCTCTTTACTCGTTCCTCAATGCATGATCCCGTGACTAACTCTTTAGTCAAACTGAGCTCATTGTGATGATGGATTACCGAGTGGGCCCAGAGATACCTCTCTATCATACGGAGTGACAAATCCCAGTCTCGCTTCGTGCCAACCCAACAGACACTTTTGGAGATACCTGTAGTGCACCTTTATAGTCACCCAGTTACGTTGTGACGTTTGATACACCCAAAGCATTCCTACGGTATATGGGAGTTTCACAATCTCATGGTCTAAGGAAACGATACTTGACATTAGAAAAGCTCTAATGAACGAACTACACGATGTTGTGATATGCTTAGGATTGGGTCTTGTCCATCACATCATTCTCCTAATGATGTGATCCCGTTACCAACAACATCCAATGTCCATGGTCAGGAAACCATAACCATGTATTGATCAACGAGCTAGTCAACTAGAGGCTCACTAGGGACATGTTGTCATCTATGTATTCACAAATGTATTGCAGTTTCCGGTTAATACAATTAAAGCATGAACAACATACAATTATCATGAACAAGGAAATATAATAATAACATTTTATTATTGCCTCTAGGGCATATTTCCAACAGTCTCCCAATTGCACTAGAGTCAATAGTCTAGTTACATTGTGATGAATCAAACACACATAGAGTTCTCGTGTTGATCATGTTTTGCTCGTGGAAGAGGTTTGGTCAATGAATCTGCAATATTCAGATCCGTATGCATAAATGGAGTTGAAGCGACGCTTGATATGCCTGGTCTTCTTGTGAAACCTGGGCTCCTTGGCAAGGCCAATGGCTCCAATGTTGTCAAAGAAGAGAGTCACCGGGCCCGACGCATTGGGGATAACTCCTAGGTCGGTGATGAACTCCTTCATCCAAACTGCGTCCTGTGCTGCCTCTGAGGCTGCTATGTACTCCGCTTCACATGTAGATCCCGCCACGATGCTTTGCTTGCAACTGCACCAGCTGACTGCCCCACCATTCAAAATATACACGTATCCGGTTTGTGACTTGGAGTCATCCAGATCTGTGTCGAATCTAGCATCAACGTAACCCTTTACGACGAGCTCTTCGTCACCTCCATAAACAAGAAACATATCCTTAGTCCTTTTTAGGTACTTCAGGATATTCTTGACCGTTGTCCAGTGTTCCGTGCCGGGATTACTTTGGTACTTACCTACCAAACTTACGGCAAGGTTCACATCAGGTCTGGTACACAGCATGGCATACATAATAGACCCTATGGCTGAGGCATAGGGGATGACACTCATCTTTTCTCTATCTTCTGCCGAGGTCAGGCATTGAGCCGTGCTCAATCTCACACCTTGCAATACAGGCAAGAACCCCTTCTTGGACTGATCCATATTGAACTTCTTCAATATCTTGTGAAGGTATGTGCTTTGTGAAAGACCAATGAGGCGTGTCGATCTATCTCTATAGATCTTGATGCCTAATATGTAAGCAGCTTCTCCAAGATCCTTCATTGAAAAACACTTATTCAAGTAGGCCTTTATGCTTTCCAAAAGTTCTCTATCATTTCCCACCAATAGATATCATCCACATATAATATGAGAAATGCTACAAAGCTCCCACTCACTTTCTTGTAAACACAGGCTTCTCCATGAGTCTGCATAAACCCAAACGCTTTGATCATTTCATCAAAGCGAATGTTCCAACTCCGAGATGCTTGCACCAGCCCATAGATGGAGTGTTGGAGCTTGCATACCTTGTCAGCATTCTTAGGATCGACAAAACCTTCAGGCTGCATCATATACAATTCTTCCCTAAGGAAACCATTAAGGAATGTTGTTTTGACGTCCATTTGCCATATCTCATAATCGTAGAATGCGGCAATTGCTAACATGATTCGGACAGACTTCAGCTTCGCTACGGTTGAGAAGGTCTCATCGTAGTCAATCCCTTGAACTTGTCGATAACCCTTAGCGACAAGCTAAGCCTTATAGATGGTCACATTACCATCCGCGTCAGTCTTCTTCTTAAAAATCCATTTATTCTCTATGGCTTGCCGATCATCAGGCAAGTCTGTCAAAGTCCATACTTCGTTTTCATACATGCATCCTATCTCGGATTTCATGGCTTCAAGCCATTTGTTGGAATCCAGGCCCACCATCACTTCTTCATAGTTCGAAGGTTCACCGTTGTCTAACAACATGATTTCTAGGACAGGGTTGCCGTACCACTCTGGTGCGGAACGTGTCCTTGTGGACCTATGAAGTTCAGTATCACCTTGATCCGAAGTTTCATGATCATCATCATTAACTTCCTCTCTAGTCGGTGTAGGCACCACAGAAACATCTTCCTGAGCTGCGCTACTTTCCGGTTCAAGAGGTAGTACCTCACCAAGTTCTACTTTCCTCCCACTTACTTCTTTTGAGAAAAACTCTTTCTCTAGAAAGGATCCATTCTTGGCAACAAAGATCTTACCTTCAGATCTGAGGTAGAAGGTCTACCCAATAGTTTCCTTAGGGTATCCAACGAAGACACATTTTTCCGACATGGGTTCGAGCTTTTCAGGTTGAAGTTTCTTGACATAAGCATCGCATCCCCAAACTCTTAGAAATGACAACTTAGGTTTATTTCCAAACCATAATTCATACGGTGTCGTCTCAATGGATTTCGACGGAGCCCTATTTAAAGTGAATGTGGCAGTCTCTAAAGCATAACCCCAAAATGATAGCGGTAGATCGGTAAGAGACATCATAGATCGCACCATATCCAATAGAGTGCCATTACGATGTTCGGACACACCATTACGCTGAGATGTTCCAGGCGGCGTGAGTTGTGAAACAATTCCACATTTCTTTAAGTGTGTGCCAAACTCGTGACTCAAATATTCCCCTCCATGATCTGATCGTAAGAACTTTATTTTCCTGTCACGTTGATTCTTTACCTCACTCTGAAATTCCTTGAACTTTTCAAAGGTCTCAGACTTGTGTTTCATTAAGTAGACATACCCATATCTACTTAAGTCATCATTGAGGGTGAGAACATAACGATAGCCACCGTGAGCCTTAACGCTCATTGGACCGCAGACATCAGTATGTATGATTTCCAACAAATTGGTTGATTGCTCCATTGTTCCAGAGAACGGAGTCTTGGTCATTTTGCCCATGAGGCATGGCTCACACGTGTCAAATGATTCATAATCATGAGACTCCAAAAGTCCATCTGCCTGGAGTTTCTTCATGCGTTTGACACCAATTTGACCAAGGCGGCAGTGCCACAAGTATGTGGGAATATCATTACCAACCTTACATCTTTTGGCATTCATACTATGAATATGTGTAACATCACGTTCGAGATTGAACAAAAATAAATCATTGACTAGTGGGGCATGACCATAAAACATATCTCTCACATAAATAGAATAACCATTATTCTTGGATTTAAATGAGTAGCCATCTCGCATTAAACAAGATCCTGATACAATGTTCATGCTCAAAGCTGGTACTAAATAACAATTATTGAGGTTTAAAACTAATCCCGAAGATAGATGTAGAGGTAGCGTGCCGACGGCGATCACATCGGCCTTGGAACCATTCCCGACACGCATCATCACCTCATCCTTTGCCAGTCTCTGCTTATCCCGCAGCTCCTATTTTGAGTTACAAATATGAGCAACCGCACTGGTATCAAATACCCAGGAGCTACTACGAGTGCTGGTAAGGTACACATCAATAACATGTATATCATATATACCTTTGGTGTTGCCGGCATTCTTACTCGCTAAGTACTTGGGGCAGTTCCGCTTCCAGTGACCATTTCCCTTGCAATAAAAGCACTCAGTCTCAGGCTTGGGTCCATTCTTTGGCTTCTTCATGGCAACTGACTTACCGAGTGTGGCAATTCCCTTGCTGTCTTTCTTGAAGTTCTTCTTACCCTTGCCTTTCTTGAAACTAGTGGTCTTATTCACCATCAACACTTGATGTTCCTTTTTGATTTCCACCTCCGCTGATTTCAGCATTGAATATAACCCAGGAATGGACTTCTCCATCCCTTGCATATTGTAGTTCATCACAAAGCTCTTGTAGCTACGTGGAAGCAACTGGAGGATCCCATCAATGACCGAGTCATCTGGAAGATTAACTCCTAACTGAGACAAGCGGTTGTGCAACCTAGACATTTTCAGTATATGCTCGCTGATAGAACTGTTTTCCTCCATCTTACAACTGTAGAACTTGTCAGAGACATCATATCTCTCGACTCGGGCATGAGCTTGGAAAACCATTTTTAGCTCTTGGAACATCTCATATGCTCCGTGCTGCTCAAAACGCTTTTGGATCCCCGATTCTAAGCTGTAAAGCATGCCGCACTGAACCAGGGAGTAATCATCACTACGCGACTGTCAGGCATTCATAACGTCTTGAGTGGCTGTAACGACCCGACCTCAAACGGTCAAGTCTCTGTGCTTCAGTGTCATCCCTGGATCGGTAATGCTGACACACACAGTACTCGAAGGATTTGTAACAGAGTAGCAATCACACACTTATTACATCGAATGTCTCAAAAGAGAATTATTACAATAAATATGGCTTAAGGCCATCTAATAAGATAACAGTGGAAGGCTTGGAAGATAAAGTGAGTCCATCAACTCCAACGGCATAGCTGAGCTGCACGGCAACGACCTAACAAACCTTACTCCTCGTCTGAAAAGTCTGCAACATAATATGTTGCAGCCCGAAAATGGGTCAGCACATCGAATATGCTGGCAATATAACACAGTAGAGCAAGAATAGAATAATGCTATCACTATATGTATATTTGGCTGGTGGAAAGCTCTATGGTTAAAGTTTTTGCGAAAAGCCAATTTTTCCCTACAACAAAGGAATATATTTTATTTAACTATCATGGTAGTTTAAACATCATTGAGAAGGTCCCTCCAACTCAACCCCAATTAAAAGTAATTATCAACCCAACAATATTAATTTAGAGTGATGAGATACATATGATAATCCAAGTACTAGATACTCAAGATGTCCATAACCGGGGACACGACTAACCATGATTAGTTTGTACACTCTGCAGCGGTTTGCGCACTTTTCCCCACAAGACTCGATCCCCTCCGTTGGATTTCTCGCACTACATGGTGTTTGAGAAATGGATGAACGAGACACAATCTTTCAGAAGCATTAACTCTCTACTCCAGATAGACTATACCACCTACAACCCACTACCTGCTAGTCTACCTCTTCAAGAGCTTCACGCAACTTACTCAACTATGCTAGAGCCCATAATAGCTTGTGGCTGCACATAGAAGTTTCTAGCATGAAATATCTCAGTTCCGTTTGAGCCTGGGTGGCGGACCTTAGGATGATCACACGGGTACTCCAGGATATCCTAGGACAACACTGGATTCTCCAGGTGCCCGACAAGCAATCCACACAGATGTGTATTAAAGTGGCCACCTTAAGTTGAACCATTAATGAGCAATCTCGCATCTCTCATGGTTTCACTCGGACCCAATCCACGTCTACGAGCATAGCATAGCAATATAAGCAATATGTAGAAGTAACTCCCAGGGGTTTGATAATAACAGGGCAATAGGTTCTACCTCATCAAATACATCCCAACCCCACATGCTATCAAGTCCTAACCATGCAATGTTTGAGGGTTGAAACTAATGCATAAAAACTGGGTCATAAGGGATATGATCAAAGTGTTACTTTCCTTGCTGATGACCCGCAAAACCTAGAGACTCATAGTAGCACGCTTCGCACTCCGGGTGTTCTATCGCAAACAAACAAGCATACAATAAGAAATCAAACAAGGGCATGGGTAAAACTCAAATAAGAGATCTAACCAGAAAGTTCAACTTAAGAACTCCGGTTTGCAAAAAGAATCAAATCAAACGGAGCAACGAAACTCAAACTGCGAAAGAAACAAGATCTGATTACTAATCTAGACTAAAGTCAAATTTTACTGTATCAAAATCTTGTTCAAGTGGGTTAAACGGAAAGAGGGTTTTGAGATGAAACTCTAGGCGCTTGAATCGCCCGATTCCGATAAATGAGCGAAAAGTTATACTAAAGCGAAAATCGGATCAGAAATCGTGATCGAAAATAATCGCGGAAAAATCAGAGGAAAAGAAAGCTGTCGAACAGGCTAACGAATGAACGTTCGCTGTCTGCGGCTAAACGGTGAAAACCGTTCGTTAAAACGAACGAAAAAACGGGCGTTCGCTAAATAACTAAACCAAGAAAAAATAAACAGATCTAAATAAAAAACCGTGGTATTAAAAAAACCGTATGGTTTTCCGAAGAAAACCGGCGACGGCGGCGGCGGCGGGCTAGGGTTAGGGTTAGGCGGCAGTGGGCTACGGCGGCTCGGGCTGGGCTTCGGCGGCTCGGGCGTCACGACTTATAAAGGCCCCCCGGGTGGAGTCCCGCTCGGGTACGGTCCGGAGTCGGTTCACTTTTTTTATATAAATCCAACGTGCAGAAAAAGAAGGAAAATAAATACTAAACGGACTCCAAAAATTCCGAAATAAATTTTCCCCGCCCTCTAAAAATAAGCCGGACAAGGTGAAAATTTATTTGGGCCTAAAATGCAATTTTGGAAAACGCATATTTTTCCTAATTCAAATAAAATAGCGATAAAACTCCGAATAAAAATCTTATTTGATTTTAATATTAAACCTTTGATATTTCTCTATTTTGAGGAAGTCATTTTATCCTCTCTCTTTTATTTTTATAAAGGAAATAATCGAAGAGAAAATAATTAAAATCAAACGATCCTCTTTCCAAAATTCGAGAAAACTCGAATATGAAAATAATGAAATCCCCAACTCTCTCCGTAGGTCCTTGAGTTGCGTAGAATTTCTAGGATCAAGCCAAAAATGCAATAAAATATGATATGCAATGATGATCTAATGTATAACATTCCAAATTGAAAATTTAGGACGTTACAAACCTACCCCCCTTAAGATGAATCTCGCCCTCGAGATTTGGGTTGGCTAGAAAATAGGTGTGGGTGGTCTTTGCGAAGATCATCCTCTCGTTCCCAGGTGGCTTCGTCCTCGGTATGGTGGCTCCACTGAACTTTGCAAAACTTAATAACCTTGTTGCGGGTAACTCGACTGGCAAACTCGAGAATCCTGACTGGCTTCTCCTCATAGGTCAAATCATTGTCCAACTGGATTGCTTCCAATGGTACTGTATCTCTCAGAGGAATGTCAGCCATCTCTGTGTGGCACTTCTTCAACTGAGAAACGTGGAACACATCGTGAACTCCTGACAATCATTCGGGTAGTTCCAACTTATAAGCAACTTCCCCCATACGTTCCAAAACTTTCTATGGTCCCACAAAGCGTGGCGCTAACTTTCCCTTAACTCCAAAATGCTTAACTCCTCGGAGTGGTGATACCCGAAGATATACTATGTCTTCGATTTCATAGACTACCTCCTTGTGTTTTGAATCTGCATAACTCTTCTGTCGGGATTGAGCTATCTTCAGTCTATCTCTAATCAATTTAACCTTCTCCTCTGATTCCTTAATCAAATCTGGTCCAAACAACTGACGGTCTCCGACTTCATCCCACAACAATGGTGTCCTGCACCTTCTTCCGTACAAGGCTTCGAAATGTGCCATCTTCAAACTGGCCTTGTAACTATTGTTGTATGAGAACTCTGCGTAGGGCAAGTAGTCATCCCAACTAGATCCATAATCTAGTGCACAAGCTCTCAGCATATCCTCCAGAATCTGGTTGACTCTCTCGGTCTGTCCATCTATTTGCGGGTGAAAAGCTGTACTAAACTCCAGTCTGGTTCCCAAAGTTTCATGCAACTAATTCCAAAACTTTGAAGTAAACTGGGTTCCTCTATCTGATACAATTGTCCTCGGAACTCCATGCAAACATACGATCCTGGTCATGTATATCTTTGCCAACTTGGCACTTGTATAGGTGGTTTTCACTGGTATAAAGTGAGCTACTTTGGTCAGGCGATCAACTATTACCCATATAGAGTCATATCCTGATTTGGTCTTGGGCAATCCGGTGATGAAACCCATGCCAAGCTTATCCCACTTCCATTCGGGTATCGGCATAGGTTGTAACAATCCGGCTGGCTTTTGATGTTCTGCCTTCACTTTCTGACATACATCACATATAGCTACATACTCGGCAATATCCTTCTTCATACCCGTCCACCAGAAACGCTCCTTTAAATCCACATACATCTTGGTGTTTTCGGGGTGTATCGAGTATGGTGAGTCATGAGCCTCCTGAAGTATTAACTTCCTGATCTCTGTGTTATTGCGCACATAAACTCGGTCCTCAAACCACAAGGTGTCGTGTTCATCCTCATGAAAACCTTTGGCCTTTCCTTTGATTATTCTCTCTTTTATCTCGGCGATCTCTTTTTCATCCTTCTGAGCTTCTCAAATCTTTCCTAACAATGTAAATTGAACTTCCATTGTTGCAACAAAACCTCTAGGGACAATCTCCAATCGAAGTTCCCTGAGATCCTCTGCCAACTCCTTTGGCAATCCTGCGCTTATGAGTGTGTTGGCATAGCTCTTCCGGCTCAGAGCGTCTGCTACGACATTGGCCTTGCCTGGATGATAGTGAAGCTTCATGTCATAATCCTTTATCAGCCCCAACCATCTCCTCTGCCTGAGGTTCAGCTCCTTCTGTGTGAAAATGTACTTCAAACTCTTATGGTCAGTGTACACATCGCAATGGTTTCCAATAAGATAATGTCTCCAAGATTTCAATGCATGCACTACGGCAACCAATTCCAAGTCATGCGTGGCATAATTTAACTCATGCGGTTTCAGTTGTCGCGAGACATACGAAACAACTTTTCCGTCCTGCATCAGTACTCCTCCAAGTCCTAAGCGAGAGGCGTCGCAATACACTTGGAAATCCTTGCGTATATCCGGCAGAATCGGTACTAGGGCTATGGTCAGACATTTCTTTAACTCCTGAAAACTCGCTTCACAATCTTCCGTCCATTTAAATTTGGTATCCTTCTTCAATAGCTCTGTCATTGGCTTCGCAATCTTGGAAAAATTCTCAATGAATCTCCGGTAGTATCCTGCGAGTCCAAGAAAACTGCGGATCTCACTAACTGAAGTGGGTGCCAACCATTCAGTGACTGACTGAACCTTGGTGGGATCTACTACTATACCTTCTCCTAATATAACATGTCCAAGGAATCCAACTTATTTCAACCAAAACTCACATTTTCTGAACTTGGCATACAACTGATGTTCCCTGAGTTTCTCGAGGACTAAACGCAAATGCTCTTCGTGCTCCTCTTCATTCTTTGAGTATACCATTATATCATCAATGAACACCACAACAAACTTATCCAAATATTCCATGAACACCTTATTCATCATGCTCATGAAATAGGAAGGGGCATTAGTCAGTCCAAATGACATGACCGTATACTCATATAACCCGTACCTTGTGGTAAATGCGGTTTTAGGTATATCCTTTTCCTAGATATTCAGCTGGTGATATCCTGATCACAAATCGATCTTCGAGAACACCTTAGCTCCTTGCAACTGGTCAAACAAATCATTCATCATCGGCAGTGAGTATTTGTTCTTGATCGTCACCTCATTCAATGCACGATAATCAACAACCATCCTTAAGGACTTATCCTTCTTCTCAACCAAAAGCACTGGGGCTCCCCATGGTGATGAACTCCATCAGATGTAACCTTTCTCCAATAACTCCTTGATCTTCTTCTTAATCTCCTCTAGATCATTTGCGGGCATCCGGTAGGGTCTCTTTGATATTGGCCCGGTACCTGGCAATAGCTCTATCAAAAACTCGATGTCTTGATCCAGTGGCACGCCTGGTAACTCCTCTGGAAAAACATCTGGGTAATCCTTCACTACAGGCACTTCCTCCTGCACAACTCCCGTAAGGGTATTTTCTTGGATCCTCCTAGGTGCATGTCTGGATACATACTTGATCATTTTTTCCTCCGGGGTGGTGAGACAAATTGATTTACTAGCACAGTTAATGCTTCCTCCATACTTTGACATCCAGTCCATGCCTAGTATCACATCCAATCCTTGTGACTCCAAAATTATTAGGTCTGACGGAAAAACATGGCTACCAATGGTTAGGGGTATCTGGTCGCACGATCGGCTGGCCATATACTCTGCTCCAGGTGAACTTACTAACAGAGGGGTCCTAAGGGTTTGGGTTGGTAGTTTAAACTTATCCACGAATCCCCTTTATTTGTATGAATGCGATGCACCAGTATCAAAAAGAACAAGGGCGGTAAAAGACTTAACCAAAAACTTACCGATAACTACATCTGGCTACCCTTCAACCTCCTCCACGTTAACGTGGTTCCCTTGTCCTTTGTTGAATGGATTAGGCTTCTTCCCACCGCTCCCATTACCGTTTCCATTCTTCGCTTCAGGGCACTCCGTGGCATAGTGTCCAGTCTTCCCGCACTTGAAGCAAGTAACGTGGGTTAGGTCCCTCTTGGCGGGTGTGGCTGGATTGGAGCGGGTCTGATTATTGTTGGTTCCATTCCTAGTCCCATTCTTGGAACCATTGTGGTTATGCGAACTTCCTCCATTGTGGTTATGACCACCATGGTTATGAACAAGTCCTCCCGAGTTCGGGGTTAGACGAGGCTTCTGCTAAGCTCCTGAGTTGTACCTTCCTTGTACATACTTCCTTTTGCGGCTCTCAGTTTGCTGTTGCTTCCCTTCAATCATAAGAGCCTTGTCTACCATCTCCTGGTAGTTGTTAAATGTTGCCACCATCAACTGCATGCTCATCTCATCGTTCAGCCCTTCCAGAAACTTCTCCTGATTCGTGGCATATATGGCCACATCGTCAGGGGCATAACGAGACAGCTTACTAAATTCATCCACGTACTGCCCCACTGTACGGTTCCCTTGGCGTAAGTTGCGAAACTCACGCTTCTTCATGCTCATAGCTCCTGTTGAGACATGGGCGGTGCGGAATGCTTGCTAAAACTGATCCCATGTAACAGTGGTTATAAGATAGGTGACTATGTAATTCTCCCATTGAGGGAGTCCTGGATTAGGCGAGCCATGACGCCAAACTACCGGATTCTTCCCTGGCCATGGACTCCGAACCGCCTGCACCCGTGCCTATCGAATCCGACTGGGCGCCGATCATGGAGTTCACCTCCGCGGATATCTTCCAGCACTCGCCTTTCGGCGACATACTGAACTCATTAATGTCTCTCTCCTTGTCAGGAGAGTCCTGGCCAAACTAGGTCCGGCAGGATTGGGATGCGGATGACGAAGAAATTCGCCACCCACCCACCACCCACTTAGTAGCCACTGTCAACAATTTGAACGACATGCTCGACTTCAACTCCGAAGACATCGACGGTATGGACGATGATGCAGGAGATGAACAAGAACCACTGCCCACAGGGCACTAGACAACAACCTCATCATATGATATATATATATATATATATATATATATATATATATGGTGGACACACCCAAAGAAGGCAATGGCGACGGGACAGCGGAGGATGACCCCTCCAAGAAGCAACCCAAGCGCTAACGTCAGCGACGCCGCTCTAAGTCTCGCCAAGGCAAAAGCGGTGATACCGGCACATGAGATAATAGCACTCCGGACAGTGCCGAAGATGACGACAATCCCCTCCAGCAAGATTTAGAGCAGGAGGATGGAAAAGCCAGCCCTCCCGAGAGAGCGGCAGATGGAGACGTGGAGGATGATAATTACATGCCTCCCTCTGAAGACGAGGCATGCCTCGATGATGATGAATTTTCCGTGCCTGAGGATCCCGTCGAGCAAGAGCGCTTCAAGCGCCGGCTTATAGCCATGGCAAATAACCTTAAGAAAAAGCAATAGCAGCTTCGAGCTGATCAAGATTTGCTAGCTGACGGATGGACTGAAGTCCTTGCGGCCAAGGAATATGAACTAGAACGCCCCTCCAAGAGTTACCCAAAGCGCAGGTTGCTACCCCGGCTGGAGGAGGAAGCATTGAAACCTACATCTCCAGCATATGACACGGCTGATCGGCCACCTCGTAGCCGCGACAGAGAGGCATTTCAGCCAAAAGCTCAGCCCGCACCCCGACGCCACTCGAGTAAAAATGTTAAGGCACGGGGAAACACGCTAGACCTGCGAGACGTATTGGAGGACAAAGCAAAACACGCAAGATCGATCTACGGATCATGAGGGCGCGCCACTATGCAAGACGATAACCGTCACACCGGATACAGTAAAAGTAAATCCGGCCGGGCCGAACACAGCGGACAAGACTCATTTGAGCTGCGTCGCGATATAGCCCAGTACAGAGGCGCCGCACACCCCCTATGCTTCACAGATGAAGTAATGGATCACCAAATCCCAGAGGGTTTCAAACACGTAAATATCGAATCATATGATGGTACAACAGATCCTGCGGTATGGATCAAGGAATTCCTCCTCCACATCCACATGGCCCGCGGTGACGATCTACACGCCATCAAATACCTCCCGCTCAAACTCAAAGGACCAGCTCAACATTGGCTCAACAGCCTGCCAGCAGAATCCATTGGCTGTTGGGAAGATTTGGAAGCCGCATTCCTCGACAACTTCCAGGGCACTTATGTGCGACCACCAGATGCCGATGACTTGAGCCACATAATTCAGCAGCCAGAGGAATTGGCCAGGCAATTCTGGACACGGTTCCTGACAAAGAAAAATCAAATCGTCGAATGTCCGGATGCAGAGGCCCTAGCAGCTTTTAAGCACAACATCCGCGATGAGTGGCTCGCCCGGCACCTTGGACAGGAAAGGCCGAAATCTATGGCAGCCCTCACGACACTCATGACCCGCTTTTGCGCGGGGGAGGATAGTTGGCTGGCTCGAAGCAATAACATATCAAAGAACCATGGTACTTCGGATACCAAGGATAGCAATGGCAGGTCATGTTGCAACAAACAAAAGCGCCACATCAACAGCGACAATACCAAGGATACGACAGTCAATGCCGGATTCAGAGGCTCTAAACCCGGTCAGCGGAAAAAGCCATTCAAAAGAAGCACTCTGGGCCCGTCCAGTTTGGACCGTATACTCGACGCTCGTGTCAAATACACGGCACCCCCGACAAGCCAGCCAACCACACCAACACAGAATGTTGGGTGTTCAAGCAGGCCGGCAAGTTAAATGCTGAAAACAAAGATAAGGGGTTACATAGCGATGACGAGGAGGAGCCCCGGTCACCAAACACCGGAGGACAGAAGAGGTTCCCCCACAAGTGCGGATGGTGAACATGATATATGCAACACACATCCCCAAGAGGGAGCGGAAGCGTGCGCTAAGGGACGTATACGCGTTGGAGCCAGTCGCCCCAAAGTTCAACCCATGGTCCTCCTATCCGATCACCTTCGATCGCAGGGACCACCCCACTAGTATCCGTCATGGCAGATTCGCCACACTGGTCCTAGACCCAATCATCGACGGATTTCACCTCACTCGAGTCCTCATGGACGGCGGCAGCAGCCTGAACCTGCTTTATTAGGACACAGTGCGCAAAATGGGTATAGACCCCTCAAGGATCAAACCCACAAAAACGACCTTCAAAGGCGTCATACCAGGTGTAGAGGCCCATTGCACAGGCTTAGTCACACTGGAAGTGGTCTTTGGATCCCCGGATAACTTCCAAAGCGAGGAGTTAATCTTCGATTTAGTCCCGTTCTGCAGTGGCTATCATGCACTGCTCGAGCGAACCGCATTTGCGAGATTCAATGCGGTACCGCATTATGCATACCTCAAGCTCAAGATACCAGGACCTCGGGGGGTCATCACAGTCAATGGAAACACAGAGCGCTCTCTCCACACGGAGGAGCACACTGCGACCCTTGCAGCAGAAGCACAAAGCAGCCTCTTCAGGCAATCCACTAGTTTGGTGATTAAACACCCGGACACCGTCAAGCGTGCCCGGAGTAATCTGCAACAAGACCGCCTGGCACGTTCCGAGCTCGCATAGCAACGCGGCCCCCACCCCAGTCCCAGCCAAACGGTGAAATCTGTGCCACGCGTACATAATTACGCATTGAAAATACCATGGGCATAGGTGTGGGGGGCACGACTGTGGCACGCCCCAAAACGCGGCTCAACCGCACTAGGGGCTTCCTGCTTTGTTATTTTTTTCTCTCTTTCAGGATTTTACTCTCTAGAAACCCCATCCGGTAGTACGATTGCCGGAAACACGATACAACAACCAAGGAGGCAGAAAGCTACGTCGCACCATGGAACTCCCAGGTGGTCTCTGATAACGAGTGAAATACCATTCCTCGGCTTGCCCTTGGAGGGGACATGTCAAATAGTCCTACTTTTTGCTTATCGCACTACTTGTATCATTCTGCTTCGACGCGCCTTTTTGAATAAACAATGCATAGCACTAGACTATTAACGCATTCTCTATTCTTTTTTATATATATGTTCATTCATGATATTCAGCACCCGTACACTCTGGTACGGCCAATACGCTAGGGGCTTAAGCGTACCCCATAATACGGCGTGAGAAGTCCGAACATTTTCGACAGTGCGGCACCCCGAACTTATAGCATTATATGCATCAGCTCCGAATCATGTCTTGGGTCAATAGTTGGGTTTGCCCGGCTCCCATTTTTGGTACCTTACGTTCTGCTATATCGGCTAAGGTAGCACTGGGAGAACTACTGCAATTGTGCCCCGGTTCATCTGGGCAAGCACCTTAGTAGAGAAAGCTAAAACTGACTATCATGATAAGGCGAGAGCTGGTCGCTGTTCGAGAGGTCTCGAGTCCCTAAAGACTTATGCCGCTTAGGGCGAGGAGTCGGCTTTGTCCGGCTTAGGCGTGTATAGCGCCCCGAATTCGGCCTTCTGAATACTAGGGGATTCGCCAAAATTTAAAACTGTAGACTTCTATGGCTAAGTGAGAGTGATAAAGCATTATAGTCCGATTGCCTTGTTCATTGTGCTGAGCAGCTCCCTCGAAGGACCCAACAATGGGGAAAAGAGTGCTCAGATTTATCCCGAACACCCCAGCACTCGTGGCATGGGGGCAGAAGCCGACGCCTGGCCATCTCTCAGATTTGATAAACAGCCGCACAAAAGGTAATATTTTAAATTCAAACAAGCCTTGCATAACGCACATGAACAAGTTTTCATAATACAAGATCACACAAGCAAGTTCATTCAAAAATTACATCCTTCGCACACTCGTCCGCCACAAGACGGGCACCCTTCAGGATACCCTCATAATACATTTCAGGGTGGCGATGCTCCTTGTCCTGCGGCGGCCCTCCTTCACCAGCTTCTCGGCGTCCATCTTGGCCCAGTGCACCTTCGCACGGGAAAAAGCCCGGCGTGCACCTTCGATGCAGACGGACCACTTTATGACTTCCAGCCGTGGGCAGGCATCCACAAGCCGCCTCACCAGGCCGAAGTAGTTGTTGGGAAGGGAGTCGCCAGGCCACATCCGGACTATAAGGCCCCTCATGGCCTGTTCGGCTGCCTTGTGTAGCTCGACCAGTTGCTTCAGCTGGTCGCTCACAGGCATCGGGTGTTCGGTCCCAGTATACTGAGACCAGAACAACTTCTCCGCCGAGCTTCCCTCCTCGGCCTGGTAGTACTTTGCGGCTTCTGACACGCTGTAGGGCAAATCTGCGAATGCTCCTGGAGAGCTCCGGACTCGGGTAAGTAACAAGTAATTTACTTTCACATGCTTGCTTTGCATAATGAATGCCTTACCCGCCGCTATCTTCCTCATCGCCTCAATTTCCTGGAGGGCCTTTTGGGCTTCATCCTTGGCATGCTTTGTGCTCTCGAGGGTCGCGGCAAGCTCGGACTCTCGCGTCTTCGAGTCAAGCTCCAAAGTCTCGTGCTTCTTCACGAGAGCCTGGAGCTCTTGATGCACCTCGCCCACCCGTGCCTCTTGTTTCTCCCGCTCGATGCGCTCCTCGGCCGCTTTGTTTTTGGCCTCGGACAACACTCGCTTCAGGGTCGCCACTTCGGTCATGCCCCTTGGCACATCCATGATGATCCTATCATTTTGCAACCACATCTTATATATATATATATATAGACAAGGTATTACTTACCTTTGTTCTCCTCGAGCTGCCTCTTGGCAAGGCCGAGTTCTTTCTCGGACCGCTCGAGGTCCTGCTTCAGCGCGGCGACCTCCGCAGTCAGTGCGGCAGAGGTCAGCAGTGAAGCCTGCATACGCATATAGACATACTTGTATTAGAGTCCTGCAGATATTATTTGATCCTATATTTGGCTTTTCTTTGTGAACACCAAACAGAGCATCACGGGCTACTGTCTATGCGGTAATATTTTCCTATATTTTAAATACTTACCTCAAAGCTTATTAGAAGGCTGGCACAGACTTCAGTCAGTCCACTCTTGGCGGACTGAACCTTCTTGATCACCGCACTCATAATAGTGCGGTGCTCTTCATCGATGGAAGCGCCGCGAAGCGCTCCCAGCAGGTTGTCTGGTGCCTCTGGATAGACAGAGGTCACCGGCACGAGTGGCTTGCCCCTCTTGGCAGGGGGCCGCCTGCCGGAGTCCGGAACCACTGGAGGTTCCGGCGCGGTGTTCGGCTGAGGGCCAAACTTGGAGCCCTTGGGAGTCTTGCTCCCTTTGTGCCTGGAGTCCGGAAGGTCGCCTTGAGGCGCCTCCAGGACTACCTACCCTCGGTTCGGTGCCCCTTGAGACAATACCTCGACATTGTCCGTAGGGCGAGGAGAGGAGGCGGTTGGAAGTGACTCGCTATTCATGTCCAACAAGTCCAAGGAACCGTCCGACGAGGATACATCGATGCGGGCTCGGGGCGGACTACATGATCATATTCGACGTTAGGAGAAGCAGTGCAATAAAAGTACGCTATGAGTTACTCTGGTATCCGAATACTTACGACTTCGCCAGGGGCTTGGCCCTAAGTAACCACTCGTCTTCGTCGGCGGCGGCGGTGGTGGAACAGTCCGGAAGGAGAGTCCTTTCCTTCTTGGACCCTTCGGCCTCCCCGGTTGGGGCGGCCTTCCTTTTCCTGTCTCCCCTGGCTGGAGGGGGAGAACCGTCATCTTCCTCCTCCTCGTTTTCATGGGAGGAGTGCGTCTCGGAGTTATCATACGATGAGTCCGATACCACCTGGCGCCGGGAACTCTTTCGGGTTCCCGTGGCCTTCTTCTTGATCTTCTTCTTCGGCACCTCATAAGGAGCCGGAGTCTGCATCTCCGTCAGGAGAGCGTCTGCAGGGTCTTCGGGCAGAGGGGCCGGACAGTCAATCTACTCTGATGTCTCCACCTAGTCCTGTCAAAGGCATGGGAGCTCAGACCCCGCACATGGTTAAACTATGGAAAATAAATACCCTACGAGGTGTACAGAACTTACCGGATTCGCAGGGCGCGTCGCGCTTAGCCCGCGGTCCTCGGTAAGGGGAGGGGGGACCTCGGCGCCCTTGAACAGCACCTTCCAGACGTCCTTATGCATCATATCGGAGAGCTCGTGTAGAGTCTGGTGCTGGGCCGGGTTGAACTCCCATAAGTTGAAAGCCCGTCGTTGATACGGGAGGATCCGACGGAAGAGCATGACCTGGACTATGTTGACAAGCTTGAGTTTCTTGGCTATCATGTTGCGGATACACTTCTGGAGTCCGTCCAGCTCCACTGCTGAGCCCCAGGACAGGCCTTCTCCTTCCAGGAAGTGAGCCCCGTGGGGGTTCCAGACCGGAACTCGGGGGCCGCCACCCAGTTGGTGTCACGCGACTTGGTGATGTAGAACCACCCTGATTGCCACCCCTTTATGGTGTCCACGAAGGAGCCCTCGAGCCATGTAACGTTGGGCTTTTTGCCCACCATGGATTCGCCGCATTCCGCTTGTTGGCCGCCTACTACCTTAGGTTTGACATTGAAGGTCTTCAGCCACAGGCCGAAGTGGGGCCGGACACGGAGGAAAGGCTCCGATGAACACCAAGATGTTGAGGATGAAATTCGGAGCTAGATCGTGGAAGTCCAGCCCATAATAGAACATAAGGCCATGGATGAATGGATGGAGGGGAAACCCCAATCCGCGGACGAAGTGGGTGAGGAAAACCACCCTTTCGTAAGGTTCCGGGGTAGGGACGATCTGCCCCACGGCTGGCAGCCGGTGCGCAATATCCGCGGCTAAGTATTCGGCCCCGCACAGCTTTTTGATGTCTCCCTCCGTAACGGAGGAGACCATCTACTTGCCTCCCGCTCCGGACATGTTTGGAGAGGGTTGAGGAGAAGGATGTGGACTTGGGCGCTGGAGCTCGAGTGCGCGAGAATGGATGAGCAAGGAGGAAGAAGGCATGGGTAGAAAAAGGTGAACCCTTATCCCTTTATAAGGGCGGACAAAACTATGCGCCCCCACCAGCCTGGTAAAACTCGCTTATCCCCCAAGTGTCGTAATTGATGGCGCGGTTGGGTTACCCATGTCCGTATTGATGGGAATCCCGTAATAAGGGGACACGATCTCTGCTTCGACAAGACATGCCAAGGAAACCGCCTAGAGAAACACGCTGAGGTTGGTTGTGAAAAACGATTCAAATAGTGACCTGGTTGTGGTGTGATGTCACACTATGGATTGTGTCAGCAGATTTGATTGGTGAAAATATTATTCTCTCTACGGTTGTATGTGGAACTTGTTTTGCAGAGACAGACACGATCCTCGTGTTCAAAATCTTCTATGAAATATTCGGAGGAGGAACCCGCCTTGCAATGCCGAAGAAAATCTGTGCGCCGGACTCATCGTCATTGAAGCCTGGTTCAGGGACTACTGAGGGAGTCCTGGATTAGGGGGTATCCAGACAGCCGGATTATATCCTTTGGTCGGACTGTTGGACTATGAAGATACAAGATTAAAGACTTCGTCCCGTGTCCGGATGGGACTCTCCTGGGCGTGGAAGGCAAGCTTGGCAATACGGATATGTAGATCTCCTTCCTTGTAACCGACTTTGTGTAACCCTAGCCCCCTCCGATGTCTATATAAACTAGAGGGTTTAGTCCGTAGGACCAATCTCATGGTAGATCAACTCTTGTAATACTCATATCATCAAGATCAATCAAGCAGGAGTAGCGTTTTACCTCCATCGAGAGGGCCCGAACCAGGGTAAAAACATCGTGTCCCCCGTCTCCTGTTACCATCTGCCTAGACGCACAGTTCGGGACCCCCTACCCGAGATCCGCCAGTTTTAACACCGACACCCACCATGAGGTTGCTGGTCCATCCAACTGATGTGCAGCAAAATGCACCTTCTCAGCATCTGTACAACCTGCAGTGGTTAACTCCGTTCCAATCCTACGGAGCCAATCATCTACCACTATCGGCTCGGTGCTGCTGGAAAACACCGGCGGCTGCAACCTCACAAAGCAGGCTAAGTTGTCAACTGGTGGTGATGGTGGTGGGTTGTTGTTGCTGTTGTTGTTGCCTTGGTTCTGAACAAACAACTGCATCAGGGTATTCTGCTGCTGGATCAACTGAGTGAGCTCCGGTGGGAAAGTAAATCCGGCGTCACGTCTCGGAGGCATCTGAGGGTTTAAAGGGAAGAGAATAGGATAGAATGAGGTCTAGTGAGAAAAACACTACCCATATGCACATGAGACAAACACAATCATATCAATCAATCAAGCAAGCAAGGGCATACAATCGATCTAACTATCGTTACAAAAGTGCTCGGACTATACTATATACATGGTGGAATACTACTACTGATGTGGTGGTCTACTAGAAATATTGATCGGTCGAAGACTCCATGATGTCTGCTCTAGCTTCATCTTCATAGTCATCATCGCTATCGTCGGGGTCCGAGTCGGTGTCGTCGATGATGATGTAGTCCTCAGAAGGAATCTCCTTGGGTTCATCGTCTTCTCCTCCTAGCGCGGGGTCTCCCATGAATACTCCTAGCTTCCTTTCCAGATCGTCATTCTTCTCCACTAATACAACGATTTCCTCCTCATAATCTTCGCGAGTAGCCTTGAGTTCTTCCTCTAGTTTTGTGATCCTTGTTATCGCCTTCTTCAGATCTATCATGCCTGCGCACATCTGGTTCTCCTGGCGACGAATATGCTGGTTTAACTCTTGGATGAAAGCTGTGATTGATCTATCCTTCTTGGTGTTGATCATCTTCCATTGCTCATCTCGGCGCCCACAAATCTGATAGATAGTATCCTTAAGCTCCTTATGGTAAACTTCTCCAATGCGTCCCATGGTGATGTGAGCTGCCATACTCTTTCCTAGACTCCAGGTTAGTGCATCAAAGGAAAACTCTATGGGTTTGGTGACTGGCGCGAATGTCCTTCCTGGAACTTGAACTTGAATCATCCATCGCTCCTCTTCTGGTAGAGTGGCATTGTAAGTCCCGGTGAAGCTTGGTATTCCAATGTTCAGGTACTTAGTGACTTCCTTCAAGTGTCGTCCAAAAGATGTTTCTTCATCCGGTTGTGCAAACTTGTTCCTTGCGTCCGCCATCCTAAAGAGTAGAAAATGGAGAGGAGTCAGAAATCAGAAGAGAGTGGTGATCTAGGGATTTAGCTTAGTGGTCGTGTCCTACACTCAACATGTGCTCTGATACCATCTTGTAGTGACCCGACCTCAAACGGTCAAGTCTCTGTGCTTCAGTGTCATCCCTGAATCGGTAATGCTGACACACACAGTACTCGAAGGATTTATAATAGAGTAGCAATCACACACTTATTACATCGAATGTCTCAAAAGAGAACTTATTACAATAAATATGGCTTAAGGCCATCTAATATGATAACAGCGGAAGGCTTGGAAGATAAAGTGAGTCCATCCACTCCAACGACATAGCTGAGCTACACGACAACGACCTAACGAACCTTACTCCTCGTCTGAAAAGTCTGCAACATAATACGTTGCCGCCCGAAAATGGGTCAGCTCATGGAATATGCTGGCAATATAACACAGTAGAGCAAGAACAGAATAATGCTATCACTATATGTATATTTGGCTGGTGGAAAGCTCTACGGTTAAAGTTTTTGTGAAAAGCCAACTTTTCCCTACAACAAAGGAATAGATTTTATTTAACTATCATGGTAGTTGAAACATCATTGAGAAGGTCCCTCCAACTCAATCCCAATTAAAAGTAATTATCAACCCAACAATATCAATTTAGAGTGATGAGATACATATGATAATCCAAGTACTAGATACTCAAGATGTCCATAACCGGGGACACGGCTAACCATGATTTGTTTGTACACTCTGCAAAGGTTTGCGCACTTTTCCCCACAAGACTCGATCCCCTCCATTGGATTTCTCGCACTACATGGTGTTTGAGAAACGGATGACTGAGACACAGTCTTTCAGAAGCATTAACTCTCTACTCCGGATGGACTATACCACCTACAACCCACTACCTGCTAGTCTACCTCTTCAAGAGCTTCACGCAACTTACTCAACTATGCTAGAGCCCATAATAGCTTGTGGCTGCACACGAAAGTTTCTAGCATGAAATATCTCAGTTCCCTTTGAGCCTGGGTGGCGGACCTTAGGATTATCACACGGGTACTCTGGGATATCCTAGGACACCACTGGATTCTCCAGGTGCTCGACAAGCAATCCACCCAGATGTGTATTAAAGTGGCCACCTTAAGTTGAACCATTAATGAACAATCCCGCATCTGTCATGGTTTCACTCGGACCCAATCCACGTCTACGAGCATAGCATAGCAATATAAGCAATACGTAGAAGTAACTCCCAGGGGTTTGATAATAACAGGGCAATAGGTTATACCTCATCAACTACATCCCAACCCCACATGCTATGAAGTCCTAACCATGCAATGTTTGAGGGTTGAAACTAATGCATAAAAACTGGGTCATAAGGGATATGATCAAAGTGTTACTTGCCTTGCTAATGACCCGCAAAACCTAGAGACTCGTAGTAGCACGCTTCGCACTCCGGGTGTTCTATCGCAAACAAACAATCATACAATAAGCAATCAAACAAGGTCACGGGTAAAACTCAAATAAGAGATCTAACCAGAAAGTTCAACTTAAGAACTCCGGTTTGCAAAAAGAATCAAATCAACCGGAGCAACGAAACTCAAACTGCGAAAGAAACAAGATCTGATTACTAATCTGGACTAAAGTCAAATTTTACTGTATCAAAATCTTGTTCTAGTGGTTTAAGCGGAAAGAGGGTTTCGAGAAGAAACTCTAGGCACTTGAATCGCCCGATTCCGATAAACGAGCGAAAAGTTATACTAAAGCAAAAATCGGATCAGAAATCGCGATAGAAAATAATCGCGGAAAAATCTGAGGAAAAGAAAACTGACGAACAGGCTAACAAACGAACGTTCGCTGTCTGCTTCTAAACGGTGAAAACCGTTCGTTAAAACGAACGAAAAAACGGGTGTTCGCTAAATAACTAAAGCAAGAAAAAATTAACCGATCTAAATAAAAAAACCGCGGTCTTAAAAAACCGTATGGTTTTTCGAAGAAAACCGGCAGCGGCGGCTACCTCCGGCAAGTACGGCGAGGGCGGCGGCGGCGGTGGGCGGCTCCGGCGAGGCGGGTCGGCGGC